>NC_064817.1:106754763-106935506 GCF_023721935.1 Panthera uncia | reverse complement strand
CTTATTTTTGATGGCTACACAGTACTCCATTATATAGTTGTGCTATTTTTATTCAACCAAGCTTACAGTTGGGAAGTTCCTCTGCCCTTCAAGGTCCTTCTTGCCAGACGAAGAATCAAATCGATAGGAGACAGGTTAACGGAAAATCAAATTTAATAGCAGATATATGGGGAATCCACACACACCTGAGATTACAAAAACAGTGAGGCAACATGTGGCTTATAGGAGCTAAGAAGAGGGGTAGGGCCTAAAAATAAAAGGGGAGAAAGACCATTAGCTGGAAGCGGGGAGGAGAGGTTTCGAAAACAAAGGTCACCCTGTTATGCAGAGAAGTTTCTTAAGTAAAAAGGAATCTCTGTTCCCAGCTCTCTTCCCGGTACAGACAGGCAGTTGAGGGGGAGGTGAAGAGTTTTTCCTGCATGCGCTGGGTTTGGATTGCTTTTGACTCAAAATAATGTTCATGCCAAAGCGGCCCATCTTGGGGCGGCCTGCCCTGCGCCCCTACACTAATGGTGGACATTTAGTTAATTTCCACTGTCTCGCTATTATGACCAATACTAAAATGTAGGCATCTTGTCTAAACATCTTGAGGCACTCGTCCAAAAGGCCATCAACATTCTGTATGATCTCACTCAAATGGGGAATCTAAAACAGCCAAACCCACAGAAACAGAATGGGATGGTGTTTACTGGGGGCGGGGATGGGGGGGGTGGGGGAAGTGAGGACCTCCGTGTTGGTCCAAAAACACGAACTCCCAGTTAGAAGATGAACGAACTTTAGGGAGCTAAGACAGAGTTGTGATTACAGTTAACAATATTCTGTCATATACTTGAAGGTTGAGAAGAGACTAATCTGGAATGTCTTCACCGCAAAAACAGTAATTATGTGATGTGATAGAGGTGTCAGCTAATGCTGATGGCAATCATATCACGATATAGGAGTGTATCAAATCAACGCACTACACAGCTTACATTTACACAATGTTAGATGTTCACTTATATCTCAACAAAACCGGAAAACAGTTTTCAAAAATTATAAGTTTTATAAAATAAATCTCTCTCTCTCTCTTTTTTTTTTTTTTTTTTTTTTTATCTTAACTGCGACACTGCAGAAATTTGCCTGTGCAGTTTCAGAGAGTGAGGAAGCTCTGGGCTACCTGAAGATTACTGGCCATTTTTGGTTTTAAAGTTTTGCCTTGGGGGTCTACCAGCTCCCCCTCCCCCAAATTTCCTTCTAATTGCAGTAAATGCAGTTTTTAATAAGTTTTAATTTTTTTAAAATGCAGATTCTGATTTAGGGGACTGAAGATCTGCAATTTTTTTTTTTTTTTACTTTAGAGAGAGAGTGAGCAGGGGAGAGGGGCAGAGGGAGAGAGAGAATCTTAAGCAGGCTTCACCCTCAGCATGGGCCGGACACAGGGCTCGATCCCTTGACCCTGGGATCATGACCTGAGCTGAAATCGGAGTTGGACGCTCAACCGACTGAACCACCCAGACGCCCCAATATGTTTTAATTTTGAATCAAAGCAATCCACACAGTTTTCAAAAAATCAAATAATAAAAAAGGCATATAATGAAAAGTAGTAAATCCCCGCCCATCCTGTTCAACGCAGTTCCCCCCAGCCAGCAGCAAAAAACGTTTACACGTCTGTTTAGTGGTTACCTTTTTTCTTCCTTGAGAATATGCTTTTGTTACTATTTTTTTACTTGATAACAGGAGGAATTTTTTGACTTCCTGCCCTCCCAGAACCTCCTACCCGCTCAAAATGGCTGAATCACTATTTTTAAATCTCCTGTTAGCTACTTTGTTGACTTTAATAATACAATCCCCAAACCTGCCTTATTCTTTCAACTAGAGGCAGAATCTGGACTTCCTGCTTTCTGAGAATAACACCACTGTTCTATTTCCTCCTCTCTGCCTGCCTGCTTATTGCCTGGACTCCCACACTGTCCGAGTGGCTAACATTGCCGTCTGGTTCTACAACCATAACTGTCTTCCCTTCTTAGCTGACAGATTCAGTCTAAAAATGGAAAACCGTAACTTATATTTCCACTGAAATGATTATTCCGATATCGTTCACTGAAGAGCTGAGTTGAACCGGGTGACTGGTCTCCTCTGTGACCGCAGAGTCATGGTGCACGTGCCAATCAGTGTCCAAGCGGATTCCCTTTCTTCCACTCCTGGCAACTGTTCAAAACCAGGCCCCGTCCGAGGTTGCTTTATATTTGAAGCATGCCTTCCTTGTACAGTTTGAAAGGTTCGTTCTCCTCTGCAGTTTCCGTTCGCCATTGGCTTCTCTTTGGGGATGAAGAAATGTATGCCTTCCAGATCATATGCATTTCCTCCAGCTTCTAACTCAACCCATCTATTGCTCAGAATTCATTCCCTTCCGTTGAAAGTCCGTTTACCCCTTTTTCTCGTTTGGAAGATTTGCCTCCTAGTTGGACCACTACGGTACAGTTAGTTTACCTTTAAGTTCTTAGCAACCTTTCCTCTTGTTTTCCCCCTTCGGGCATTCTGTGACCATTGTCATTTCCTACCGTTTGGGCTGTTTTGTGTTTTTATGGATGCAAGAGCCTCTCAAGTATTTGTGAGGATTTTCCGAGTTTAAAGTTCTTTCCTTGTTCCTTGAATTATCTATTTCCTAGAGAATCACCTTTTCATTCTATCTTAGGCTTTCCTGGTTGTACTGTGAGCTTGGGGCAAACGATGATTTCTAGCCGCCCATTTACATTAAAAGATAAGGCAGTGGAAAAGCAGACCGGCAAGTCTGCGTGCGGGAGAGTCGAACTGGCCGCTTTGCTCTAGGGCTGGCGAGCCGGTGGGTGGAAGCCAGCCATCCCGCCGGGCCCCCCACCCCGAATGCCACAAAGTTAGTTGCTCTAAATATGTACCTGCAGGCGGACGTTGAGAATCACCGAGGCCACCACGTAGAAGTAGGGGAAGTTCGTACGCAGCCGCCAGGCCAGGTCGAAGAAGGTGATGAGGGTGCGCGTGAGCCCCTTGCAGAAGGCGCCGTATGAGCCGCGGGCCGCCGCCAAGGGCGACAGCCGCACCCCCGGGCCCGACAGGGCCGCCGCCGCCGCCATCGGTCTGGTGTAGCCTCCCATTTGGTGCCGGGAGCCCAGGGCTTTGAGCCGGCTGCACGGACCCACCGATCGACTCACGGAGGGACGCACGGGGCCGCTCTCCGCGCGGGAGGCCGACCCCGTGACCGCAGATGTCACCCCGTGACCGCAGATGTCAGCCGCGCTGCCCGGCGGACGCCCTCCTTCCCCACCGCGTTCGGGCCGCGGCGATCCGCGATCGGTCAGTCCTCCGCGAGGGCCACCAAGCTGAGCTGCCTCGAGGCGGGCGGAGCGCCGGAGATCGCGAGCCCCTGGACGCGGAGGGGAGGGGGACGGGGGAGGGGGGACTCAAGCTGGGGGAGGCGGGGGAGGGAGGGGGAGGGGCGCGCGGCTTTCCCGGGAGACCCAGCTTCCACCTCCCGGTGGGTCCTTTTTTTTTTTTTTTTTTTAAGTGTTTTAAATTTCAACGGAAGCAAAACAAAACTTGCTCAAAACGTTAGAAAATTTCCTTCATAAACGTGATCTTGAATAGCTTGGAAGCGTGAACCCGTTTTCTGTTGCCTCACATCCCTTTAGGAATTTTTTCAATCCTCAACTGGGAGCGAGTACGAACACACAAAACCTACCCATTTTCTCCACTGTAAAATGTGTACATTCTGTTTTAATGATTCAAGCGACTTTGGAAAATTTTGTTTTAGATCTTTACTATTCTTCTAATGGGAAAAGTTATACAAACAAGTTGCTAGAGGTTTTCAACAGCACAATTAGAACAATGGAAATCAGAGTCCCTGCTAAGTTGCACATTCCTCACCCCGCCCCCTCCATGAACTCCTGTTGGGTTTTCTGTATATACTTTCAAACCTGATATGTTCATGTAGTGCTCTTACCATGTCAATAATGTATAAGTACCTCACTCTCTTGGACGACTGATCACTACCCCAATATATATGCTGACTAATAATGTTCAATAATTTATTTAACCAGTCCCCTATTGAATGAACATTCTGAATGTTTCCAGTTTTTCTTATGCGGTATGCATCATTGTATGCATGAATTTTCAAGTGGCAGAAGAGAATGAGGAATATAAGCCCATCTTTATTTATAAAAAAATCATATAAACATATATGTATATATATATAGAGAGAGTGCTCAAGGTCAAAAAGTTTTACTTTTTAATATATGTGCTTGATCAAAGAAGTTTAGAGACCCGGGCTCTACGAAACATTGAATTGGAATTTTTTCTGCCAATATGAAAGGCAATAATTATGTCTCATTGCTCCTCTAATTTGCATTCATTCAATTATCAGTGAAGCTGAGCAAATTTTCTAAACTTCTTAATCTTTCAGTATTATTTTACTCATTGCTTGTAAAACATTAAAACATTGTAAATATGTATTATGAGAAAAGTACAATTCTTCAGATCACAACCCCCAGAAAGACTATTAACGGATTGGTATATGTTTTATCAATTATTTACATTTTTAATAGCAAGGCATATATACATATATCACACACAAATCACAAAACAAGAAATGGAATCATAAACATACTGCCCTGACAATTGTTTTTAAACGTAACGATGTATCTTACATATCTTTCCATGTTGATACCTTATGGCAACTGTGTATTATTCCTTATGGGTGGCCAATAATTAACTGATGGATATTTGGATGGTTTCAAATTTTTCACTAGCATAAACAATGTTGAGATTAATATTTTTGCGTGCACATTTTTGTATGCTTCTCTGATATTTCCCTGGATTACATTCCTAGAGGTGGAATTCTTGGATCAAAAGGTTTTCATCTGGGGTGCCGGGCTGACTCGGTAGACCATGCCACTCTTGATCTCGGGGCTGTGAGTTTGAGACCCATGTTGGGTATAGAGATTACTTAAAAATAAAATATTTACAAAAAGGTTTTCAATAAGAGACTCTTAAATATGGAGAACAAACAGAGGGTTACTGGAGGGATTGTGGGAGGGGGGATGGGCTAAACGGATAAGGGGCATTAAGGAATCTACTCCTGAAATCATTGTTGCACTATGTGCTAACTAACTTGGATGTAAATTAAAAAAAATAAAATAATAAATAAAATAATAAATAAATAAAGGTTTTCATCTGTTTATGGATTTTGATACATGTTGTTAGAACTGCCTTCCACACAGCTTGTACTAATGTACCTATGAAAACTTTCAACTTTCCTAATAATGGGCATTCACTTTCTTTCAAATCATTGATATCAAGATATCTCACTGTTTTCATTTGCATATTGTGATTACTAGCAAGGTTAAACATTATATGTGCATATATCCTTGCATGTTTGCATAAAAGGAATTACCGTGTCAAAGTTTTGCAGGCTTAATTTTATTCAGTATTTCCCACTCCCCAGTAAAAAGGTTGTACCAATGAACACTCAGGCTAATGGATCCCGGAGACCTCAGGGGCAGGGGTGACAGTGAGGAAGGGGATAGTTAGGCAGGCTTCTCCTCCCTTTCCCTTGTCTCCCTGCCCCACAGGCTGCCCAGGTCGTGACCCCTTTGTTTATTTTTATATTAAATTTTTTCCTAAGGCAGGCAGGACAGCACAAGCAGACTGATCATGATAAAATCTCAAC
Organism: Panthera uncia; assembly: GCF_023721935.1. Lineage (NCBI taxonomy): Eukaryota > Metazoa > Chordata > Mammalia > Carnivora > Felidae > Panthera > Panthera uncia. The sequence continues at coordinate 106,929,826 of NC_064817.1, read as the reverse complement.
CATAGCCCTATGAAAAACCAGAGTAGACAAAATAGCCTCAGGTGATGTATTAAGCAAAATGCCTCCTCCCTCACACCACACACTAAATATGAAATAGTAGCAATGGGCCAAAATTATTGTCTTTAGGAAATTATACAAGTCTCCTGGTTCTTCTTACCCACAATAGAGGGCATATGCCTTAATTCTTCTCTCTGAATCACCCACTCTTAACGTATATGGAAAGAACGCATTAACTGCTATATTGGTCTAGAGGTAATAGATTTAAATGTAATCAGAGGCTTTTGTAGCAGAAGGCACTGAATTGAACGCAGGTGTTTCCCCCTCCAAATCAAATAGAAACCATTAGAAAGAAGTGCAAAGTAAATTGATTCATAAAATTAATGAAAGGGGTGAGGATAAAGGACCAAGAGTTTGAGAAATTCCCCAGATGAATGCGGATTGGCTCAATCTGAAGACTCAGTCCTGGTGGAGGGCACCACAGCCCAGCGAATCTCAGGCAAAGCCTGGGTGGGGCAGGAGCAGAAGTCGGTTTCATGGAAGAAGCACCCTCACATTGCCTGGTATGGAGGGTTGAAGTGGGAGGATGGCATTAAGGGAGCTGTTTATGCTGAATAAGGGCATTTCCACCACCTCCCCTCCACTGCCCCCCACCTAGTGGAGGAGTTTATCTCCTGGATGAAAATGGACAGTGTTTCTCTAAAGAAAATGAGTGGGGCCACTTGGGTGGCTCCGTCAGTTAAGCAAGCGACTCTTCATTTCAGCTTAGGTCATGATCTCATGGTTCATGGGATTGAGCTCCGTGTAGGCACGGAGCCTGCTTGGGATTCTCTCTCTCCCTCTCTGTCCGTCTCCTGCTTGCTCTCTCTCTCTCTCTCTCTCTCTCCCAAAATAAATAAATAAACATACAAAAAAAGAAATTAAGTGATGTGTTTAAAAGGGCAAGGGCTCTGGAATGGGGTGGGGTGGGGTTGGGGGGGGTGGAATTGGTGACTGTGGCAGAGAGTAAAAATAGAGACAAATGTTTCCCCTCCCTGAATCCCCTAACTTTGCATTGACTTTGCAGATCCTCTCATCAAGAGGTGGCCTGTGTCTTTTTTTCTTGAATCTGCTATATGACTTGCTTTGGTCCATAAGACCTTGGCAAAGACAGTGCAAGCAAAAGCGAGGAAGGTGTTTACGTGCTGGGGCATGTACTCTTGCTAGTCTTGGAACCCCGGCGCCACGTGATCAAAGCAGATGAGCATTATGCCCCAATCATCCCTGTAGCCCCAACTGATGGCCAACCAACCCCTAGAGGTCGTGTCGCCAAGACCACCAGCAGCAACTGACCACAGACACGTGACAGTCCAGCCAACACAAGCAGAATAGCCCAGCCCAAGCTGTCAATCACCAACAACTTGTTAAGTAAATGAATGGTTGTTTTAAGCCTCTAAACTTTGAGGCGTTGTTTTCATAGCAAAAGCTAACTGATAGCCATGCTCGGGAAGAGAGCTACAGGGCAGACTGTCAATCAAAATGGTTTGGTCAACAGTGATCTTTGGTGGTGGTTACTAGATCATGGGAGCCCTAGGACTGAAACAGAAGCATGGCCCATTTAATGAAAAGAATTCTGGCAAACAGAAAGTTGGGTCACCAACCTCGCAGGTCATATCCCCAGAGTCCCTAGGATGAAGTGGAGGCCAGGTACCACAAGGAAGGCTGCTATGGTAACATCATAATTATGTACTGTAAATCTTCCTAACTATCCCCCAAAGGACCTGCAGTGATTTCCCAAGGTAACTGTTCAGTGGAGAAATAAAAATCCATACTGTCCAGGGATTATTGGACTATGGCTCTGAGCTAGCACTAATCCAGGGGACTCAGAGCAACACTATTGCCCACAGAGCAAGGGCTAAAGGAGGGCAAGTGATAAATGGAGTTTTGGCTTAAATCCAACTCATAGTGGGCCTAGGGGGCATACAAATTCACTCTGTAGTAATTTCCCAAGTTCCTGGGTTTTCTTTTTTTTTTTTTTTAATGTTTATTTGTTTTTGAGAGAAAGAGAGCATGAGTGGGGGAGGGGCAAAGAGAGGGGGACAGAGCATCCAAAGGCTGCTCCCCCCTGACAGCAGCAAGCCCAACTCGGGGCTCAAACTCACGAACCGTGAGATCATGACCCCAGCCGAAGTTGGACGCTTAACTGGCCGAGCCACGCAGGCACCCCTCAAGTTCCCGGGTTTTCAGTTGTAACAGAGGTAACCAGCAACTGGCAAAACACCCCAACAGGCCTCCTGACCTGTGGGGTGAGAATTTTTCTGTTAGGAAGGGCCAGATGGAAGGCTGGAACTTACTCTCCTTTACAATCCTAGCAGTAATAGCAAACATACATTATTTTGTGTCAGTCTTCCAAACCCTTTACGTATACTAACATATCATTCTTCAGAACGTTACCAAAACAACAACAACAACAACAACAACAACAACATTACGAAGTAGACACTATTGTACACATTTTACAGAAAATGAAATCAAGGCATTGAAAGTTTAAGCAACTGGCCCAAGGTTGTTTGTAATTGGTGGAACCAGAATTTAAACCAGAATCCATGCTCTTAACCACTATGCTGTCCTCTCCAAAGAGCAGACCAAAACCAATATATATGCATGGAGGACTCCCAGAAATTAGGGCTACCACGGAGACTAAAAATTCCACGGTAGTGATCCCCATCACATCCTTGATGGATGTACTTGTTTGGCTAGTGGAGGATACAGGAGGATCCTGAAAAGAAGTGGTGTATATGACTTGGCCTTCAGCTGGTTCTAGGGGCACACGTAAGGTTCATGAGCAATGGTTCACACTCTTCGTGTGTCTTTGTCTGCCACACTGCCTTCCTTTCCTCGACCCACACTTATGGTTTCATGGGGACTCTAGCGGACTGAATTGTGTCCCTGCCACATTCGTACGTTGAAGTCCTAACCTCCAGTATCACAGAATGTGACTATATTTAGAGATGAGGCCTTTAAACAGGTAATTAAGGTGAAACGAGGTCATCAAGGTAAGTGATAATCCAACACGACTGGTGTTCTTATAAGAAGAGGAGATTAGGGCATAGATAGGCCCAGAGGGAAGACTGTGTGAAGATACATGAAGAAACCAGCCAAGGAAAGAGGGCTTCAGAAGAAATCAACTCTGCCGATATCTTGATCTCTGACTTCTAAGCTTCCAGAACTATGAGAAGATAAATTTCTGCTTTTTAAGCCACCCGGCATGTGGTACTTTGTTATGGCCACCCTAGCCCGCTAATACAGGGACCTCTCTATAACCAGTTGTATTAGTCAGGGTTCCCTAAAAATTTAACCAATAAAAAGTCATATGTGATGGGCCCTCTAATGGCCACAGGGTATAAACACATTTGTGTTCCATATAAATGCCCACCAGAGGTCATGAACTGTTGACGAGGACTCATAATTATCATGTGAACAATATGGCTCGCTCAGGGGCCCATGTACAAAGTGGCCATGGTTGCAGAGACAGAGGCTTTCCATGGGCTCAGTTATATGGACTTCCCCTCACCAAGTCTGATCTAGCTATCAGAACAATTGAGTGTCCAATTCCAACCTGCCAAGAGCAGAGGCCAACGCCGACCACCCCCCACCTCCTCCAAATGTACCATTTTCTTTTGGCGGGAGGAGGCTCCAATCAGCCATCTGCTGGGAGGGTGATTACAATGGGCCCCTTCCATCACGGAGGGTGCTGCAGTGTGGATTTATCTTCCATGCCTACAACACCTCCACAGATACCACGTTTGTGGGCCTACGCACAATCACGATATCCCATACAACACTGCTTCTGCCAACAGAACTCATTTTACAGCAAAATAAGGCAGGAAAGAGTTCAAGAGAATTCACACTGGTCGTACCTTATCCCGGCCATGTCTTATTTTTCATCATCTGGAATGGTGGATTGCCTGCTCAACATCCATTTGCAGGTAGTTTCTTCCTGTTCCCTTGATTTTAGCCTCTGCTGATTTAGGGGTCTGATTATTAGTCTACCAGTAGAAACTACAAGACTCCATTGAACTGAATGAATGTTGAGACTGCAGCCGAGCTATTTAAGCTACACATGTCAGTGGACCAACGGGAAAAATAGGACTTTGATTGGTGTGATTGATCCTGATCATCAAGGGATGTTTGGTTGCTTTTATGCAATGCAGGCAGGGAGGATTAAGCCTGAAGGTGCGCCCCCCCCCCAATACTGCAATGTTCAGTGGTAAAAGTTGATGAAAGATTACAGCAACACCATATAGGCAGGACTACAAAGGGCTCATATCTCTCAGAAATGAAGCTTTACCTCAGTCCACCAGGCAAAGAGAACTTGGTAGCTGAGAGACTGGTTGAGGGCAAGAGAAAACAGAATGGGTAGTAGAAGAAAAGTTATAAATATCAACTACGGCCTTGTAACTAGTTTCAGAAACAAAATGGAAGTGGTTGTTCATATGTTTTTCTTTCCTTATTTTGGAGTGTGTGTGTGTGTGTGTGTGTGTGCGCACGCGCGTGTTGTTGGTATGTTAATGTATTCTCTTTGCCCCGCCCCTTATATAGGGTGTGTTGATGGTAGTTGAAATTTACAGTTTAGCCCACAAATGACAGAATATCAGTACACGATTGTGACAAACTTAAAGAAGGATGAACATTGTTCAGCTATCATTTTTACATTTTTTTTTTGAATAAGCTCTATGGCCAATGTGGGGCTTGAACTCTGGACCCCAAGATCAAGAGTCACATGCTCTACTTACTGAGCTAGCCAGGCGCCCCGCCCCTCAACAGTCTTGAATTTAGAACTGGATGTGATCATGTGTGAGACTTTTGAGAAGAAGTTGAGTGGGATTTGTTTTGTACAAAGCATAGTTGTACAATGCGAAGTGGGAGCATGTGATTGTAGGAGAGGAAAAGTTTTCCCTTCTTCCCTTCTAGATTCCTGGGCTGGTCTAATAATTAAATTGACATAAGACAGATTAACAAGAGAAAAACAAATTTCATTTCATACATACAGGAGCTCATAAAAACACAAGACTCAAGAAATGACCAACGTAGGCAGCTTTTATACCTTTTAAACAAAGAAACAATACATTTGTGAAGAACCTGATGAGACAAAAAAGTTTGGGATTAGGGTAGTGAATTGGTGAAGTAACAGAGTTTGTTTATAAAGCCTTCTTGGCTCTGAATTCCCTACTTCTGGGGATAAGGATGCCTTCTACTCTCCTGGTACAGGGATGGTACCTTTCACATGGGAAATTAATTTCCTGTTTTCAGGGGGGCAGAGGGGGGTCAGAGTGTCCTTCTCGCACTGGCTGTTTCTTAAGTGACTTTATTATTTCTTCCCTCCCACCTCCCCTGCCTATGTCCTCTTTTATTTTTCACTAGGTTTTCACGCCCAACATGGAGCCCATACCCCTCTCTTAAGTAACTTTAATTCAAAATAATCAATATGCCAAAGTGGCATATTTTAGGGCAGACTGCCCTGAACCCTACCTTTTTTAAAAAAAGTAATCTCTACACCCAACATGGGACTTGAACTCACAACCCCAAGGTCAAGAGTCACATGCTCTACCAACTGAGTCAGCCAGGCACCTCTGAACCCCAACATTGTTGTTGCTGTTTGTTTTATTTAGAATTTTAAGTGTGGAAAAAGACTGTATAGGCACATCCTCATTATTTGAAACTAATCTATTACTGGAAATATGTTGGATGCCACATTTTTGGATGGCAGAATTCTATCTTTTGTTCATTTATTATTTTTTAATTTTTTTAAATGTTTTTATTTATCTTTGAGACAGAGAGAGACAGAGCGTGAGGAGGGGAGGGGCAGAGAGAGAGGGAGACACAGAATCCGAAGCAGGCTGCAGGCTCTGAGCTGGCAGCACAGAGCCCGACGCGGGGCTCGAAATCACGGACCGTGAGATCATGACCCGAGCTGAAGTCGGATGATTAACCGACTGAGCCACCCAGGCGCCCCTCTTTTGTTCATTTGCCTTTCAGCAAACATGTTGAAATAATTGAACGTCAATAGTCAAAAAAAAAAAAAAAAGAAAGAAAGAAAAAGAAAAATTGTGCCTTGACCTAAAAAATAACACCTTATTCAAAAATTCATCCAAACTGGATTACAAATCTAAATGTAAAACATAAAGCTGCAAACATTCTCAGAAGAAAGCACAGGAAAAGCTGTGTGTGACCTGGGATTGAGCAAAGAGTTTTTATACATGACATAAAAGCATGATCCACAAAAGAAACAATTGGTAGATCAGACTTTATCAAAATGAAAAACCTGTGCTCTTCGGAAGTCGCTGGTAAGGAAATGAAAAGACAGGGTGATGTCAAGAATTCTACCAGCTCTGAGAGTTTACCATAGGTATAGGCTAAAAAGTTAACTTGTTACTGCTTTGCCGATATTGGCAAAAGACACAAGATTCCCGAGTCTAAGAAAATGACCTTATTACTCCCAGCAAAGCAACTTCCAGGGGATCTGCCGAGTGCCCGTGCTGGCTTCCCACGCTCCCGAAGTCCCACGGAGGTGATGCAGCAGGCTTATCATGGGTGTTGGCGCACGCAGTGGACTCCAGTATAGGACAAGTGGAAACAAGCCTTGTCTGTGTGGGGGGGAGACATCACCTCATCCCTCAAGGCTGTTTGCCGTGACGCGAAAACAATCTCGAGAAAAGCCAGGTAAAGAGCAGTCAGGGCCTTCCAGTCTTGGCGTGCCCGGCAAAAAAATGTGCGAAGGCACCGACGGCCCGGCCCGTGGTGGATTGTCTCCCCCAACACTGCACCCTTTAGCCCATCACATTCTTAGCCAAATTTGAATTTTTACATGAGCATGCCACTGATTCATCAGAACACCAGCGTGTGGGGTCAAATCTGCTTAATTTGTCTTATAAACGATTTTCATCCCTGCCTCCCAGAGTCCTGGTCTCACCCAATTCTGAAAAAGTCCCCAGGGACTAAGTCTACTTTGAAACTGTAAGGATATAGTCCAAGGCCAGACTGTTAGCCATCACACATAACCCAGGGCCACCCAAGTGTCACAAGCATAGGAATTGTACTGCATCCCGTGTTGACACGTGTGACTTTTCAGGAGCTGCCATTCATGGCATCAGGAATAAAATAGTCTCCGGCCAGCATAGGCACACGAGTTTTTCTGTTTTCATAGCACGTGGAAGGAGACTACAGACTCAGCAGCAGGTCGGAGTGCCAGTGCAGCTGCTGTTTGACTCCAGTGGCAATGCCGGACCCAGGGAGCAAAAGCAGTATTAATTGCCCCCTATCCTTCAGAGGTCTAACGGAATTCTCTCCCAAGCTTCTAGCGTTGGCACTTTTCCTCCACCGCTACACAGTCGCTATGTCCCGTACAAACACCTGTAACTTCGTCTTACCTTCAATCAGCCCCTGCTGTTTTCATCCTAAGCGTTGCCAAGAGATCCCTTGCTGGGGACCTGCATTCAGTGATCAAATTGCCCCACTAAGGTGTGAGGACCCAGAGGAAGCAGAGGCAGGTAGCGTTCCAGAGCTCCACGATAGCAGATACTAATGCAGTGCAGAAAGTGCATCCAACTGTTTTGACTATTGGCCCGTTCCGGGGTGACGCCTGAGGAAAAAAGACGCACCGTTTGTCAGGCTGCAAGTGGATTGGAGAGCGGAAAGCACGCCACAGATAAGACTGACGGAAGCCGCAACAGCGTGCTGGGAGTCAGCTGATCAGACCGGAACGGCAACGTGTGACCTGAAAACGTATCAAAAGTGGTGAGACCATTGGTAGCACCGAGAGGTACACACAGTCCGAGGTCTGATGTAGTCAACCTGTCAGGGTCAATGCTGAGTGCAACGTGGTCTCCTTAGTTGCAAGAGTCACAAATGTGGCCTGTCGCAGTGGCTTCTGCATCAGAAACATAGGGTCCTGTACTTTGTGCCCAGTCCCTGATGGTAGATGTGCCACCATGTCTGATGGCAATCTGGGTAGTGCAGGCTTGATCAGCAGCTTGATTTTAGTTGGTCTCATTGGAGAACGGCCTTTTACTGTGGGCATCTCTGTGAGTGACCCAGACAGTCCCATAAGCATCCGTAGTTGGTTTCCACACTCTGTGACTCCAAAGAGAGGTGTTTTTTTTTTTTTAAGTAGTCTCTACACCCAAAGTGGGGCTTGTACTCACAACCCAGAGATCCAGAGTCACATGGTTTTCCAACCGAAACAGCCAGGTGCCCTAAGAAAGGTGTCTTTTTTTTTTTTTTGGTAGTTTACAAAGTCCTAATCTTTTTTGGTTTTTTTTTGTTTTGTTTTGTTTTTAATTTATTTTTTTTTTATTTTTTTAATATATGAAATTTACTGTCAAATTGGTTTCCATACAACACCCAGTGCTCATCCCAAAAGGTGCCCTCCTCAATACCCATCACCCACCCTGCCCTCCCTCCCACCCCCCATCAACCCTCAGTTTGTTCTCAGTTTTTAACAGTCTCTTATGCTTTGGCTCTCTCCCACTCTAACCTCTTTTTTTTTTTTTTTTTCCTTCCCCTCCCCCATGGGTTTCTGTTATGTTTCTCAGGATCCACATAAGAGTGAAACCATATGGTATCTGTCTTTCTCTGTATGGCTTATTTCACTTAGCATCACACTCTCCAGTTCCATCCATGTTGCTACAAAAGGCCATATTTCATTTTTTCTCATTGCCACGTAGTATTCCATTGTGTATATAAACCACAATTTCTTTATCCATTCATCAGTTGATGGACATTTAGGCTCTTTCCATAATTTGGCTATTGTTGAGAGTGCCGCTATAAACATTGGGGTACAGGTGCCCCTATGCATCAGTACTCCTGTATCCCTTGGATAAATTAAGAAAGGTGTCTTTTTAAAAAATAAAGTTTATGTATTTATTTTGAGGTGGGGAGAGAGAGAGAGAGAGATAGTGAGCTCAAGTGAGGGAGAGGCAGAGAGAGGGAGAGAGAATCCCAGGCAGGCTCTGCACTGTCAGCGCAGAGCCTGACATGGGGCTCAAACGCACAAACCACGAGATGACCTGAGCTGAAGTTGGACACTTAAGTGACTGAGCCACCCAGGTGCCCCGAAAGGTGTCTTTAATCTGCCAGTCTAACTCTTTCAACTGGCAGATTAAATGGCTAGGCCATCAACAACAGCCCCAGAGTCAGTAAAAATATAACAGGTTTCATCAAGGGAAGGATTGGCCGGACTTGTGAGAGCAGCCGAGTCCTGCCCATGGAGCGGGAGTGTGGAGCCAGGGAGTTGATCACGCTATATACTGACAGCCACCCCCTCACACGCACTGTAATAAATCACAGGGGAATTTGTCGACTTGTGTCAGTGCCCTGAGCGGGAGATTCTCTTCTGATGCCTTGTGAGCATTTGTAGTACAAGCCTGGAACACATCACTGTCCTTATACATTTTCACAACAGTAGATTGAATTGGTACAGAGGGCCCCATCCACAGGGTCACTTGAAGTGCTTTTCTTCACTGAGAGCTTGATCCAGACCCTAATCAGTTAAATTCAGCAGCTCTGGGCATTTCTGCCTGGGAGGAGGGAATGGGGAGGGGACAGGACTGGAGGAGGTCAGCGTGAGGGAAAGGGCTGGAGGCTTTTCCTCCTTCCTCTCCTAGCCCCAAGAGGTACCTGCACATCTCTCTCCTCCCCCTGTGTCTCCTCACACACGGACACCTCAAGCAAAGGCCACGTCTGTGACCAGCGCCCTTTGCTGGGGACTCGGATGCTTGTTGCCAACAGTCGTAAAAGCTGAAGTCCTCCCCCCTGCAAGTTCCCCTCTGTACCCCTTTATAAAGCAGCTGAAATCCTGGTGGAGGAGGAAGCAGTCATCCGGGGGTGTGGAGGGAGACAGAGGTCTGCAACAGTAAGCCAAGCTTCCGATTCTGAATGGCTGCCCACTTGGGCTCAACAAATGAACATCTGATGTTTTTCATTATTTACCTACCTACCTGTTCATCCTTGGTTCTGACACTGTATTTCGACTTCGGTGACCCCTTTGAATCAGCCACCATAGTCATAGTCACTTCTACATAGGGCTCCATGGCTTGCTGTACTACTGTCATGGTAACAACCCTTCCTCTGCCCACCCAGAAGGCAGGGATCAAGAACTAAGGTACTCAAGTTCCAGAAAAAGAGATCACACTTGTAATTACCAGAGGCAGGGGTGGTGGCAGGGAGGTGCCCTTGGGGAAGGTGCTCAAAAGGTGCAAACTTCCAGGTATAAGACAAGTAAGTACTAGGGATGTAATATACAACATGATGACTACAGCTAACACAGCTGTGCGATAGGGAAGTTGTTAAGAGAGTGAATCCTAATTTTACTGACTGATCCATCATGGCTACTAACTCTGGAAATGGAACAGGTGAGCCCTTGTGCTGTGGGGCCAACTGCTCTGGCCCAGAGAATCCTGAGGGTGCTGGACAAATCGAGACCATAGCTCCTGGTAGGGTTTGCCAAATTGTTGCCAAACAAACTCTGATAAGTTCATCACGAGAGAAGCCAAATAACTCAAGAGACAAAGGTTTGGAAAAGAGAAAGAGAGAAATGTATTTCAGGTGCCAGCATCGGCGGGTGGGAGGGAGGTATGGGGGTGGGGGCGCGGTCCGTATGTATTCAGCCCATGATCACGGGCAGGGAAGGGGATGCTTTGGGTGTGGTCTTCTAGGCATTCATTCCACTGCTGTCGGGGCTTTTCTGGTCTGGCGGTTGGAATGTTCCAGTCGTTGTCAATGCCCCAAGAAAATGCAATAAGAAATAAGCGCAATGGGTTCTAGTTGAAGCATGAGTTAAGCGGTCTTGTCTCTTTTTGATTGTAACTGTTGGGGTCTACAGATGAGCAGGAGGGCTCGCTAACACTAAGAGTTCTGTCGTCACAAAGAAAACATTTTTTTCTCCATTTCTTTCTATTGTATCTATATGAGATGATGGATGTTAACTAAACCTATTGTGGTAATCATTTCACAATATATGTAGGCCAAGCCTTTATGCTGTCCACCTGAAACTCATACAGTGATCCCACTAAAACCACAGGAGCAGAGGGAGAACTATGATACCCAGTGGAGTTTTCCACAGTTGGAGTGTGCATTGATGTGGGAAACAAAGGCAAGACAAAAAATTCAATTTCCTTACTACTTACAGCCCACTGACAAGTCCTTGAAACAGGCAGACTGACCTCCCTCTAGGAGCTCAGCTGCCTCGATGTTGACACTTTGCTAAGGGCAAAAGGCAATCTTAGCTTACCATTATCCTGATCTCCAGGATCCTGTTAAGTCTTCTTTTTTTTTAATTTTTAAAAAAATGTTTATCTTTGAGAGAGAGAGAGAGAGATCGAGCAGGGGAGGAGCAGAGAGAGGGAGATACAGAATCCGAAGCAGGCTGCAGGTTCTGAGCTGTCAGCACAGAGTCCGATGCGGGGCTTGAACCCACGAACTGTGAGATCATGACCTGAGCCGAAGTCAGACGCTTAACCGACTGAGCCACCCAGGCGCCCCATAATATACAAAAACCCTTTGGAAACTTCCTTTATCTCTACACGCCGCCCCCCCCCCAGATATATGTGAACAATTATCCTCCAAGCATACGGCCCACTGACATATATCTGAAGGGTCTCATGACTAACAGTTTACTAGACACTAGTAAATGACCCCTCAAGGCCCTGGAAACCTTGCTTCCAAATTCCTTAAAGATTTAGGCTATCCCTAACTCCCTCCCAAATTCCAAGTATATAATCAGCCATGCCTCACAACCCCAGTACAGCTCTTTCTGCCCACAAGTCCTGTGCCTGTACTTTAATAAAACTGATGGGGTTTTGGAGTGGTGGGGGTCAGGAGCTGACAGCCAAAAAGAATTTTGGAGACGTCTCTGGTGCAAAAAGGTGATCTTATTAAAGCACGGGGACAGGACCCTGGGGCAGAAAGAGCTGTACTGGGGTTGTGAGGAGGGACTGATTATATACTATGGAATTGGGAGAGAGGAAGGTAAAAGAGAGGCCTCCAGAAGGCTTTGATATGCTAAAGAGGACTCCTAAGGTGCCAGAGGCCTTGCTATTGTCAAGAAGCTAAGGTTGTTTTCTGGGTGGTAAGGTATTAACATTAAGACAGTAGGGAGTTCTGGAGAAATGTTATACTCTGCCTATCTCAAGGATGTGTCAATGGGCTGCAGGCTATAAGGAAATTTGATTTTACCTGCTATTTCCTTCTTGCCTTTGTTCCCCACATCACTATGGAGGGGAAGGTGATATTGGAGCTCCAGAAAACTGAGTCTGTAGTTTTCTGGAGATTAAGCTATTGACAAGATTGCCTTTTTCTTGTAATGTACTAAGACATTTGTAAACGGATGGAGACTTGTCCTGCAGGACTGTGATCTCTATCAGTTAACTATTGGTTTTTCCCTTTCCTTAGTTCTTGGGCAGCCAGGAGTGCCCGAGGAAAGTCACATATATCCCACCTGGGCAGGGGGAGGCGGGTTGCGGGGTATCAGCTTGCCTTATGCTCCCTCATCAAAACCGCCTGTTTGCACCGAAGATGTCTCAATAATTCTTTCCTGACCTCTGAACCCCAACCTTTCCACATCATGCGCTGTCGTTATAATTATAAATGTTCAGGCTTAAAGCCTCCCACCTGTGAGTCCGTGTGAGGATGAAGAGAGAGCCCGGGGCTTCTGCTCAGGGGCTTGGGGTGATCATTTCCTTCTGGCCATCCCTCATCACAAGCAGTGGCTTACCCTGGGTGTGTGTGTGTGTGTTGGGGGTGGTGTGTACCCATTCTGGGCCTGATGCACTTGTGTCTGCTTTTGCGGTGAGACAGGAGGCAGGCCACCTCAGCATTTCACTGTTGCAGCCCAGAGAGAATGGCCGAGGAGTGGAGCGTGCACTTTCCAAGATGTAGGGCATCCTTATCATGGCAGCAAGCTTCTTGTCAGCTTCCCTTTACCCCCACTCCCCACCACACCCCAGTTCACGATAGAAGAAACAGGGTAGCTGAAGAGCCTAAGGGAAGGCAACGTTTAACCTCATCAGCAGTGACGGGCAGCAAATTTTGCCACCCCAAAAGATGCTTCTTTGGCATATTTATTATTCTCCCCAAACCCAGTTATAAGTTACCATTTTGTGATGAGGTTTTTGGGGTGACGGGGTTGGTTCGGAGCCGACGGCCAAAAAAAGAATTCTTGAGACGTCTTTGGTGCAAAAAAGGTGATTTTATGAAAGCACAGGGACAGGACTCGTAGGCCGGAAGAGCTGCCCTGGGACCATGAGGAGAGACTGGTTCTATAGTTGGGAGTTGGGGGACCTAAAACCTAGGGGAAGTTTCCAGAGATTTTCATATGCTAAAGAAGACTCCCAGGCTACTGGAGGCCTAGCTATTGTCAAGCTAAGATTGTTTTTCCCTATAGTTAGGCATTAACATTAAGACAGTAGGGGGTTCCCGGAGAAAGGTCACACTCCGTATTTGCCTCAAGGATGTGTCAAAGGGCTGCAAGTTATAAGGAAATTTAATTTGACTGCCATTTCCTTCTTGCCTTTGTTCCCCACATCACTGTGGAGGGGAGGGTGATGTTGGGGCTTCAGGAAACTGAGTCCACAGATTTCTGGAGATTAGGCTATTGATAAGATTGCCCATTTCTTGTAGTTTACAGAGATATTTGTAAACTGATGGAGATTTCTGTCCTGCAGGACTGTGATCTCTATCAGTTAACCATTCGTTTTCTTTCCTTTCCTTTGTCCTTGAGCAGCCAGGCGTGCCTGAGGAATATCACACATATCCCAAGGCAGGGGTGGCGTTTGTGGGGTATCAGCTTGCTTTATCCCCCTCATCATTTTGTATCAGACATTTCCATTTATAGGAGAAATCTCCATTTGTAAGAGTGTCTCCTCCTCTGTTCCAGGAAGAGGGGGATGGCTCGAAACCTATAGAAACTTTTACCAGTGGAAAGGGTAACGATTTAAATCTGCATAACAAACTTAACAAACTTACCCTTGTCCACCGTACTTTTCCCCACTGTTAGCCTCCCCAAACTGACTCCCCACCCCCAACATCTTCCTCTTTTTTAGTTTATTTACTTTTTTTTAATTTTAGTAATCTCTATACCCAATGTGGGGCTTGAACGCACGACCCTGAGATCAAGAGTCACATGCTCTCGTAACTGAGCCAGCAGGCACTTCCCCCTTTTGTCTTCAGATGAAGGCGGTAGTTAAGGTGATGCCTTCAGCCATTTTGCAGAGTTACCCTGGTTTCCTGGGTCTCTTCCCACATACACCAGAGATACACATTGTTAGTAACAAAACACCAAGTCCATTTAAAAGATTCAATTGGCTTTATTAAACGATTCATGAATTGGGCCCCATCCCATCTAGCAAATAGAGGGCGCTTCAAGGAGTCCCACAAAGTGGAAGGTTTTAATAGGGGGGGTGGGGCAAGATGTCACTAGGGAAAAAACAAAACCAAAAAAACCCAAAAGATTGTTCCAGACCAAGTGGCTTTACCTTCCGGGGGGGGGAGAAGCAAGGGGTCTTATCATGCAGATTACCTCACCTTTCTTTGGAGAATCTGGACGCTGACTCTTTGGTGCTGACCGAAAAATTCCTGACTGTTTAAGACCACATTTCTGCGGGGAGGCTGAAACTGCTGTTAGATTAGGTATTCACCCCCAGTTCGGGAACTCGGTCTACGTGACACCAATTTGGGCCTGGGGTTTTCCTGTTAAAGAACATGTTATTAAACTTTCGTTTTTTCTCCCTGCTAATCTGTCTCAACCAAGAAAGAATCCACTGAGAATATAAGCAAATGGGCATTTAGTTGGGCAACTAAAATTGCAATTTGGGAGACACAGACTCCGGTAGAGAAACTAGATTCGTGTTCGCAGGAAGATTAAGAGGGGGCCGAGTTCCAACGGCGAAGTGACAAGCCTAGTTCTCCTGTAGGTCCTCAAAGCAAAACAGAGATTGAAACTAGGTTAACTGGGATTGGTTGGGTTAATATGTAAATGTGGGACTGAAATTTGTTGCCGGGTTGGCTTTCACAGTGGAGAATGTGGAGGGAGTTAAGTCCAGGCTGAGGGCTGCACCCGGCTTGAGAAGTTTATCGTTTACAGTTTCACCCACTGAGGACGCGCATAAATTCTGCCTCCTTCGTGGCCTCCCTACCCTATTTTAAGAGAGATTCTCTTCGGTAGGCTGGCTTGCTCGGTTTGGAAATCTACTTTTACATCTGTTTTACATCAATTGAATTAATAGACCAGCCAAAGAACCTAGAAGGTGGAAAGGAATTTTTGTTTTCTTCCCAACAGTAGCTAAGGAGCATGCCCCTTACATTCTATTACACACTACCCGGTTTATTTCCTCTGCAACCCGTATCTGCGGGCTTATTGGTGTCTTATTCCCTGGGTTTCCAGTGTCCGGAGCGTGAGACCGAATCAACGCTCAGTAAATATTTGTTCCACGTCTGATTGTTGAAGAGGTGCAATTTAAACCAGCTATGATGTAATATGTTGCCTGTCAAATTGGCAGAGATTTCAAAAGATAGTGCTACAAAGAAAACCGTAGGGCCATAATGGAGCCACTAAACTAAGGCCCCAAGTCAGTAAACCCAGGATTAATACCCAACCCGACTGCAGCTTCCACCATCCTAGGAATGTAACCTTTCGCCAGTCAACACGGGAATTTCCCGGTCAGCACTAGGAAATTTACTGATAGACGCTTTCCGTTTCCTTTAGGAGGATGACCTTGCCTAAAACAATGGATTCTTTGCTAATAATTTCCTTTTTTCCCCTGCTCCCTCTTTACTTTTAAAAACCTTTCCCGTTCCGTAGCCCTCTGGATCTCCTTTCTGTCTGCTAGATGGAATGCTGTCCGATTCGTAAGTAGTTTAATAAAGCCAATTAGACCTTTAAATTTTACTGGGTTGAATTTTGTTGTTTTAAAAATAGGAACAGCGTTGCAAATGACAGGGCAAAGAGTATCTGTCACCCTCTTTGTGGAAAGTAACTTGGCAATGTGTGTCCCAAACCTAAAAGGATGGCATTGCCTTTGAGCCGGCAATCCCTCTTAGAGTCATCGATAACTTACAATGAAGGGCTTATCAATGATGTTGAAGGGGAGCAGACTTTGCTATCCCCAATTATTTTGCCTCTTTGGCATATTTATTTTGGGCTGATTATTTTTGAGAGGCTGCAGACATAGGAGAGGCTCTGAAAACAAAGAAGTTACCCCTTCATAAAAGACATTTACATTTACTTATTTCTAAATGTTTATTTATTTATTTTGAGAGAGAGAGAGAGAGAGCACAAGCAGGGGGAGGGGGAGAGAGAGAGAGAGGAGAAAGAGAATCCCAAGTAGGCCCTGCAATGTCAGCGCAGAGCCCGACAAGGGGCTCGATCCCACGCACTGTGACATCATGACCTGAGCCAAAAGCAAGAGTCAGATCCTTAACTGACTGAGCCACCCAGGAGCTGCAAGAGACATTTACATTTATAAGAGAAATCGCCATTTTGGAAATTTTTTTTTTATTTTTTATTAAAAAAATTTTTTTTTTAACATTTATTTATTTTTGAGACAGAGACAGAGCATGAACAGGGGAGGGTCAGAGAAAGAGGGAGACACAGAATCTGAAACAGGCTCCAGGCTCGGAGCTGTCAGCACAGAGCCCGACGCAGGGCTCGAACCCACGGACCGTGAGATCGTGACCTGAGCCGAAGTCGGACGCTTAACCGACTGAGCCACCCAGGCGCCCCAACATTTTTTTTATTTTAGAGGGAGCACGTGTGTGTGTGTGGGAGAGGGGCAGAGGGAGAGAGAGAGAGAAAGAGAGGGAACTCCAAGTAGGCTCCATGCTCAACATGGAGTCCAACATGGGGCTCGATCCCACGACCCTGGTATCAAGGCCTGAGCTCACATTGAGAGTCACTCAACCAACTGAGCCACCCAGGCACTCTAGAAATCTCCATTTGTATGGGTTTCTCCTTCGCTGTACCAGGAAGGGTATGACTCTGAATCTCCAGAAACTTACCAAAGGAAAAGACAGCAACTTAAATCTGCATAATAACCTTATCCTTGTTTACTGTGCTTTTTCTCATAGCCTCCCATAACTGGCACCTCCTACCTCCAACATCATTATCTTTAGCTGGAGATAGTATTTAAAGTGGTAGCTTAGGCCATTTGGGGGAATCAGTCCATTTTCCTGGATATACATATTATTTAAATTGTTTGTTTTTCTTCCGTTAATCTTTTATTTTTTTAAGGTTATTTATTTGTTTTGAGAGAGAGAGCACTAGCAAGGGAGGAGCAGAGAGAGAAGGAGAGAGAGAATCCCAAGCAGCCTCCACACTGTCACTACAAAGCCCAACTTGGGGCTCGAACTCACAGACCGTGATATCAGGGCTTGACCTGAAATCAAGAGTCAGATGCTTAACCGACTGAGCCGCCCAGGCACCCCTCTATCTTTTATTATCAGGGAGAGTTCTGAACTTATAATCTAGAAAGTTAGAGGGAAAATTTTTCCTCCCCTTCTGTATGTACAAAAATTTAACCACAATGATGTTAGATAGGGTTTTTTTTTGATAATTAAACAGCAAATAATGCCATAGAAGGATACATAACACCTAGGAAAGATTTTTACAAGATTTTGTTACAGAGTAGAAACAAGATAGTATGTAGAGAAATAGTACATTTAAAAAGTTTTATTTACATTTAGGTAAAGGGGAAAAAGAATGTAAACAAAATGTTGTAATGTTCTGAGTGGTTATCAGAGGTATGGGCTATCAGGTGATTTTTATTTTCTACTCTTGGTTTATCTATATTTTCCAAATGTTGCATACTTTGCCATAAGAGACAGTTAGTGGGGTGCCTAGGTGGCTCAGTCGGTTGGGCAACCGACTTCGGCTCAGGTCATGATCTCACGGTTCATGGGTTCGAGCCCCGCATGGGGCTCTGTGCTGACAGCTCAGAGCCTGGAGTCTGCGTCTCCCCTTCTCTCTGCCCCTCCCCTGCTCATGCTCCGTGTCTCTCTGTCTCCGCATAATAAATAAATGTTAAAAAAATTAAAAACGTGGATATTTCTCAAGACATTAAAAAAAAATTTTTTAAAAAAAGAGAGGGAGACAGAATTTACTAAACTAAGGCAGTTTTGCCCCCTGGTGGCTCATTCAGTAATCGTCTGTCTTTAGTCCGAGGGAGGAATGCCGTCATCCACCCAAATTAGAGAGTAGACAAAACTGCAGGCTTTAATCCCAAGGCAGAACTTTCAAGATTCACAAGTCCTTTGGTAGGACAAGTGGTTGGGCCCTAAAAGACTGGTTCCGTGGAAGTCTAATTGTTACCTTTGACTATATGACAACATGCTCTCAGCTACCACGAGACAGAAGGAGACACCAACAGCCCGAAGAGAAAAGAGGTTCCTGAATCAGCCGGGCACTTGCACCGGGGCCCCTGCAATCCCCGGCTAGAGGGGTCAGGAGATCGGAATTGGGCTGGTGCCTTGGGGCTGGAGAAGAGAGGACCCACTGAAGCGAAAGCGGGGCAGAACGGATTTGAGGACTGTCTATGAGGCACCAGTAAGAGCGTGGGCATGAAGAGCACTCCCCCTGAGTGCTCTAATATAGGCCACAAAACTGGGGGCCGGTGGTGGAACCAGCAAGAGAACCGATGGGAGCAAATGGGAAGGTAAGGAGCTCAGTTAAGGATCAGAGGCCACTGAATCCGGTCACACAACCAAAGCCTTCTCACAGACATGTCCTACATCATCATGATATCAAGGGCCACCTTCCTCTCCTCCAGGTTCTTAGGGGTCCATGGTTCCTCTTCAGGGGCCCAGGGAGACCCTCACATTTTCTATAAATAGTGATTTTCCAGCTGACCTCTCCTTATCCATCGAGTGTAACAGGAAACGGTTAGCACTGGGTCCAGGTCTAGGCCTGGGGATGCCCCTATCTTAGGACTGTCAGGTTTTCCCAGGGGGAGAAACATAAGGGGGAAAGGAGAGAACTCATTGACATAGGAGCACTCTCCCAGGGTTCAAGGTTTAATGTCCTGGCAATGACCTGTGGATCCAGTCCTGCTTGAACCTGGAGAACAGGGGAATGGGGCGGACAAACAATGGCTGCAATCAATGAAGTGAACACGCCAGAACAGATTACATATTGGGGAAGGAATCAGAAAGTTCAAGGTGTCACAGATGTGGCAATTTTATAGTGAAGTTACAATGTGAGCCCAGATAATCTGCTACCTGGCTATGTTCCCTGGAGGGCCCAGGAGACAGTCGTTCACCAGGAAGGCACCAGTAAGCAGGGACACCAGTTTCCCTGTGAAGGTCAATGGTGGTTGTCGTCTGTAGACCAGGACTGACAGTAGGAGATGCTGTGGTGGAGCTGGGCCCCCTTACGTCAATGAAGGTTCTGGCAGGAGCCAATGACGATACTTAACTGGCCTAGGCAAGATTGAAGTCATTATCAGAACAGGCCCTGTCGTGGGCTGAATTGCGTCCTCCCCAAGTTCATGTGTGGAAGTCTTAACCCCTAGTACCTCAAACGACTGTGTTTGAAGATAGTGTTTTTGAAAAGATAATTAAGGCAAAATGAGATCATGGAGGTGGGTCCTAATCCAATATCTGGTGTCCTTACAGGAAGAGGAGATCAGGACACAGACACCCACAGAGGGAAGACATGTGAAGACACGGAGAAAGCAGCCATCTATAAGCCACGGAGAGAGGCCTCAGATGAAACCAAATCTCGTGACGCCTTGATGTCAGATTTGTAGCCTCCAGAGCTGTGAGGAAATACATTCCTGTTGTTCAGTCACCCAGTCTGTCGTACTTTAATATGGCAGCCTGAGTAGACTAATACAGGCCACAAAACTGGAGAAGCAACCAGAATGCCTTGACCTGCAGTAATCTGTAGTGATGGTAAATAGACATGGTATTCTTTTTTTTTTTTTTTTTTTTTTTTTTTAGACATGGTATTCTTAGGGACAAGCGAGAGTGTGGCCAAGTAGGGTGATAGTTGACTTGTACACGCCCTAGAAATTTCAATGTGGGGAGCAAAAGGCCGGTGTCAGCCATTGCAACAGAAAATCATGATCCTTCATCCAGTTTTGAGATCTAAGTCAGTTCACAGACCCAGAGTCCAGCAATTGAAGGGAAGGATGAGTACCTTTGGGGAAGCACTCTGCAGTGCTATGGAAATCATATGTAATGAATATTCCCCCAATGCTTCTCCAAAGGTTCCAGTGTCCATTTACCTTCAGTTACACTGGGAAGGAGGTTCAAGCAAGCTGGTTACTCACCAAGGCCAGCACTCATATGACGAGGAGAACAAAGAAGCTGTAGGTGGAAACAGGACAGTAGTATGTTGCCATGGACTGAATATTTGTGTCCTCCCACAATTCATATTTTGAAGCCTTCACTTTCAAGGTGATAGTGCATGGACCAAGAAATGGCTATGTGAGGATATAACCAGGAAGAGAGCCCTCACCAATCACCACCAGAATCTGGTCATGCTGTCTCCGTGATTTGGGACTTCCAGCCTCCAGAGCCATGAGAAATACATATTTGTTGTTGTTGAAGCCACCCAGTCTATGGTATTTGTTATGGCAGCCTGAACCGACTAAGACTTATCTCAGAGTCAGACAAATCATCATCAGTGAGTATCCAGAAGGCAGACATCAAGGTGAGACAGTGCGTCAAAACCAGTTAATACCCAGCAGCACAGAAGTGCGCGTAATTCTTGGCAATTCTGTTACCCGATCGTTTAAGCTCGACTTGTGATAACTTTAAAAAAATATTTGCATGAATTCCTGAGTCTAAAGCTGTCTGATTACATTCTTTTCTATCATTGGTCTCTTGGTTGCTATCAATACCAGGGTCCTGGACTATACAAACTTGAGTGTTGACTCATTTGCAGTCCTTTTGTTTCTACAGTTTGGTTTTTTTTTTTTTTGGAATGATGCCACATTCTATGATATCTCAACTGCCTAGAAAGTATCATCATTTAATAAAACCATCTTGTTCATTTAAAATGCAAGCCTGGGTGGTTCAGTCAGTTAAGCATCTGACTCTTGACTTAGGTTCAGGTCATGATCTCATGGTCGTGAGGTGGAGCCCCGTGTCCAGCGCGCTCTCTCTCTCTCTCTCTCTCTCTCTTTCCCTCTGCCCCTCTCCTCTCCTGCTTGCTCTCATCCCCCCTCCCCCCGTCTCAATCAATCAATCAAATAAAATGCAAGTAGCTGGAGAAAATAGACCCACAGCATCAAGATGTGGCTTGGCCAATATCTTCACCAAAGAAACAAAGATTATACACAGTGGCTGCAGCATTTTTGCTAATTCATATCAGCTTAACAAAGTTTTATGGCATTTCCTGGCACCCACCTTTTAACACAGAAAATCCTCAGGCCTAGTGAATCCTGATGAGATGATCTTAGCATGGCTTTGGGAGCACCCGTGCAACTGGATTGGCTTAAAGGATGGTGCTGCTCGCAGCTTAAAATCTTCGTAAATGAATGCTGAGTGTTTGTTGTTATTCTTACACGAATGCTCTGAAGAAAGGAATTTTCATATTGACATTAATGGAATTCCTGCAACACTTTAATAAGTCGTGCAGCAGGCACTTAGCAAGGAGCTTAAGGTGGAGTTTTTTTTTCCCCTTCTTCTAGGGCTACAGTAACCATATATATTTTTGAAGATTTTATTTTTAAGTAATGTCTACACCCAACATGGGGCTCGAACTTACAATCTTGCGACCAAGAGTCGCAGGCTCTGCCGACTGAGCCGGCCAGGTGCCCCTATCATAACCATATTTTTAAGATTATTGTTTTCTATCACGGAAGAGAGTTTTGTGCTGTACATAAACTGAGTACCACGTTTGTTTGTTTTTTTAAACCTGTCGACTCATACTGAGTTATGCCCTCATACGGAAGGGAAAACCTTTATGTTAGATCTGAGGGCCAAGGCCCAGTTTACTGCAGTGGGGCCACCCAGAAAGTGAAGATCTGGGAAGTAAAGCTGGAGTCTTCCCATAAAGAGTGGCAACAGGCATGAGGGACGGATACAGCTGTAGAGTCCCAAGCAAGGAGGTGGCTTTCGGTTAGGGTGTGTGGTCAGAGTGAGTTGAGGGGTTCCAACTGGAAGTGACAAGAAGTTTATCTTTTTTTAATGTTTATTTTTGAGAGAGAGAGAGAGAGAGCAGGGGAGGGGCAGAGAGAGACGGAGACACAGAATCTGAAGCAGGCTCCAGGCTCTGAGATGTCAGCACAGAGCCCGATGTGGGGCTCGAACTCACAAATCATAAGATAGTGATGTGAGTCAAAGTGGGACGTTTAACCTACTGAACCACCCAGGCACCAGGAAGTATATCTTGACAGAATCTTAAAGCAGGGAATGAACCAGAGCCTGTGCAGATTTATTCTGAAGAAGCAGGCCCCTGGTAGCTAAAGAGGGAGGAAAGTCACCAAATGGGAAGGATACAGACACCTAACACACTGGACGCCCTTGAGTCTCCACTGGAATCTCACTGTTACCGCATGATGACGTCTTCTCCTCCCCACGTCCTTGACACACACATGTCATGGACGGCACATAGGTCTCAGGGTTGAGTGGACCTGCCTTCAAGTCATGGTCCTGTCATTTATTTATCTGCTCTGTGACTTTGGACACACTACGTGCCCTCTCTGTTCTTCAATTCCTTCATCCATAAACTAGGAATAACAAGAATACTTACCTTATAAGGTGTTTTTAGGATTAATAGAGGCATTGAAAGTGTAACAAATTGGGATGCCTGGGTGGCTCAGTCGGTCAAGCGTACCGCTTCAGTTCAGGTTATGATCCCACGGTTCGTGGGTTCAAGCCCTGCATCAGGCTCTGTGCTGACAGCTCAGAGCCTGGAGCCTGCTTCAGATTCTGTCTCTCTCTCTCCCTCTCTCTCTCTCTCTCTTCCCTTACCCCACTCATGCTCTATCTCTCTCTACCTCTCTCTCTCAAGAATAAATAAACATTAAAAAAAAATTTTTTTTTTAAAGTAAGTGTAACAGTTTATTGAGGTGTCTCAACTCACTGGGGTTCATATGTAAAATGGTTTCATTTTATTTATTTCCTATTTCCCAGTAAATATCCCTCAACTGCGCTGTGCCCCTGATGGAGGCATAATACCACATTCTGTTGAGGTGTGAAACTCATTGCCCTCATACTATGGTAGTTTTTGGCCAGACCATGGGTCAATCTGATCTATCCTTTTGGGACAATTCCTGGCCTTGCAGACATAAGCCATATACGCAAGAATCAGGACATCCAGGGGCCTATTCTTAGCCCTGCCTGCCAATCCCCCAGGCCTCCACTGCTCCAGAAGCTTCTTCCTCTCTGCCCCGGCAGCAGCAAGCACAGTGCCAGCGCGTTCTCTTCACAGGTTTCAGGGAAACCCCGTCTTAGTAAGACGCTGGGTCACTTCCAAGCCTTATTTTTATGAGCAGGTCTCTTGGAGTGTCTCCTCTCTCTGCTTGGGGAAGGAAAACATTGTGAAGCCCCAAATTAGACCTCTTATATCAGCTGGACACTGGGGCAGAGAGCTGGTTTCTCCCCAGCGAGATCGGGGGGCTGGTGGCTGGTCCTAACAGCTGCTGGTCCTCTGAACTCAGAATATGGGGTGATGAGTGTCTTTTGCCTCAAGTTTTGGGCCCTGAGCTGCGGTCCCTGAAATATAGGCATCAGACCAGTAGTCTCCAGGGGCTCCAGATGGGGCTAGGGCATTGACTGGGAAGGGGTGTGCAGAAACTTCTGGAGGTGATGGAACATTCCACATCTTATTCTGGTGGCGATTCTGTGATACAATTCACGGGACTGTGCACCTAAAAAGGGTGAATTTTATTGAATCTAAATTATACCCTAATCAAAGGGAAATAAAAAGCCAGGGGACAGGGAAAATCGTCTCTTCGGAGAACAGTATCCTATCACAAGGGCAAGTGCTTGCGCCTGGCACATAGCAGTCAAGAAATGGTGGCTCTTGTCCCCGGTGTGGGCCAGCTGTACTCCTCAAACTACGCATCTAGTCACCCTGTCGCTGCCTCTCCTGGGCTGTCCTGTGATTGTGAGAGTGGCACCTCTAATGCCCACGCTGGTGAGGTTCCTATTTCGGTGTGTCTCTGGCAGAGGGAGGGCCGCTTCAGCGTTCCTGCAGGGGGTTCCTGAAGGCTGGGAGCCGGGCGGAGGTGCAGAAGCCCTCCAAAGAGGAAACAACCCTGCCTACGACCTCCCGGGAGACCGGCCGGGTCGGTACTTTGGGCCCTGCCCTCCACGCTGCCTTTCCCGACCCTCCTGCAGAGACGCAGGACCTCACCCTGAGCCAGACCCACTTATTCTCATATGGAGCATGCCGTTTTCAACGGAAAGTTTAAAATATTTTATTTCCATATTTCAAGCTCTTGAGGCTTGACACTTTGGAAAAGGAGGCCTTGCCCAAGGCTTTCGAAGAGCAGTTATAGAGGAAATGAGTGACCGCCTGGGGCGGCCAAGGGGTCCGTAAAAGTCAGATGTCAACTGGGATCACCCTGTCACGTGAGATTCTCATATAATTGGCTTAACCCCCTGTCCCACATCCACAGGGACCCTACCATGTGTCTGCGCACTCTGAGGAGAACCTGCTTTTCTCCTAATTATACGCCTCTGGCTCCAAGTTCTTGCTCGGGCTGAGTTAGCTCAGGGAACAGATGTTCTCACCATCTCACCCACACTAACCCTGTTCCCCGCCCTGGAGACTGGGGATTGTAGAAATTAAGAGCTCTGCCCTGGCTGCACATGTGCGTCACCTGTGGAGCTTTTAAAACTCCCAATGCCAAGGCTGTAACCTGAGCCGGTTCCATCAGAATCTCTGGCAGTGGAACCCAGGCATCAGTATTTTTTAAAGCTCTCCAGATGCCAGTGTTGTGCAGCCAAAGTTGAGAAACAGTGGTTTCGAAGTTCAGACAGATTTGGGTTCTTTTTTTTTTTTTTTTTTTTTTTTTTTTTAAGTAGGCTCCGTGCCCAACATGGGGCTTGAACTCATGACCCTGAGATCAGAAGCCACATGCTCTACCGACTGAGCCAGCCAGGCGCCCCGACCTGGGTTCATTTCTTACAACTACAAGTGAATCTATAATTAAGTCAAAGTGAAAAGTTCTTTAGAAAGCCAATTTCACAGAGAAATAAGTGTGGGATGATTGATTCGCTTTCTATTCATGCCCTCAAAAGGATACACACATAGATATGTGTTTCTCTATGCTTAAAATTTTCCAGAAGGCCATACAAGGTATGATTAGTAGCAGTAGTTTTGTGGCCCTGTGGTAAGAAGGAGACCTCCTTTTCAATATATATCCTCTTATACTCTCAATTAGTTTAACAATGTGTATATTTCCTTTTTGATTTTATCCATTTTTTAAAGATTTTTTTAAAGTAATCTCTGTACCCCAAGTGGGGCTCAAACTCACAACCCCAAGATCAAGAGTCACACGCCCCCCCCCCAACTGAGCTGGCCAGGTGCCCCTCCTTTTTAATTTTAAAGAAAACTTAGGGACGCCTGGGTGGCTCAGTCGGTTGAGCGTCCGACTTCAGCTCAGGTCATGATCTCCTGGTTCGTGGGTTCAAGTCCCACGTCAGGCCCTGTGCTGACAGCTCAGAGCCTGGAGCCTGCTTCAGATTCTGTGTCTCCCTCTCTCTCTGCTCCTCTCTTGCTCATGCTCTGTCTCTCTCTGTCTCTCAAAAATAAATAAATGTTAAAATAAAAAAAGAAAAATTAGTTGCAGAGAAGAAATTGTTGTAGTCACTGGAGTCAGATGTACTGCATCATCAGAGTACCGGCATCTGATTCCCCTTGCTTTGCTGCACCCTGAGTAGTAACTTTCATTTTTGCATTGTTGGATGAGACTCTGACGGCCTGCTGACGCTCTATGGGCTGAGACCCATCTCTGATAGATAATTTTAATGTAACCTATGCCCTTTATGGTTAAAAGTAGTAACCCTCTGGGGTGCCTGGGTGGCTCAGTCGGTTAAGCGTCCGACTTCGGCTCAGGTCATGATCTCGTGGTCTGTGAGTTCGAGCCCCGCATCGGGCTCTGTGCTGACGGCTCAGAGCCTGGAGCCTGCTTCGGATTCTGTGTCTCCCTCTCTCTCTGACCCTCCTCCGTTCATGCTCTGTCTCTGTCTCAAAAATAAATAAACATTAAAAAAATTTTAAAAAAAAGTAGTAACCCTCTTCTGTTTAAGTGGATAAAAATATTGGGTGGTTCTATAAAGGATGTTATTAAAAAATATATATATATGAAATTTATTGTCAAATTGGTTTCCATACAACACCCAGTGCTCATCCCAACACGTGCCCTCCTCAATGCCCATCACCCACTTTCCCCTCCCTCCAACCCCCCATCAACCCTCAGTTTATTCTCAGTTTTTAAGAGTCTCTTATGGTTTGCCTCCTTCCCTCTGTAACTTTTTTTTCCCCTTCCCTTCCCCCATGGTCTTCTGCTAAGTTTCTCAGGATCCACATAAGAGTGAAAACATATGGTATCTGTATTTCTCTGTATGACTTATTTCACTCAGCATAACACTCTCCAGTTCCATCCATGTTGCTACAGGGATGTCCACTCTCACTGCTGTTGTTTAACACAGTGTTGGAAGTTCTAGCATCAGCAATCAGACAACAAAAGGAAATCAAAGGCATCAAAATTGGCAAAGATGAAGTCAAGCTTTCACTTTTTGCAGATGACATGACACTATACATGGAAAACCCGACAGACTCAAAAAAAAAAATATATATATATATTTAAATTTTTTTAATGTTTATTTATTTTTGACACTGAGAGAGAGACAGAGCATGAGCAGGGGAGGGGCAGAGAGAGAGGGAGACACAGAATCCGAAGCAGGCTCCAGGCTCTGAGCCGTCAGCACAGAGCCCGACGCGGGGCTCGAACCCACAGACTGCGAGATCATGACCTGAGCCCAAGTTGGACGCTTAACCGACTGAGCCACCCAGGCGCCCCTCAAAATATATTTTTAATCGAAGAAAAAATAAAGTTACAGAACCATGTTATGTTTAAAAACATCTGCATATGTGCATGAATTGTGAGCACTGCACATGAATGAGCACTTGTATATACATAAAACATTTCTGAAAAAAACTATGAGCGGCCACCATTAAGGAATAGTGTGGTAGGCAAAATAACGTCCCCTCAAAGATGTCCATGCCCTCATTCCCACAACCTGTGAATATGCTTTGGTACATGGCAAGGGGCAGTTAAGGTTCTAGATGGAATTAAGGTTGCTAATCAGATGACCTTGAGATGGGAGATTATCCTGAATTTTTCAGGCACGCCCAATGTAATCACAGGAGTCCTTATGAGTCAAAGAGGGAGACAGGAGAATGGGAGTGAGGGTGAGAGAGACTTGAAGATGGAAGAAAAGGCCACGAAGCAAAGGATGCAAATGGCCTCTAGAAACAGGAAAGGCAGGCGAACAGATTCTCCCTAGAGCCTGCAGAAGGAATTCATTACCTTGATTTTGGTCCATTGAGAGCCATTTTGGATTTCCAACCTACAAAACTATAAGATAATGAATTGTTGTTTGAAGCCACCAAGTTTGTGGTAATCTGTTACAGCAGTGATAGGAAACTAACATAAATGGACATCAAGGCAAGAGGATACACTGGGATATTTTTACTTTTCGATTTATATCCTTCTTTAAGAGAAAACGAAACACATTCATCAAATTTAAGAGCTAAGTGGTGACCTGAGACAAATGGTTTTCATCAAAGCTCTGGGGCCCAGAAGGAGACAGGGGCTCTGAGTGGATGGGTCTGTAGACCCACTCAACCGTGTCAGAGCTGAAGCATTTTCACTGGTATCTGTTATTTATATTGGGCTTTGGTGGCCGTATTAGGCCAAGTTCTCTAGGTAGAGGGGGAGAGAGAGAGAATTGGACAAACCTACAGTTTTCCTTTTCTCCTTCTGCGTCTTTCCTTACTATCATACAGAATATTCACAACACCTCTGACACCAGATATGGTGGGGTTTTCCCCTACCTAGCAACTCTCTGTGACACCAGCTGGGTGTCCTACAATTAAACACAATTCTGACACTATCTACCTGGATGTGGCATTATATCCCACAGGTTAAGGGCTTAGTCTCACAGGACTGCTCGTATCCCACTTCAGATACTGTGCTTTTAACAACTAGGCTATAAATTGCGGGTTCCAAAGACTCCCTTCCTTGGGTTTGATTAATGTGCTAGAATGGCTCATAGAGTTCAAGAAAACATTTATATTCACCAGTTTATTAATGGATATGATAAAAGGACACAGAGGAACAGCCGGATGAAGAGATACATTGGGCCAGGTCTGGGAGAGTCCTGAGCACAGGCACTTCTGTCCCTGTGGAGTTGGGATGTGTCACCTTTCTGGTATGTGGATGTGCTCACTGACTTGGGATTTTATGGAGGCTTCCTCATGTAGCCATGATCAATAATTAACTCCATTTCCAGCTCCTTTCTCCTCTCTGAAGGATGTGGGGGTGGGGGGTAGAGTGGGGCAGGACTGAAAATTCCAAGCTTCTAATCTTGGCTTGGTCTTTCGGGTGACCAGTCCTAATCCAGGACCCCAACCAGAGTCATCTCATTAGAACAAAAGATACTACTAATGCTCAGGAGCTTCAGGAGCCCTGTGTCAGGAATGGGGACAAAGACCAAATATATATTTCTTATTATAAATCACAATATCAGAGACATCTGGGTGGCTCAGTTGGTTGAGTGTCTGACTCTTGATTTTGGCTCAGGTCATGATCCCAGGGTCATAGGATGGAGCCCTGCATTAGACTCCGTGTTGAGTGTGGAGCCTGCTTAGGATTCTCCCTCTCTCTCTCTCTCTCTCTGTCTCACCCCCTCCTTTTCCCCCTCCCCCCACTTGCACAATACTCTCTCTCTAAAATAAAAAAAATCACAATATCAGCAAGAGAGAGATTTATCATAAGGAATTGGCTCACATGAATATGGAGGCTCATCAGTCCCAAGATCTGTGAGTTGACAATGTGGAGTCCCACAGGAGCTGATGGTTTAGTTCCGGTACATGTACAAAGGTCTGAGAACCAGGAGAACCAATGATATACTTCTCGTCCAAAGGCCAGCAGGCGTGAAGCGTAGAAAGAACAGCTACTTCAATTTGAGTCTGAAGGCAGGGAAAAAGCCAATGTCCCAGCTCAAAAACCATTAGGTAGGAAGAATTATCTCTTACTTGGGAAGGGTCAGCCTTTTTGGTCTATTCAGGCTGTCAGCTGATCGGGTGAGGTTCACCCCCACTAGAGAAGACAATCCGATTTTATCAGTCTACCGATTTAATATATGTGCTGCTGAAGCAAGCACTCAGTCTACCAAATTAAATGGTAATCTCATCCAAAAGTATCCTCACAGCCACATCCAGAATAGTGTTTGACCAAATATCTGGGCACCCTGGGGTCCAGTCAAGTCAATACATAAGATTACCCATCACAGTGACTAAAAAAGATTTGAACATCATTGATCTATTAAAAATCCACCATTTTGCTGATGAGAAATTTGAAGCCAGAGAAAGGAAGGCCCTTGATCTTCTGAATCTTCCTTACTGCATTTACTTTTGCTGATTCAATTTAGGTGCCCAGCTTCATTCCCTTGTGGAGGTTCCAGGGTAGAATCTGTTTCCTTGCTTTCTCCAGCTTCTAGAGCCCATCACATTCCTTGGCTTGTGACCCTCTTCTTCTATCTTCAAAGGTAGCAAGCTGGGTTGAATTTTTCTCATACCAAATCACCCCAACACAGACTTCCCTGACTCCTCCTTTCACTTATAATCTTGTGATTACTTTGGGCCAACCTGGATAATCCAGGATAATCTTCCCATCTCAAAGTCAGCGAATTAGCAACCGTAATTCTGTCTACATCTTAATTCCTCCTTGCCAAGTAATATAACATATCCCCAGATGCTGGGGATTGGGAACTGGACATCTTTGGGGGTACATTATTCGACCTACCACAATACTACTGCCAGAAGTCTCTGCAAGAACCCCTCTCTTCACACTGCTGACCTGCGTCCAGAGGGACACTAGCTCCCTGGATCAACACTGAACCCTCCCAGGGCACCTGGGTGGCTCAGTCGGTTGAGCGTCCAACTTCGGATCAGGTCATGATCTCAGAGTTCGTGAGTTCCAGCCCCCCACATCGGAGCCCGCTTCGGATCCTCTGTCCCCCTCTCTCTCTGTCCCTCCCCCACATGTGCTCTCTCTCAAAAATAAAATAAACATTAAAAAAAAAGACAAGCTTCCCAACTCTCTAGCGTCCAGGTCCCTGCTTAGCCAGCATTACCTTCTCAGAATTTCTTCTTGTAGTGATTGCCTGCCTGGAGAGTGGTTGTTTCTTTTGGGGCCAAGATTATAGAACCCAAACCAACCAGCCAACCTAAGGGCAGCTGACCTGCATTAAATGGCACATCTAATCAAAAACTTGGCGCTGAGGCTTTCCATAATTTGGTGCCCGTCCACTTGTCATTTGATCATGAATTAAGCGCTTCATGAGCACCTACTCAATGCCAGAAGCCGTTCTAGAGGCACAATAGTGAATGCAACAGAAAGCTCATAGGACTAGCTCATAGGTCCTGAAATTAACAGATATGGAAAACTGAGTGCATTGAGGGATGGAAGTCAGAGTGGAATGGCTGAAACAGAAGGTGTAAGAAGTAGCATTGGTAACCAGCACCCACCCCAGTGACTGCTTTCTTTACAAAGCAAAAAATATACCTTGGGGGGGGCTCAAGAATGAGTACTGGGACCAGGGAGAGAGGCAGAACAGAGCCTTCTGACCTCCACAGCAGCCCCAGAATTAAAGAAGAAAAGAAAGCAGCACTCAGGGATAAAATGAACTAAGAATCAAGTCCACCTCTCGTCAGCAGTGCGGTGTTGGGAGAATGACCCGAGCTGGCTGCTCCGCCCATTACCCAAAGGAAAGCCTGCTTGCTGGGGACCCATTTACTTATACAGAGCCTGCAGTCAGGCCGTCCTTTCAAGGCAGATGATCTTGGGGTAAATAGTTCTATTCAAAGGCAAAGCTGTATCTCCTATTCATCAAAGTCCCCCAGTCATTAATACATAAATATAAATATAAGTATAAATAGCCAACGAAGGAACACCAAATATTTGAAAGAAATGGCAACATAAAAGAAGTCCAAGATGGGGCACCTGGGTGGCTTAGTCAGCTAAGCGTCCAACTCTTGCTCTGAGCTCAGGTCATAATCCCAGGGTCATGGGATCGAGCCCCACGTCGGGCTCCACACTGAGGGTGGAGCCTGCTTAAGATCCTCTCTTCTCTCTCTCTCTCTCTCTGTCTCTCTCTCCTTCTGCCCCTATCCCCTGCTCTCACTCTCTCTCTAAAATAAAAAATAAAAAAAGAAGTCCAAAATAAACAAAGAAATATCCTGAAGGGAGCAGATCAAAGGATCTAAAGGATCAAAAATGATCTTTAAAAAGATCCTTTATTGGGGCACCTGGGTGGCTCAGTTGGTCACGTATCTGACTTCGGCTCAGGTCATGATCTCGCAGTTTGTAAGTTCGAGCCCGACGTCAGGCTCTGTGCTGACAGCTCAGGGCCCGGAGCCTGCTTCGGATACTGTGTCTCCCTCTCTCTGCCCCTCCCCCGCTCATGCTCTGTTTCTCTTTCCCTCTCAAAAAATAAACATTAAAAAATTGTTTAAAAGATACTTTATTTAGCACCCCCAGAAAGATTAGAAAACACATCACGTGGATAAAACCAAAAAGAGCAATCAGAAAACAAGAAAGCTCTTAGATAAAGATATGATCAGAAGGTACAACAAATATGTGTGAGACAGCACAAGAGCGAAATTGGATTCTCAGGGAGACATAAAAAGTATGAAATAGATTTTACCTGTAACATCGAGCTCGTGGAAGGGAAAAGTATTTTCCAAGCTGTTGCCACAATTGTTCGGAAAATCCCTGCTTCTGTACTCAGTGTTGATGGACTCTTGCCATTAACTTTTAGGCCTACAACTTGTTTCCATATTTGATGACACAACACATCATTGTGAAAACCAGCATCCCTTAAATCCTGAAGATCTTTTTGACAGTTTCACTCCTCGTATCACAGGCAATATTTAGAATTAGTAACTGGTAAAACAAAAATTAGCCATGTATAAGAAGTAGAATTATCCAAGTATTTAAGAGAATCCAGGAATATTTCAATTTATACCAGTAGGTCTGGACAAAATCTTACTATCTCAGTTTTAGGAAAAGAAAGCTGAGGACCATAGAGAGTAGTGCTGAGACTGGCTTTCAAATTTCTAGCCCACTGCGGAATGGAAAACAGTTTAAAGTTAGCCTAAAACTGTCTCAGAGTTTCTAAATCATATGCTTTTCAAAACTTTGGGGACTGATTCAGTTGAACAGACTTTTAGTAATAGAAAAAACAATAGCTACGTTACAAAATAACTTTTTAAAAAATGGTTTTATTTTTTTAGGTAATCTCTACACCCAACATGGAGCTTGAGCCCACAATCCTGAGATCAAGAGTCGCATGCTCCACGACCAAGCCAGCCAGGTGCCCCCAACATAAAATTTTAAAAAGGACCCATACAGGGATGCCTGGGTAGCTCATTCAGTTAAGCATTTGACTCTTGATTTCGGATCGGGTCATGATCTCATGTTTCATGAGTTCGAGCCCCACATCGGGCTCTGTGCTGCCAGCGCAGTGCCTGCTTGGGATTCTCTCTCCCTCTCTCTCTCTCTCTCTCTCTCTGCCCCTCTCCCACTTGCACATGCGCGTGAACACGCACTTCCTTTCTCTCTCTCTCAAAAATACTAAACAAACTTAAAAAAAAAAAAAAAAAAGAAGGACCCAAAGCACCTGGGTGGCTTAGTTGGTTAAGTGTCCAACTTCAGTTCGGATCATGATCTCGCGGTTTGTGGGATCAAGTCCCGCATCGGGTTCTCTGATGTTAGCACAGAGCCAGCTTGGGATCCTCTGTCTTCCTCTCTCTCTGACCCTCTCCCGCTTGCTCTCTCTCTCTCTCTCTCTCTCTCAAAAATAAACAAACATTTAGGTGGTGCCTGGGTGACTCAGTTGGTTAAGCGTCTGACTTTGGCTGAGGTCGTGATCTCACAGTTCATGAGTTCAAGGCCCGCGTTGGGCTCCCTGATGACTGTGCAGAGCCTACTTGGGGTTCTCTCTCTCTCCCTCTCTCTCTGCACCTCCCCCTCAAAATAAAGAAAGAAAGAAAAAGAAATAAACCCTTTTTAAAAATGTAAAAAACTTTTCAAAGGACCCATACGGATAGTTTTAGAGAAACAGAAACAATTCAGCTCAACTGTTATGGGGCTGACAGGGATGCCAATAGCTCTTGACCAGGAGTTATTTACATATTTTTTCACGTAAGTTTTTACTCTAATTTTGAGAGAGAGTGAGCAAATGTGAGCAGGTGAGAAGGGCAGAGGGAGAGAGAGAGAGAATCTTACACAGAACGTGACCCGAGCCAAACTTAGGAGTTGGATGCTCAACCGACCGAGCCCCCCCAGGCGCCCCTTGACCAAGATTGAAATGTCTGTTCTCACATAAATGTGCACATTCCATATGACGTTCTAGGGCTTGTGGTCACGAGTTCCCACAGAACTATGATGTCCTGTGAGAAATCACTTGTCAGTGCCTTTCACATTTTACGAGTGATGTCTGTATAAGCTCATCATGTGGGCTCTACCTCTGGGTCTGATGTTAAAGACTATGAAGACTGGGCAAGTGACCTCTCTGAGCTGTTAGACAGTCAAGAAGTTGTAGCTGTTAGTATTATTACTATTATGATAAATTCCTGCTTCAACTGAGGATAATTAAGTACCTACCTCAGAGGATTGTTCTGGTTGTGACATGATGCACTTAGCACTCTGGTGTGTAGTAATCGCTCAGTAAATGGTAGGAGTTATTAGTAGCAGTAGCAGTGTTCTATCTAATGCCAAGGTTAAGTTACAAAGTCAGCATGTCAATTCCAAGTCACATTAAGACTATTCTTGAAGAGTCCTACAAATTTCCCAAAAAGCGTGCTTTTGTGTGTGTCCTGTCCAGATGTTTTGCTTCTATCTCCGGCTCATCCTGTGGCATCCACTTACGGAATAGGATGGCAAGTGGAATTGTTTTTGTATTTCTTTTCTTTTCCTGCATTGGCTGGAGACGGAGGGGCGGCATGAACCCACAGTTAAATTTGCATAAATTAAATGCAGTAGATGGGACACCACTGGTTTATTAGTATTAGGAAGCTGGCTCCCTTCGGTGTCATCTACGTGAGAGCCCTACACTTTGTTACTTTCTTGTGCTCTGAGATGAAACAGACTAAACGTTTTAAAAGGCTGGCCATGAGACTCCTTTCTATAGACATCACAGAATTTTAGCACTGGAAAGGATCTTGAAGGTGTTGACCAGTGCACCACGTGGCAGAATATCAGAGCTCCAGATGTGAGCATGCTACTTATAAGTAGAATTAATAAGTATAATAATTAATTAGTAATTAATAAGTAATTAATAAGTAGAATTAATAAGCCATTTAACCCCTCTTTCACTATGCTCACAGGCGAAATGTTAGCCTATGCTGTCTGCTTTCCAAGGCTGGGGAAAAGACTCTCTGAGATAGCAGTTATCAGTAAAGACACCAGCAATAACTAACACTTACTGAAGGCTAAGTTATCTCATTTAATTCTTACAATACTCTTGGGGCGCCTGGGTGGCTCAGTTGGCTAAGCGTTCGGCTCGGGTCATGATCTCACGTTTCATGGGCTCGAGCCCCATGTCGGGTTCTACGCTGACCCAGGAGCCCTGTTTGGGATTCTCTCTCTCCCTTTCTCTCTGTCCCTCTCTCTCTCTCTCTCTCTCTCTCTCTCAATAAATAAATAAACATTAAAAAAAAAGAAAAGGAGGGTGGAACACTTTCAAGGTCCATCTAAAACTGCAAGGGTCTAAATACAAAAGCTTGCAGTAAGGTCTGTTACCTGTACACCATAAAGTAAATTATTTCGAGAACAAATCCTAATAAAGTCACTTGTCAAGGTCTCTGCAGCAGGTCTATTAGGTTCACGTGTTGAAGCATGCATGCCATTTCACCCATTGCCAAATAGCCCCTTTCTTTTATGTTTAATTGACAAGCATGAATGCTTCAAAATGTTCTGCATATTTCCTCCTTAGAGCATAATAAAAGGACCCAGGAACATTCCCAGTAAAGCCTGCTTAGTGCCGGATTATACTTTAATAATACATCCTTGGTTCCTTTGGTGTGCCTTACTGAAATATTTACTGTGCATTTTTCTGTAAGACCGACAGAATGTCTTTATTTTCCCATGTTTTAATTATAAATGTAACAGTAAAATTTTTCAGAGAGACAGACAAGAGGGAAAAAAGGAAGAAAGGAAAAAGGAAGGAAGGACAGAGGAAGGTGGGGTGGGGGGGAGAGAGAGAGAGAGGGAGAGAGAGAGAAAGAGAGAGACCAAGACCCTCTGCTCTAACACATTCCCAATATTTTTCATTCACAGATGCTTCCTTCAGTCCCTGTTCAGCTGCTTACAGATTTTTCCACAGTTCGTTCGTTCATTCCACAGGTATTTATTAGGCCATATCATGTACCAGGCACTCACTGTTCTAGGAACTGAATATGCAACAGTGAGCACCACAAAGTCCCAGCCCTGACTGTAAGCCCTGGGTCCAAATGCTTTTCCTCCCCCACACCTTTCTTGGGGGGGTGCTTAATATGACACCATAAGCATTTTTCCACGTGTCTGCTTTCTGGTTCTTCCTTAGGGAGCTTTGATTTGGTTCCATTTCTTTCTCTCTCTTTTTTTTTAATTTAATTTAATTTAATTTTTCTTTTTTT
Organism: Panthera uncia; assembly: GCF_023721935.1. Classification (NCBI taxonomy): domain Eukaryota; kingdom Metazoa; phylum Chordata; class Mammalia; order Carnivora; family Felidae; genus Panthera; species Panthera uncia. The sequence continues at coordinate 106,893,933 of NC_064817.1, read as the reverse complement.
TTTAATTTTAGAGAGAGAAAGGGACAGAGCACACAAGTGGGGGAGAGAGGCAGAGGAAGAGAGAGAGAGAATCTTCAGCAGGCTCCATGCTCAATGTGGAGCCCGACGTGGGACTTGATCCCATGACCCCAGGATCATCACCTGGGCCGAAATCGAGAGTGGGACGCTCAACTGACGGAGTCACTCAGGCGTCCCCGCGTCATTTTTATTTGGATAAATAAGTGAGAAAATAGTACAGTCTACTACCAGTGGCAGAAAACGCAAATTACTAAGATATGGTAACTAGACTCGTGAGTTGAGGAATGCCAAAGACCCACAGCTGCATTGCATACAAGTACCAGTGGTTGAAGAGGCCAGGGTCACCTTGCACCCTTGAGATATCTCCAAGGTAATGACAGCAACAAAAACAAAATTCCAATCGCAGGGATCCCTGGACACTCATGCAACTCTTTACAGTCTTTAACACCCTGTACGGCAGCTTCTCAAATATGAGCAGTGTGTGGATGCTTTCTATTGGGAAAAAAAAAATGCTTCGGACCCTTGGTGTTGATTTTTTATTATAATATTACTTAAATATACGCTAACGTAAAATGAGACATACTCCTTATGCTTACAATAGTTAAACAACTTTAAAACCAGAAGGATTTTGCATATTAAATGCAAACAAAACCATAAAATCAATAAAATTCAAAGTCACTAACATTAACTTGATGGATGATGGTGTTTTGCTGAAACTACATCACTTTCCCCAAGTGTATATTGGTATGTGCATTATTAAAACACTGCCTCTGAATTAACTATGATATTATCTGCCTTTGTTTGGAGCAAATACATCATTTACACTTTAGATCTGTTATTTTCTCTTGGATCCAAAATAATTAAGACAGTACTCTTTGTATTATTATGACTGTAGATAGAAATGCAAATTATGAGGCTGAAATTGCATGACAGTACAGTTGACCCTTGAACAACGCAGGGGTTAGGGGCACTGATTCCTGCACAGTCAAAAATCCACATGTAACTTTTGACTCCCCCAAATTTAACTGCTAATAGCCTACTATTGACAGGACGCCTTACTGATAATGGGAACTGTTGATTAACACATATTCTGTATGTTCTATGTATCACATTGTATTCTTACAATAAAGTTAGCTAGAGAAAAGAAAATGTTACTGAGCTAGAACAAACAATCTCAAAATCTGTATGGAACCACAAAAGACCCCAAATAGCAATCCTGAAAAAGAAAAACAAAACTGGAGGCATCACGATTCCAGAATTCAAGATATATTACAAAGCCGTAGTCATCAAGACGGTATAGTACTGGCACAAAAACAGACACTCAGATCAATGGAACAGAATAGAAAACCCAAAAATGAACCCACAACTATATGGTCCACTAATCTTTGACAAAGCAGGAAAGAATATCCAATGGAAAAAAGATAGTCTTTTCAACAAATAGTGTTGGGAAAACTGGATGGTGACATACAGAAGAATGAAACTGGACCACTTTCTTACACCATTCACTAAAATAAATTCAAAATGAATCAAAGATCTGAATGTGAGACAGGAAACCATTACAGTCCTGGAGGAGACCACAGGCAGCAACCTCTTTGACCTCAGCAGGAGCAACTTCTTGCTAGATATGTCACTGGAGGCAAGGGAAACAAAAGCGAACATGAACTATTGGGACGTCATCAAGATAAAAAGCTTCTGCATGGCAAAGGAAACAATCAACAAAACTAAAAGGCAACCTATGGAATGGGAGAAGATACTTGCAAATGACATATCTGATAAAGGGTTAGGATCCAAAATCCATAAAGAACTTATCAAACTCAACACCCAAAAAACAAATAAGCGAGTTAAGAAATGGACAACATATATGCTAACTAATTTGGATGTAAATTAAAAAAAATAAAATTAATAAAAAAAAAAAGAACTGGGCAACAGACATGAATAGACATTTCTCCAAAGAAGACATACAGATGGCTAATAGACACAAGAAAAGATGCTCATCAGGGAAATACAAATCAAAATCACAAGGAGATACCACCTCACACCTGTCAGAATGGTTAAAATTAACAACACAAGGAGCAACAGGTATTAGCCAGGATGCAGAGAAAGGGGAACCCTCTTGCACTGTTGGTGGGAATGCAAACTGGTGCAGCCACTCTGGAGAACAGTATGGAGGTTCCTCAAAAAACTGAAAATAGAACTACCCTACGATCCAGCAATTGCGCTATTAGGTATTTACCCAAAGGATACAAAAATGCTGATTTGAAGGGATATATGCACCCTGATGTTTATAACCACATTATCAAACTATGGAGAGAGCCCAAATGTCTATTGACAGATGAATGGATAAGGAAGTTGTGGTATATATATTATATATTATCGTGTATATATTGTATACACAATGGAATATTACTCAGCCATCAAAAAGAATGAACTCTTGCCATTTGCAAGCACATAGATGGAGCTAGAAGGTATTATGCTAAGCAAGATAAGTCAAACAAAGATGAATACTATATGATTTCAGTCATATGTGGAATTTAGGACACAAAACAGATGCATATAAGGGAGGGGGGAAGGAGAGAGGGAAACAAACCTCAAGAGACTCTGAACGATAGAGAACAAACAGAGTTGATGGAGGCAGGTGGGTGGGGGATGGGCTAGATGAGTGATGGGTACTAAGGAGGGCGCTTGTGATGAGCACCGGGTGTTGTATGTAAGTGATGAATCACTGAATTCTCCTCCTGAAACGAACATTGCACTGTATGTTGGCTAAGTAAAGTTTAAATGAAAACAACAACAACAAAAAGAAAATGTTATTAAGAAAGTCATAAGAGAAAATCCATTTCCAGTACTGCACAGTATATTTATAAAAAAAAAGGGGCGCCTGGGTGGCTCAGTCGGTTGAGCGTCCGACTTCAGCTCAGGTCACTTCAGCTCAGATCTCGCGGTCTGTTGAGTTCGAGCCCCGCGTCAGGCTCTGGGCTGATGGCTCGGAGCCTGGAGCCTGCTTCCGATTCTGTGTCTCCCTCTCTCTCTGCCCCTCCCCCGTTCATGCTCTGTCTCTCTCTGTCTCAAAAATAAATAAAACGTTAAAAAAAAAAATCTGTGTATAAGTGGACCCGTGTTGTTCAAACCTGTGTTGTTCAAGGGTCAACTGTACTTGTTTATGAGGTGGCCACCCACTTAATACAATTCTGGGAGACAAGTTGAGGACCACAGGTTTAGAAACACTAGTGATCAAGAGCATAAGTTTTGGAGTCCACCAGATCTGAGTTTGTACCCTGGCACTGGCGTTGCCACTTTCTAGCTGCTTCCTTTGACTCAGACAAGTTATTTAACCTCTCTGTTCCTCAGGGTTCCTCCTCCATAAAATGGAGATGATAATAATAGTCCTTTAATTTTGCCAGCAGAAACAGACACCATGACCCACTTTCTAGACATGCATGATGTTGAAGCCTGAGACTGTAGAGACACTTCTGAGCAGCTCTAACTTATTTCGGAGCTCCTCTGTAACTTGAGCACTCCACGGAGTTGGGCAAGTTGAAAAACAAAATGTTTCTCTGGCCTCCCACTCTCCCCTCCCGATATCTGCATTCACTGTCCCAGGTTCACGCTTAGAGAGGGAACGGAAAATATGATTGAGCCTAAAAAGGGAAACAACTAGCAATGCCAGTAAACGGACAGTCGAGACTCAGCTGAGGCCATGCCACAAGACAGCTGTTTTTATCTGAAGCCCACCGATAAGGGCTTGCTTTTTTGCTTCCTGGTCTGGCATGAATCCCTTGATTCCTGAGGCCCCCAAGGTTGAAAATAGCCTAGCCACCTGCCAATGGTCGGTATATTTTTAGGACCAGCAGGATCGGAAACAGGGCTCTGTATGCCTGGAACTCGAGCCAGGCTGCTGGGTGGGTCTCTCACCTCCATTGGGTCACTAGGTCCAGAGCTGTTGGATCAAATCCAGCCAGTCACGGAAGAGAAGAGGGAGTTCTGAGAGGAGGTGAGGTTTGTCCATGTTAGTGGGGGGAACGCAGGGAGAAGAGGGTGGGTAGGAGCCCTTCGCTGGTGGATATTTGGATAAAGGATGTAGGAAGATTGTGTAAAGGGTAGGACCCCACAGCAAGCAAAATGCACAGCATTAGACACTTTCTTTGTTTAAAAAAAAGTATAGTTAGGGGTGCCCGGGTGGCTCAGTCGGTTAAACGTCTGACTCTTGATGTCTGCTCAGGTCATGATCTCATGGTTTGTGAGTTTGAGCCCCGTGTTGGGCTCTGTGCTGATGGCACCAGAGCCTGCTTGGGATTCTCTCTCCCTCCCTCTCTCTCTTTCTGCTCCTTCCCCACTTATGCTCTCTCTCTCTCTGTCAAAAAAAAGTTAAAAAAATGTAGTTAAAATTGATCTTATTGTCTTTTACCAATCTCTCAAACAAAAAGGCCAATGCACTTGAAACTGTCCAAATACTGGGTGTTTGTCAAATTATAACAGACGGATCCAAAGATTTTGTTCTCTGCTTCCTCTTATCCCCATCTCGCTCGGGAGAAAAACGAATCCTTCTGGTCTCACCGTGGTGATTTATCTCATGAGCGATTTCTCCAAGTCATTCGCCCAAACCAACATAGTCCTCGTAAGCAAACACACATTTACAGAAAGGGAAGACATGAATAAATGAGAGTAGAACAGGAGGGCCGCAGTTAATCTGGGAGATAGAACACATTTCCAAGAAAGTAATAGGATTAAAGCTAATTGTACACAAGTGTTCATGGCAGCTTCAAACTAGAAACAGCAGCTTCAAACTAGCTTCAAACTATAAACAGCAGAAATGTCCACCAACTGGTGAATGGATAAACAAGCTGTGGTAAGTACATACGATGAAATACTACTTGGCAATAAAACGGAATGAACTATTGATACACACAACAACACAGGTGAGTCTCAAAATAATTACGCTGTCAAAGAAGCCAGAGCAAAATAAAAACAACACACTGCATGACCCCGTTTATGTAAGTCTCTAAAAAAGGCAAACTATGTATATTAAATATGTACAGTATTTTGTATGTCAATTACATCTCCGTAAAATCATTTAGAAAAATTTTCATTCCAGTCGAGTTCACGTAGTGTCATATTAGTTTCAATAAAGTCATTTTTCTTTTTCTTTTCTTTTAGAGAAAGAGAGAGTGAGCAGGGGAGGGGGCAGAGGGGGACAGAGAGAGAGAGAGAGAGAGAGAGAGAGAGAGAGAGAAACTTAAGCAGGCTCCATGCTCAACATGGAGCCCAATGAAGGGCTCGGTGCCCCCGAGTCATTTTTCTAAAATGCAAACTAATCTACAGTGACAAAAAGCAGATGAGTGGTTGATTGGAGAGTGGGGGAAGCAGGGAAGCAGGGACTAAACAAGGTCATGAAGAAATTTTGGGGCGGATACATATACGTTCATTGTCTTGATTGTGCGGATGGTTTCATGGTTGTGTACAAATGTCAAAACGTGTCAAACTGTACACTTGAAGTAAGTGCGGTGTATTGCACACCCATTATACTTTAATGGATCTATTTGGAGAACATTGTTTTTAAATTGACTTTGACCCCCGAAGGATGCATAGTGGGAAGTCATGGTGCTGATGTGTAGCATAGGGTGACGTGGGAAGAGAGCACTCCAGGCAGAGGGAAGGACACGCGAAGTTTCTGGGTGGGGGACCGGGGATTGACACATCTGAGGAGTTCAGAAAAGTTCCGTCTGGAAGGAGTTGAGAGATCCAGGGGGAAAGTGGCAGGAGATGAGGTGAGTGAGGGCAGCAGGGGCTGGGTCGCGGAAGGCGGCACATTCATCTCTTCTTTTAGCGAATGTTTGCCGAGTGCTTCCTATGCGCCGGGAGCTCTTCTGTTAGGGACTGTTTCAGTTTTCTAGGGCTGCCATAACAAAGCACCTCAGGCTGGGGGGCTTAGATCGCAGAAATTTAATTTCGCAGGTTTCTGGAGGGAGAAGTTGGATGTCGGGGCATCAGCAGGGTTAGTTGCTTCTCAGGCCTCTCTCCTTGGCTTGGAGAGAGCGGTCTCCTCCCTGTGTCCTCACGTGGTGTTCCTCTGTACACATCTGTGTCTTAATTTCCTCTTCTTGTGAGGGTACTAGTCATGTTGGATTAGGGCCCACAAATGTGACCTCATTTTACCTTAGTTACCTCTTTAAAGGCCCTCTCTCCAGTACGGTCACGTTCTCTGGTACTGGGGGTCAGGATTTCAACATATGAATTTTAGGCAGGGCACACTTCGGATCGTAACAGGGATAAAGCTGTGTACCCAACAAAGATTCAGGGTCTCCTAGAGGGGGTCTCATTCTACAGGTGGGAGACAGAATAAACAACAGTCATAATAAAGTACACGGACTGTTGGAAAGTGATAACCACGATGGGGGGAAAAAGCAGGGCAGCAGGATGAGAGATTGGGAATATGAGCTGTGTAACAGAAGGTGGAGGGGGGACGGAAGTAAAGGAGAGTTACAAGTTTTGTTTTTTATCCTGGAGGAAAATGGGAAGCTATTGAAGGGGTTTACACGGCAGTGTGACATGATATTTGTTTGTTGAAAAAGATCACTCTGCTCATAGAAAATAGAATGAAGACTTGGGGAGGCAGGTGGGAGAATATGGCAATAGCCCAGATTCAGGGTCATACCGCCCTGAATCAGGGTGGTAGTAGGGGATGGGATGATGTGAATAGATTTAAGATATGTTAAGAAAATTGAACTAATAGGATTTGGTGATTGATTGAATGTGGAGGGTGAGGAAAATGGACTAAACAAGGATGATTCCTAGGATCGTGTCTTCCATAACCATCTGGATGATGGTGTCATTCACTGGGATCAGGAACACTGAAAGAAGACCTGGTTTGGGAGCGAGGATCATGAGTTTGATTTTGGATGTGGTGAGTAAAACGCCTGTATTTGGATATCCCAAGTGGAGATATCCGATGGTCAATTAGATATGTGGGTCTGGGGGTGCCTGGCTTGCTCAGTCGGAAGAGCATGTGACTTGGTCTCAGGGTTGTGAGTTCAAGCCCCACGTTGTGTGTAGAGACTACAAATAAATACAACTTAAAAAAAAAGAAGATACGTGGGCCCGGAGGTCAGAAGAAATGCATGGACTGGAGGCATAGGTCTGGGAACCAGCAACATAGAAATGGTAGAGGCAATGGGAATGGATGAGATCCACCATGCCTGGCAAGACTACTCTATTTCTCTATTCTACTTGCTTTCCCAATTTCAGCAATGACAACTTCACACTTTCTCCACCTTCTTCAAAACTCCTACTACCCCTGCTCAACCAACACACAAACACACCACCTCCATCATCAACTGAGTCCCAGATCCCAACCTCTTCTCCTGAATCTTGCCCACTACTCCCTCTCTCTTCTGTATCTTCAGTCAATACCTCTTAATTTTCTCCATGCCATCATGATTTATACATGCTCACGCCTTTCACGTGTCTAGAACAATTTTCCTTGACCCTACTTCCCCCTCCAGCTATTATTCTATGTTTTCCCCTTCATTGTTTTTTTTTAAAATGTTTATTTATTTATTTTTGAGAGAGAGAGAGACAGAGAGATGAGGGGAAGGGCAGAGAGAGAGAGGGAGACAAAGAATCCCAAGCAGGATCTGTGCTCGAACCCACAAATTGTGAAATCATAACCTGAACCGAAATTAAGAGGTGGACGCTTAACCGACTGAGCCACCCAGGCATCCCTCTTCATTGTTAAACTTCTCCCAAGAGCTGTCTATTCTCACTGCTTCCCTTTTCTTTTTCATTCGCTTCTCAGCCTACCTTAACCTGTATTCCACCCCCACCATCCACCGAAATTTTTCAAGAAAGATGGCAGGACCTCCATGTTCCTACATCTACTGGGAATTGTTTGATTCTGATCTTTGATATCTCAGGGGCATTTGTCACAGTCGATAGCAGTTCAGAACAAAGACTGTTCTCTGAAAGTACCAGACGCACACTATTAATTTATGCAAAAAAGTATCTGACAAATACTCAAGTCCAAATGACCACAGCTTGTCATTCTTTCAGGTGAAAGTCAAGTTACATGAAGAAAGCAGCCAGTGGAGTTTGCAACTCCACTGAGCCAGTTCTGTTTTTTTGAGACTACCATCATACTTTCTATTTTTAAAAGATTATATTTTGGGGGCGCCTGGGTGGCTCAGTCAGTGGTTGAGCCGCTCAGTCGGTGGTTGAGCGTCCGACTTCGGCTCAGGTCATGATCTCACGGTCCGTGGGTTCGAGCCCCGCATCGGGCTCTGTGCTGACAGCTCAGAGCCTGGAGCCTGCTTTGGATTCTGTGTCTCCCTCTCTCTCTGCCCCTCCCCTGCTCATGCTCTCTCTCTCTCTCTCTCTCTCAAAAATAAATAAACATTAAAAACATGTTTTTAAAAATGTCCACACAGGAACAAAAAAAGACTACTATTATGCAAATAGTTTTGACCTTGTGGGACTTTGGAAAGGGACCTCCTGGGGACAACAATTTGAAAATCATTCTTTTGGATTCATCAAGGTTTACCCCCAAACTGATGAGTCACATTCCCTGAGAAGTGGATAGTGGAAAACAGTGGGTTCTGTTAACATGGAAGAAGGAACAGGATCGTGTTGATAGTGTTAAACAACAAAAATTCAACTGAGTAAACTCAAGGATGTAATTGGCTTTACTCAGCGATTTCATGAATCAGGCAGCATCCTTCTAGCAAACAGAAGCATGCTCCGGGTAGTAATACAAAATGGAAGGCTTTTATAGGCAGAAATGGGTGGGACAAGGAAGTTATTAGCAAAAGAAGAAAAGATTTATTCCAAGCAAAGTCACTTTTATCGTGCAGATTACCTCACTAGTGCTGATCAGGACATTCCAGACTGATTGGTTTAAAACTCCACTCCCGGGAGAGGTTGAAACTGTAATTAGGTGTTAAGGCCTGGTGGAGCTTAACATAAGTGACTTCATTTGGGACCTTTGGGCTTTTGTTTCTTTCTAACAACAGCCACTCAAACGTCCCTTCATTGTGAAACAAAACCAAACAAAACAGGTGGTGTGGGATAATTAAGGGGACAATGGCCTAATGAGATGTTTGAATTAAGATATATTTCTGCTGCTTACAAGAGTAATCTAGAGCATAACTGTTGGAGTGGGTGGCTGAGTGGAGGAGAGGGGTCTCTGGAAACAAGGAGATCAAAGGTAATAGGTGGGTTGGCCATGTGGACGTTGGAGGCCCCCAGGAAAATGGCGGCAGGGCTTACAGTAGTAAGGAAGACTAAGAGCCAGTCGTTAAAGTCTCCAGTGGATATAGAAGAGTGGCCAGAAGTTAAGTCAGTAACAGGGACCAAGATGAGGAGGCATTAGCACAGCTGAACAGAATGGACTTCAAAGGAGGGAGCAATGTTTGACAGCGGTGTTCCCCAATGTGGAGGACACTAACCCCACCTCCCAGCCTATGGACTATGTTGTGTTGTGAAGGCTGCAAGGGAAATGGTGTCCTCAGAGGGAAATTAGGTTTCCATTAAGGTAAGGGGGTGGTGGGGCGCCTGGGTGGCTCAGTCGGTTGAGCCTCCGACTTGGGCTCAGGTCATGATCTCACGGTTTGTGAGTTTGAGCCCCGCGTTGGGCTCTGTGCCGGCAGCTCAGAGCCTGGAGACTGCTTCAGATTCTGGGTCTCTCCTTCTCTCTGCCCCCCGCCCCCCCATGCTCATGCTCTGTCTCTCTCTCAAAAATAAATAAACATGAAAAAATTAAAAAAAAAAAAGGTAAGGAGGTGGAAAAAATTGTTCAGAAAAGGTGTTGAGAATATAAAGAGTGATAGTTATGTAGCGGCCATTCCAGAATAGGCATGATGGAAGTTTTTGGTTGCTGAAAGAAGAGTAGAACTTTGGGTAACAAGAGAAGAAACAGTATTATGTTGAGGAGTATACTTGGGAGATGGGGGAGAGGGAATATATGACTAGAGAGACTTAGATTTGGGAAAACACCTCTGAAAATAAGTCTGTAACTACCCTAGATTTAGCCCTGACAGCCTCCGGGAGGACCAGACTATAAAAATTAATAAAGGGAAACCTCACTAAACTAGGGTCAGGAGGTTGGACCGGGTGGGGGTGGGGGGCTCTCACGCCCTACCATTCCTCTCAATTACAGGCTCAACAGGAAGAGAAGGACCTTGCACATGGCTGCTGGTTTACTACCCCAGCAGGAGGAAGGAAGTCTTCCTCTTCCCCTTACACCCCGGCAACAGCCCAACCAATGAGAGGCAGTCACAGCTCAACCAATGAGAAGCCACTATACTTCCAACTCCCAGTTTACTCCAATGGACTTCTTGTTTACAACCGCCCTTCCAACTGCCCCCTTTCCTCTATAAAAGAGCCTTCCTAAGCTCTGTTCTCCGGACTTGCCTATGGTTTTGCTGCAGCTTCCTTGTCCCAGATTGCAATTCTCTGCTATTCCTGAATAAACACATTTTTTTTTTTTTGCTGGTAAAATAACTGGCAGTTTATTTTTTAAGGTTAATGAGACAGACCTCCAGAATTCAGCCTAGATTTGGAGAAAGAGGCCATGAGGTTACCAAGGCCTGAGGATTTTGGGGTGGGATGGAGTGGGATGGATGGGAGCTGACAGGCTTGTATTTTGTTAGACTGAAGGACACTTCATTTGTTTTTTCAGAACAAAGGAATATCTGCCTCAGAGAAGTATGCAAATTCATACCTCTTAAAAGATGGAAATGTTTCCAGCTTTGAAATGAACTTGTCCTGTTTCTAACAATCTCATTCAAGTTATTTAAAATTGTAGGGGCTTCTGCCAGAGCACTTATTCAGTTACAACAAATCACCATTAAGTGCTATAAATTGTTTTAAGACAGACTATGAGACTATTGTCCTCAGTGGGACCAAAAAGATCCAGGATTGTCCTCGGTTTAAATATTTTAAGATAGTGCTCCAACCTACCAAACAAACAGACAAAAAGGATTTGTTACGTATATCTAAATCATCTCTACAGATTTAGCCTGAATAAAGTCACTTGGTTTGTCATGATGCTTTAAGGTAATATGACCACAACTAATTACTTCCATAGTGGTCAATGTTACCTAAAGTGCTGCTGCACTGGTAGATGACTAAAGGCAAGGAAGTGGTTTGAGTTCCTGATGAGTAAATTACCATAGCAGTGTTTTCTTGCTTATTTTCAGAGGCTTGCTAATGTGGCCACAGATGAGTAGCAAAGAACCCAAAACTCCTTGGTCCTTTGCAATCACAAACAGACAGGCAATCATGGGCTCTCCATCACTGCCAAGAATATACAGTTCCGGAAGCTTGAATACCACTGGCCAAAGTGTATTTTGATGACATAATCATTTGTAATTTTGTTTTTATGGGTTAAATATAGTTTTATTTGGAGGTTTTGCTTCAAAGACTAGGTGCTTATTTGGGTATGCGTAACCAGATTAAGCCAGAATTGGCTTCATTTTTTTTTTAAATGTTCATTTATTTTTGAGAGAGAGAGAGAACATATGAGAGTTGAGAAGAGGGCAGAGAGAGAGGGAAACAAAGGATCCGAAGCAGGCCCTGCGATGACAGGACAGAGCCCAATGCCGGGCTCAAACTCATGAACCATGAGATCATGACCTGAGCTGAAGTCGGACACTTAACTGACTGAGCCACCCAGCTGCCCACAAACCAGAATTGGCTTCTTAAACATGGACTGTGGGTGTTTTCAATGTTGGAGTTCGTTTATTTAGTAACGTTACTCATCCAAATATATATCTAAACTTTGATTTTACTCCCAATGCCAACATTAAAAATGACTTTCATGGTGTTATATAGAGAACCTCAACAGTTATATGATCACTCCCATTTTACAGATAAGAAAACTGAGGCTATAAGAGGCAAACTTGCCCAAGGTCACACACAGCTCGGCAAGGGCCAGAGATGAGGTTTTCACCCAGATCTGAATGCTTCTTGTCAATGCTCTTAACCACGGCACTGTGGCATAGTGTGCCTGCCTCCTGTAGTGGACATTTGGAAAAATACTTAAAACTGGATTACAGGGCTGTCACTTTTGAAGTACGAAATCCCATGGTCTGGAGTGAAGTATAATTACATACAAGCTACGTCTTAAGTATGTGTTTTGCAGGATCTCCTTGCCATGGTTTACTCATCCCAGTCGTTAAACTCATCTGTGCGTGTGTGATGAAATGTTCCCAGATGTGCTGTGGCGTGCGTGCTTACCTTAGAAACATTGTTTTCAGGTATATTAGTGCAGTCTGCCTTCCAAGTTTGCCCATGAAGTGAGCAGAGGAGCAGGTGGGTGTGACAAGTTAAACATCTGGGAGCCCTGATGAAATTTTAGGTGCTGCCTTTTGGCATGTTCCTTCAACAGGGTGTCCCCAAAGTCTAAGCGCAGCTTAAAAATATAGATATAAATATATGTTATGGAGTACCTGCCAGCTTACTAGATAGAAAAGTCCCAGATTGGCCTGCCATTGATGAGAGAAGCCAAGGAGTTAAGCATGAAGCGTTGGGTCACAAGGAGTGCAGGCTTTGGAAAGGAGCAGAGTGAAAAGGTGAAGATAGCAGGAGAGCAGGAAGCTACTTCGTACCATGTGGGATCTTCCCGACAACCCTTAAAATTTTCAGCAAAGTTACCGAATTTGGAAAATGCTGAGTGTGTCAGGATTTCATGTGGGAAGTGGTGAGACCCATCTGGGGTTGCTGTGGGAACCATGTTTCTGTGCTTGATTCTAGAAGAAACAAAATGGCACATACAAATGTCAGGGAGCACAGAGGCGCTGATGTATGGAGGATGTAAAAGCATGGAGATCCCCCGGGAGAGTCCTGAGATATAAGCTGGAATCAGGGGTAACCTAAGCCAGTGTCTGGGCTATCCCACCATTAGATAGTATGGACCCCCCTGAGTTTTTGTTGTCGACTTGACCAGTGTCGGTAGCCCGTGGTTTTTATTTCTTCCTTCATCATCTCTCAGATTCTCCATAATAATAACTAACGTGTCCTAAAGGCCTTCGATGTTGTAGTCTCTTTATAAGCATGCATTATTTCCTCTCTTCAGGCCATCTGAATGAAAGTTTTACAAATGAAGGAATTGAGCCCAGGGAAGTTAAGACTTACCCCAGTTTCCATAGCTCATGACTCCACGCTTCTTCCTGTAAACCACACCACCTCACACGCGTCATTCCACAGTCGTCGTCTACAGTCAAAAGGAACTCCTGAACTTTGCATCTTTCCCCTGAACACTATGCCTAAGACCATCTCCTTGTCTTGGTCAATTTTCTCTAGTGTGGTAAACAGAGAGCCTTGTGTAACAGTGTTGTAACCTGACAGGTGCAAAGAGTACAGGTGCCCTGGTTGCCACAACAGAAGGTAAAAATCATCCCACAGGCTAAGTCACAGGCTCCTCTTGATGTCACCGAGGCCACGACAAGCTCCTGGAGCATGAAAAATGCCCCCACCATTTCAAGAATAAAAAACAAAATCATTCATACGCAGTGTTGACATCGAGCAGGCAATTCAGTAAATGTTCTTGACTAATTGGTAACTTCGTAATTTTTATAATAAGGGTCATTGGGTGAAGGGGATGGGAAATACAGAACCATGTTTCTGTGCTTGATTCTATATGTTTGGGTGAGGGATCAGGGCAGGAGAGAGTCTATTTCCAGGACCTCGAACAGATATTTCTGGCCAGGCCTGCCACAGACTCGTTGTAGTCCAACAACCTCATTGTACAGACGGGTAAATTTCGAGGCCCAGGATAAAGAAAGGGATTTATACAGCTAAAGAAACTCATACAGCTAATTAGCGGGACAATGGAACTCAGTTCCTTCCTTTGCAAAAAGTACTCTAGGTGATTCAAACTGTCTCTCTTCTCTGCCACCAAATGCCTGCTATTAGGATTCCTATTTTTTTTTTCCAAAATGAGTTATGGCAAGAATGAACAGGAGAGGAGCTCTGGGCAAAGGCTTCCAAAAGGAATAGCAACACACTATGTCTGAACAGTCTAGAAGTAAAGGCATGGCCTTTAATGCCTTTGTATGCCTGGATTTGCCATGCGTCTGGACTGTCAGCAGGTAAGAATGCAGTTGAAGCCTTGTTGATGTTCGACACTGTTTTAGCAACATCTTCCAGCCCCAGCCCCTGTCTCAAGGTAATGGGAGAGCCAAGCAGTATTCCCCACCCCTTTCAGAAGGCCTTTCTCAAACTGACCTCAAAAGGCTATGAGCAATCAGTTTCCCCCGAGTCCTAATCCCAAGATTGCCAGTGCCGATGCCTAGCAAGCAGACTGCCTCTCTCCCGAATTAGTTACCCTCGGCTCTCCCAAAAGGGAGACCATTCGCTCTTGAACAGGCAGTTGCTGACCGATGACTCTGTGTGGCATGAGGCGAGGATGTGAGGATACAGAGTTGACTTGTGGCTGCCCTCAATGAGCTCCCAGTCAAGTAGGTGAAGCAGACAGTAAGCAATTTCACAGATCAGCCCAACATAAGTAGTTACAATACATCAGGCACAATGCCACGTCCTTTGGATGCAAGGATGGACAAGACCAAATCCAGCCCTCTTCACCTCAGAGACAAACAGGAAAACAATGACAATAACAGTGTTTAACTGCCGTGAAAGAGCTCAGCTCAGGAGGTGGGGGGAAGGAAGTCTGAAGAGAGGGATCTAAAGGGAGTGTTGTTCACAAAACCACCGTGGCGCTGAGAAAATTCGGGGAAACCACCAATTGGACTGAGGCAACAAAGGCCTCCAAATGAAAGGCTTAACACTTTGTCTTAAGTGTTGTCTTAAGAGCTGCAAGCTATATGACCCCAAGCCAGCTTCTTAGAGCTCCAGGCAAGGACAAGGAACTTCAAGGGGAAGGTTTTGCCGATACTAAATTGCAGGCACAATTGTGACGCAGGCTGAAATCTGTCCTTCTGGAGCCTCCTCCAAAGTTCTTCTCCGGTTGTGATTTCTCCCTGCCTGAAAAGACCTGTCCCAGAAAGAGTCCTAAACTAATTCATTCTGATAGGTGAACAACTGGTAAATGCTGTGTCTCCCAGACATGCCTGGGGATAAACCAGTCACCTGGTGTCACTCCTGACGGTACTGTTGACCTTGTTTTTCTCCTGGTGTAATATTGCGAGTTATAATAAGAAATATATTTTTGGTCTACCTCCCCAATTCTGGCACAAAGCTCCTAAAACTCGGAATTTCCTAGGTGATGAGAGTGATAAAGGTGTCTTGATACTTATAACAACCCCCCTTCAACCACCCATGAGCTTGTGTTAATGAGGTAATTTTTGGAAAGCACTAAGGACAGGGGAACCAACCACGTGACTGGAAGGTTGACCCTTTCAGTCCCACCCTGCTGACCTCTCCGGATGGGAGAGGGGCTGGAGGTTGAATCAATCACCAATGGCCAGCGAGCCAATGATTTAATCAACCATGCCTGTGTAATGAATTCTCCACAAACCCCCACAAGGACAGTGTTCTGAGGACATCCAGGTTGGTGAACTGGAACACTTCCACATGTCACCATGCTGGGCCCCAAACTCCACAGGTACAGATGCTACTTTGTGCAGGACCTCACCTTAAGTATCCTCTCATAGCCTCTGTAAGACACTGGTAATCTAGTAAACTGGCTTCCTGAGTCCTGTGAGCTGCTCCAGCGAATCAACTGAACCCAAGGAGGGGGTCCCAGGAACCTCTGATTTATTGCCAGTTAGTAAGTATAGGTAACAACCTGGACTTGCCACTGGCATCTGAAGTGGAGGGCAGTCTTGTGGGACCGAGCCCTTACCCTGTGGGATCTGCCGCTGTCCCCAGGTGGAGTGTTACCCTTAGTAAATAAAAATACCCATTATTCTGCTAACAAAAAGTGGGCTTATTTAGGAACAGCAGAGAATTGCAACCTGAGACAAGCAAGCCAAGACAAAAACCATCAGCAAGCAAGTCTAGGGAACAAAGCCAATGAAGGCTCTTTTATAGAGGCGGGGGGGGGGGGGGGGGCGGGGCAGTTGGGAGGACGGTTGTAAAGAAGAAGCCCATTGGAGTAAACTAGGAGTTCCAAGTACAGTGGCTTTTCATTGGCTGTGTTGTAACAGTCTCTCATTGGCTGGGCTGTTGCCGGGGGAGGAGGAAGCCTTCCTTCCTCTGGCCCGAATAGATAGAAAAGTAGTATCCACAGTGCAAGGTCCACCTCTTCACGTTCGATCCACAATTGACCAACAGTGGTAGGGTGCGAGAGCTGCCCCTGCCAAACCTCCCGCCTCCATCTAAGTGAGGTTTCCCTTTAATGATTTTCACAATAGTGTCAGAATTGAGATGAACTGTAGGACACCCAGCCGGTGTCAGAGAATTGCTTTGGTGGTGTTGAAAAAAACCCCGCTTTAGAATTGTTGGAGCAGAATCTTACCCGGGGATTTTTATTGAGTAGATCTGGGGTAGGTTCTGGGAATGTTTTTAACAAGGGCTCCAGGTGATGAATCTTCCCTTCAGGCAAATTGTGGAAACCATGAAGTAAAGCATTATCCTCAGGAATTTGCAATGAAGGCTTTGATTCCTAACGTGGGATCTCAAACACACCTACCTAAGTAGTAGAGTGTAAAGGTTTTTAATAATAAAACAGAACTTACATTTGAAGAGCATCCTATAGTTACATTATCACACCTGCTATAAATATTACCACATTAGAACCTCCTAAGAGCCTAGTAAACTGGGTAGGCCAGGGATTCTTGTCCCCATTTTAGGGATGAGGAAACCCGCCAAAGTGTAGCTTGTAATATAATTGGAGCAAAAACAAATACGCATTAAGTGATGCAAGAACAACACAAAGCCAGATGCCTAACTTTGCAAAAGCATATTTTATAACACGGTATTCAAAGTCCGAAGGGATATAGAGCCCAAGGGTAGCCTGAAGCAAATAGGAATCCAAAGCCTCCCAAAGGGGGAGAGATTTCTACATCTGGAAACTGTTATTTTCTATGTCACCATGAAATTTGTCTACACTGAATTCTCATGTGAACTGTACCAGTTACATTTTCCACAACCACATATTATACCACAAACCAGTCTGACCTGCAAGGGAAGTACAAGCTTTGGGCCTTTTGCAATTGCAATGCTCTGCTGTCTAACCAGTTTGTTTTTGCAGAATGACATGTGGCTGGGTCAAGATGAAGACGTCCTAGGGAAGCCTTGCCTAGGCTCCCTTCTGGGCCTACTTTGGGCTTCAGATACAGTGGAGTCGAAGGATATCATTTCATCCAACTGTACTGATGTCTTTTCTGGATTAGGCATTGTGCCGGCAGCTGTGGGTCACTCTGAGGAATTCATAGTCTAGGTAGGAGAGAAAGGAAGACATAATACACAACCAGTGATTGCCTAAGTCAGGAAGAATTGCAAAGCAGAATAAGCAACGTTCTACGGTGATGGAGCAGGAATCAATAGTTCTCATGGAAGATCCTGGAAGGCTTATTGGAGGAAGTGGCATTTCTGCCGGGCCTTGAAAGAGAGGTAGGCATTCCAAAGAGAGAGAAGGGAATCCAGAAGCAAAGGCATCAGAAACCTGAGCCCAAAGGAGATCTACTGGCAGCCTATTGCACATGTGGGGCAAGTGGGGGGAATTCTTTGGGCCTTATACTTGTGGGTAGGGAACTTGTGGCAGCTGTACCTTACTTATCCTTTCTGAACATCATTAACATTTAATTCCGAGCGTTCCATCTTTAACGATATTTCAAGGGGCCTATGGACAGTACAGTGTGGCTTCCTTTCAAGGGGGAGTGTTTCGGGCAGGCAGTGCTGTCCCAGGCCCCGCTGTCTTCCAGGGATGCCTAGTTTATTGGGTTAGAGCATTGTGTGCATCAGAAAAGGATTACAGAAGTCCTTCTATACCACGCTGAAGGATTGTAGGGACTTGTGACACATTGAAAGGTTTTTTTTTTGTTTTTTTTTTTAACATTGAAAGGTTTTAAGCGGATAAGTAACAGGTCACCTATACATCTTAGGTAAGATAAATCCCTTTGGTTGCAGTCTGGGAGATGGCGTGAGCCAAGGCAAGAGTGGAAGGAGAGAGCCCAGCCGGGAGGCTACTGTAGAGCTCCAAAGCAAAAAGTCATGGGGGCTGCACGGAGCCCATAGCACTGAGGACAAAGTGGAGAAAGGCGGTCAATAAGACGTGTCTCAGAGGTAGAATCAATTAGCCTTGGGTACTCACGGGATGGGTGTGTGTGTGTGTGTGTGTGTGTGTAGGGAAGAAGGGGGAGGGAATCAAGCGTGACTGCCCGACAAGTGCAAAGAGAGATGAGCTGACCCTCTGTAAGAGTCTCCGGCCTCCTCAAGGGGCGGCAGGAGGGGAGGGGAGGGAAGAGGAAGGACAGGTCCTAGGCAGCAGGAAGAAATCCGGAGCGCGGATTAGGAAGAAACTCAAACTCCGGAGGCCAGGTGGCAGTAAGGAGGCTCCGCCCCCGGCTCCGGTCCCGCCCCTGGCTCCACCTCTTCTCCCTCTTCCCACCCACCCCCAACCGCAGCTCATCCTCGAGGGCGGAGAGAGGTGGCATTTGAGTCCTCCGGTATCCCAGCAGGCAGTGCAGCTTAGAGACGCTGACAAAGGACCGGAGGAGCAGTCGCAGCTGCTTTCCGAGGAGCCGGTGTTGCCGAGGTGAGTTCCCCCCCCCCCCTCCCGTCCCGTCACCCACTTCCTCCGACTTCGGGAAGACGTGGAAGTTACGTTGGCGCGAGACCCCGCGCAAAGAATGAGCCGTACCCAACCCCCGGGTTTGGCTCTGCGACTGACGGCGGGGCTCCGCGGCGCCGGGATGCGGGTGGGAGGTGGGAGCGGGCAGATGGAGTCCTTTCTGCCCCTTCTCTGACTGTCAGCTGCCCGGCCGCCCGCGGATCCCGGCTCCGGGGTCGGGCCGGCCCGTGTGTGCCTTTTTCGTGCCCGGGCGGAGGCAGCAGGCTCGGGATCCTCCCGGTGCCTGCCCGGCAGAGTTCGGTTGCCCCGGGGATGCGACTCCAGGGACAACTCTTTGGCGGATGTTTCGAGGAGGACTGCGGGAGGGAGGTTGACTCCCCATTCGGGGTGACACCGACCTCGCCCTAACTCCTCCTTCCCCCCACCCAGTCGGTCCCCCCCGGCGAGCAACTGGAAGGAAATCGATGGGGCCGGAGCGAGGCGTCCCGGGATGGCCGGAGGGAGGTGAAAGTGGGGTGGCGAGGCAGGGAGGGAGAGCGAACGCCTTCGTGGAATAGTGACGGGGGGCGGTAGTGGAAGGGGTACGTGGCCTGCATCCGTCCCCTTTCCTGGACCTCCGCACGGATCCTGATGGTTGCACCAGCTGCTCGGCTGTAAACAGGCTCACATGACCGGTTTCACATGGAGCCGGCCGGTGTGGGGACGAAGGCTGGAAAGGCTGGGCCCCAGTCAGGTGGAGCTGAAGTCCTAGAACGGACCGTTTGATACTCCCTCTCCTGCCCTCCAGCCCTTAATCAATGTTCTGCGGTTTCGAAGTAACTGACATCTGCCCTCTCCGGACCGAAGTTGCATTTCTGCCCGAGTAGAGTCTAAGAGACCTCACAGCGGGGAGCGAGAGGGCAAATAATAAAAACGGTCCCGATTGTTGACCTCTGAGGGGAATCAGAGATGGACGCAGACCTGGAAAATGGGATCCTTTGGATCTTGCCTAAAAAGCAGCCCTGTTCTATCGGAATGCATTGCGTTCTTAATGTGAATTCCAGACAGAAGGGGAAAAGTCTACTTTTTCAGCCAGGGCACACCTGGAATTTAATACATTCTTGATGATGAAAACCGTGTCCACATTTCCTTTAAGTGCTTGGAAATCTGCCTGTAAAATGCTATATACAGGATACTGACCAGGGAGTGAACACCAACTTTTAGATTACATACATATTTGATAGAAAGCAGTGGGAAGTTTGGAAAACAGGAAACGGGGCCAAAATGTGCCTTTCAAGTTGTTCACGTCTACATACCCAAACGGCATACAAGATCAAACTAGTTTCTGAAGCATTTCTAGAGCTCTCAAAAATACCAGGTTTACTCAAATACCAGGATGTTGGAAAATCTGGAGTTTCTCAAATCTGTAAGGGGTAGTGGTGATAGATTCCCTTTACATGTAATATGTAATTGGATGTAATGGACAACATTCAGTGCAAAGTTACCCCTTTGTAGGCAAAGACAGAAAACAGAACAGATAGCTTATAAAAGAATGCATGTTTCTCTCCTTGAATTGTTCATGCACATTTTCTTCCCCAATTTTTAATTTTTTAATTTTTTTCGCCTGAAGTTTTGACATTTAACTCTAGTTTCTGAAAACGAGAAACTACAAGAAAAGCTTCCCCATCCTCTAATGGCCCAATAAAGTAAGTAATTTGCTACTCTTCATTTTCTGTTTTTAAAACGTTTAAGATGGAAAATAGAGGAATTTTAAATGTTGTCTAAAATTTAAATGAACCGATTATCCATCCGTGTTGCTCTGAATCTTGTTTTGCCACCTTGTAGTATTCTGGAAAAGCTTGCCCTACAATAAATAGATGAAGTGATTTGCTCTTTGAGGCCCTCTGTTTCCTCATCTATAGTATGAAAGTTTTGTTTTAATCTCCAGGGTGCCTGATTGCTCTCAACTTCCATAAAACAGTGCAGTTTTTGATCGGGAACTATTCTTGGACAAAATAAGTTGGTCAAATAAGCCAAGATATTGATATCAGCTGGAAAACATACAGTACATAATGAGAGGTATCCAGAGTCCTAGTAGAAATAGGAATTGTGCTTAAATTCTCATTAGGTAAATTAGCCATGTGGGTTGTCCCTCTCACCTCTCGATCAGGAAATGGAAGATTTAGCCTCAGCTAAATCCTGCCTCCAAAGTTAGAAATAACAGGTACACCCGACTTTCTTGACCTTCCGGGCATAGTACAAAGTGATTCTTTCATTCATTCCAGCTTCTTCCTGAATTAAGTGGACTGTGTGATCAGTGATGAAGTTAGGATGAAAAGAAGGCTCTAGCAGGGTCTCACCTCGTCCGTGCCTTGGTTGGTTCGATCACCGGAACCGATGCCTATTTTCAGCTTTTCAGCGCTTGAAATTTAATTTTGCCAGCACATCCAGAAATTGTCAGTCAGTCTCAAGGATTGGATTCACACTAACCAAACTCACAAAAGATTTTTATGTTACTATGAATGCCAGTTTACTGACTTCCAGTGAGAAGTCAAACTGCCCAGCTGACCGGAAGACTCGTGTGGAAGCCAGGGCACCGTTTGTTTTTGACCCTGGAAACACAGACATTGTGCTCCACCTCCCCTTTTGCTAGGGACCGCGTGGAACACTTTCAGGAAACGCCTAGTGAGTGGTTGATACCTCCGGCAAGGCTGCAGCTTTTATCTAAAAACCATTTCAGTCACACCTTTGTATGGATATATCCTCGGCACCTGATTGAATCTGGGCCACCCGTAAAAGATCTCTAAACTCTGTTTCCTCCCCATTCCTCCTGCCTTCATCTGGGCCCTCGTCTCTTCATGTCACATTTATTCAAGCGTCGTTTGTATTTTCCTGTAACTACTCAGGAGTTGGGGGCCGTGCTTGCCCCGGTGGCGGCGGCAACTGGTGTTCCTGCTTGAGATCTTATCCAGGCAGTTCTCTGCTCCAAACCCGTCAGAGCATCTTCTCATCGCCTGCAGCGTGGTTCTCCAAGCGCCGCCTGCGTCAGAATCATCCGGAGGGCTTGTGAAAGCGCAGATGACCGGGCCCCACCTCCAGAGCTTCTGGGTCAGTAGGTCTAGCTTGGGACCCAAGAATTTGCCTTGTTAACGAGATCCCGGGTGAAGCTGCTGCCGGTCCAGTACCACATGTTGACAACCACGGGCATCCAGGATCAAGTCTACACCCCCGAACGTGGCTTACAGGATTTTTCACCATCCCTTGCCACTCCCCCATACATGCTATTTTTTAACCACACGCAGTGCCAGAGCTTCATCTTAAGAGTCCCTTTCGTGCTTCGACACATGTTCTTCCGGGAACTCACCCCCCTCTCCACTCCCACTGCAAACTCCTATTTAAGGCACACCGTCACTTTCTTTAGGCCCCTAGAGCTTTTTAATCCACCAGCATTTTAACACGGTCACATGATACCCTAATTACTATGTATATCTGGTTTTTGTGCTAGACGGAGTTTTTCGAGGGCGGAGACCATGTTTCCATCCTTGCTCCACCTTCCCTAGCACGGTGCCTAGCGTATAATAAGTGCTCAGTTAATGGTCCTTGAATGACTTTGTGACTCTAAAACGTTGGAGAGTGCCGTAGGTAGCAACATAGGTATTTCATATAATGAAGTAATTAATGTGGATTAATAGGGATTTCGCTTTGAGAATTGCACATACATCTCGAAATAACGGAAGATCTTGAGATCTTGTAAAACAAAGGTTGGAAATAACTAGTTTAAGAAAAATGTGTTTCTTTAAAAAAATGTGTATTCATTTTCAAGAGAGTGTGAGCAGGGGAGGGGCAGGGGTGGGGGGGACAGGGGATCAGAAGTGGGGTCTTGGCCGACAGCAGCGAGCCCCATGCGGGGCTTGAACTCGCGAACCACGAGACCATGACCTGAGCTGAAGTTGGACGCTCAACTGACTAAGCCACCCAGGCGCCCCTAAGAAAAATATTTTTAAAAAGATGCTACTGGAGGGCATCTTTATTATTTTTTTTAATCTTAAAACATACACTACTCAACTTTTACAGTGTATAGACTGTTGTGAAGTCTTTTACTTCGGTAAGACCTCAAAGTATGTGGAAAACCTAGAAAATGTGTAAAAACCAAATAGCCTAATATTTGTACAATGAACCATTTAACCTATAGTGAACAGCACAACAGTGCCTGTGAAACACCTGACTTCAGGAATGTACCAGCCCTTAAAAATCCTAACAGGCAGTACTGGAAATTTAAAGAGGAAGAGAGCCGAGTCGATGAAATGGGAAGGAAGAAGCGGTTTTAACACTGGCGAGACTAGAGCAAAAGAACTTATTGCTCTTAACTGTTTAGTATTTAGCTGGCCACTGGCAGGCCTGCACCAAATATGGCAGAAGGAGATAGTTCCTGTGCCCAGATAAAAGGGAGCGGGCCCAGGGGTGGAGCCAGAACCCTAATCAGAGTAAACACGAGAGCCGGAGAGAGGGGGTCGGTAGCTGGTACACTGGAGCCAAGCAGACGGGTCACTTCACTTGTTTCTGGGGAAGTCTGCTTCAGGTTATCCTTAACCGTTTCAAACCTCAACCCACTTTCTGCACAAGAATCCCCAAGGGCCACTTACTCCATTTGATTTTCTCGCAGCCTCCCGTTTCCCCCCAAAAGGGGGGGGGTGCAAATGACACTATGCCTTTAAAGTGGTTTCTGTTTGCAATCTCCATTTTGAGTCTGTAGTGGGCAAAGGTTTGGAAATTCCCACTTCTCTCCGAGTCTTCTCTTTTCCTTCTGGTCAATCGAAAGGGAGGAAAACAGAAAAAAAAGAAAAAATCACACTGTGGGGGGTGCCGGTCTCCCTGGACTGATAGTGGAGAGTGTGTGAGGACTTATGTGTTTAGACTTTTGTGTGTGTGTGTGTGTGTGTGTGTGTGTGTGTGTGTGAGAGAGAGAGAGAGAGAGAGAGAGAGAGAGAGACAGACAGAGGGAGGGAGAGAGAGTAGTTTACAAACTGGTCACAAGGTGGTGTACAGACATCGGATTTTCTTTCAGATTTTCATTCATGGTTGTATCCCTGTGCCTTTGTACAGAGGAAAAGGACAAGGCCGTTCGTGCATCGCCAGCTGCCAGCTGCACTGTCTCCCAGTAAGGCTGGGGCTCTTCGGGAACCTAGGCGGCCACTGAGGAGCCAGGGCTGATGACAAGGGAGAGGGGCAGGAGAGCGGGCGGGAGGTGTGGGGAGAGACAGCTGGGAGCGCGCGTTCTCTGTTCTCTCACCTGAACCCCTGGCAAGCAGCCACCATAGATTTACTGCTCCCTTAACTGGGATCCTTTCCGTCTTTTATGGATAAAGTGCGCTCAGCTATGAGGTACAGGAATGTTCCTTGATGGGGGAGACTGTTATCAGTAGACGCCCGTAGGCAAAGCTGCTAAGTGCCCGAGGTTGGGTCCATGTAGGATGCCCCCAAACCCAAACCGACAAAAAACCCACAGAAACACGATATGGCATTATGCTTGAAGTCTGGGCCGTCAGAAGTAATCCACACAAAGCCAATGTCAGGATATGCCACGAATACAGTAAGTACAGTAAAAGATCACGTGACAAAATTAGTGAGATCTGTATAGATCAGGGACATAGAGGGGAGACCACAAAGGGGAAATCTGAAGTAGGCTTTGAAGAAGGCAGAACATTTTGGTGTCCAGAGAGGAAGAATAAAATGAACCTTGGGTACCCATGCCCTAGTGAATAGCTACCGACAGCCGTAACTGTTCTTTCATAACCCGGAAAAGAACGCGTGCTCAACTTAGTAAGTGAAATCGGCTCTCAGTTTCTTTGTAAAACTGAAAAGGAAACACACACATCAGGACTTGAATTTGGGATCCTCCTTTTGAGAGCTCTTCTCTCCTGGAAAAGCAGGGAGATTTTGTAGAGATGAGGGCACGTGTGACAGTGAGCACACCGGAGGCAGGACTTTGGGAATGAGACCCAGAGGAGATGGTTACTGTACAGGGAAGTGTGGGTCTGGAGACCAGAGATTCGCCACCAGTACCCTGTGCAACCTCGGGTAAGTCCCTTAACTCTCCTGGGCGTGCTCTCCTCTTGGGTCAAATGAGAAGGGCTGAGAGCTAACGTTCTTTGACTTGGTGTGTCTTTGATTTGGGGAAAGCGACCTCCTCAACCGATCTGTAGTGAGGTTTTTACCGGCTTTAGTATATCATCTCTCCCCAGAATTTTTGCACTTTATCATTTTGCGATATGGACAGAAGCAAAGAGAAAGCGTTAGTCTCTGGAAAACCATCAGTTAGAGGCGGGTGTTAGGCTTCATTATGTTTGTTGGCAAAGTCTCTAACGTTGCCCTTGGTGACCTGGTGCTAATTCCTCTCCGGTTTCCATTGGTTGGAGTTCGGGAGGCAATTTATATCTTAGCCAAGGTACGTGCGAAATGGGAACGGGGCTACAAAAAAGAAATAATAAAGTGCTAAAGCCAACGAAACACTTCTTTCTTTAATGGTGACTGGGGGATGGACAGCCTATTCATAATTCATGGGAAAAGGTGTACGTATCCAACTCGTAGAGAGAAAGTTTCAAAATGAGAAGGATAAGAATTCTGAGCCATTATGGAGAGCTAGCAAAACTTGCACTCCGACGTATGCCAGTGAACCTCCCCCTAGGGTTAGAAGCAAGAGTTTAGTGCTTGTTCTGTGTGGTTAACTCTGACTTCCCAGTCAGATTTATAAAGCGTGTCCTACTCCTGTGTAACAGAACATTGCACGTTTTCCTCAGGCTGCCAGCCATCTTAAACCTTTGTTTTTCTCACTGTGATGTGTTTCTGTTGCATATAAAATTATTTTAGGGCCTCCTGGATGGCTCAGTCGGTTGAGCGTCCGACTTCGGCTCAGGTCATGATCTCGCAGTCTGTGAGTTCGAGCCTCGCGTCGGGCTCTGTGCTGACAGCTCGGAGCCTGGAGCCTGTTTCAGATTCTATGTCTCCCTCTCTCTCTGCCCCTCCCCCGCTCATGCTCTGTCTCTGTCAAAAAATAAACATCAAAAAAAATTTAAAAAAATTATTTTAAAGAATTGCAGTCGTTGTATTTAACAGTTGAGGTCTTTCAGTGTTATTAAAGGATCATGAATTGGAAAATGCAATTAACAGAGATTTGTCACACATTGTTTCTAAATTCCTTCTTGAGTTTCAACACTGGCACCTCTTCCGAATTAGGCCCTGGTATAGTGGTTGTTTAATTCGAGTTTTAATTTAATTTAATATAACTTAATCTAATTTTCTTTTATTTATTTTTTATTTTAGGGAGAGAGTGAGCACACTCAGGGCAGAGGGAGGAAGGGACCGAGAGAGAGAGAGAGAGGGACAGAGAGAGGCAGAGAGAGAGAGAGAGAGACAGAGAGAAGGAGAATGAGAATGAATGACTCTCAGGCAGGTTCCATGCTCAGTGCAGAGCCTGATGTGGGGCTCAGTCCCGCAATCCTGGGATCGTGACCTGAGCTGAAATCAAGAGTCGGATGCTTAACCGACTGAGCCACCCAGGCGCCCCCTCAAATTTTTGTTTTAAACTTTTGAATAGGTATTCAAGGGTTCAGAATTCAAAAGGTACAAAAAGTCATCCAGAGAAAACTTCCCCTCCAACCCTGTCCCCAGCCACTCAGTTTGTCTCTCCAGGGGCCGCCCTGGCTATCCTTCCACAGATACTTGACCCATGGCCAGGAACTGTCCCTCTACCACACAAGCGGCAGCATACTGTATACTCTGCATCATGCCTTGCTTTCCCCACCTAACACTACCCTTGAAGATCAGTCCATATCCACACCACACAAAGAGCTTTCTCCTCTTTTTTTAAAAAGTTTTTTTTAATGTTTATTTATTTTTGAGAGACAGAGTGCGAGCAGGGGAGGGGCAGAGAGAGAGGGAGACGCAGAATCCGAAGCAGGCTCTGGGCTCTGAGCTGTCAGCACAGAACCTGACGTGAGGCTAGAACTCAGGGACCGTGAGATCACGACCTGAGCCGACGTTGGACGCTTAACCGACTGAGCCACCCAGGCGCCCCAAGAGCTGCCTCTTCTTGACAGATGCCTCGTATCCCAATGATTGGCTGTATCATACTTTATTTTATGAATCCCCTATTAATGGACAGTTGGGCTGTTTCCAGTCTTTTACTATTGACGATAGCTAGCCCTTATTGAGTGTTGGGCTTTGTTCTGTGTGCTTCACATAAATTATTTAATCCTCAGTACTGAGGATTAAAAAACCTCCACATGCATAATTTCACACAAGAGGAATATTTATGGTGGATAAATTCCTAGAAGCAGAGTCTCTAGCACCAAGGACATGTGCGTTCATTTTTTACCAGCTATAGTCAGTGAGCCAGTTTATAGCCCTGTCAGCAATGTTAAGAGCGTGCCTGGTTGCTTCCACCATGTGCTATCAAACTTTTTAAAAAATATTTTTTAAATGTTTATTTATTTATTTTGAAGGAAAGAGCGAGACAGCATGTATGCACGAGCAGGGGAGGGGCAGAGAGAGGGAGAGAGGATCCCAAGCAGGCTCTGCGCTACCAGCAGCGTGGGATTGAGCCCCGCATCGGGGATCGTGAGATCGTGACCTGAGCCGAAATCAAGAGTCAGATCCTTAACTGACTGAGCTACCCAGGCACCCCTCAAACTTTTTGATTTTTGCCAATCTGACAAGTAATAACATGTGTTTCAGTATAGCTTTAGTTTGTATTTCTCTTGTGAGTGAAGTTACATGGCCTTTGGTAAGTTTAAAAACAATTTGTATCTTTCTTTCTTTCTTTCTTTCTTTCTTTCTTTCTTTCTTTCGAGAGGGCTCAATTAAGTGAGGGGCAGAGAGAGAAAAGAGGGAGAGACAGAAGCAGGGCTCACCCAAAGTGGGGCTTGTGTTCACCTGACGTGGGACTCGAACTCCTGAATTATGAGATCATAACCTGAGCTGAAATCAGATGCTTAACAGACTGAGCCACCCAGCACCCAGTATGTCAGTTTCTATAAAATATTGTAGCATTTGCTCATTTTTATAGAGTGCTTTTTCATAGTGATTTATATTTCCTCTACATACAGTAGGGGAGTTAGACATGGCCTGTGATTGAAAATGTTCTTTTGGCTTCGCTTAAAAGTTTTCTTGTCTTGCAGTGTTTTAAGAGTTTTTATATAGTTGAATTTATCAATATATTTTGGTTTCTGGTTGTTAGAAAGCCTCAGATTATATAAAAAAAAATGACCCATGGTTTCTGGTGTTTTATGGTTTTATTTTTCTACATTTAAAACTTGGATCCATTTGGAATTTACCCTAATAAAATTTTAGAATTTTACAAGGTGTTAGGAATAAATTCAACTATTTTCCTCCCCCTAGTTGGATTCCTGGTTTTACCAACATTTATCGACTAACCTATTTTCCATAAATCAGATGCCATCCCACCTTTTACCATAAGCGAAATTCTCATCCTAACATAGTTTCAGAATGAGATGTTGAATATTATTTAGTGAGGGCAAACTTGTTTGTTCTGTTTCTAATAGCCAAGCTTACTAAGCAAGTAATAGAGCTAACTATTTTCTGTCAAAAACAATATGCCAGACTTCTGAGAGCACATTATCCAAATAGAAATGTGTATGGCTCTTAGCAGACAGAAAAGTCGTGAAAGAAAAGACAGAAAGTCGTGGCAAATAAAAACTCAAAATTAGAATGATTTCACCAGATGTTCTTCAGGATGATCTTACTTTTATTGTACTACAACGGGCAGTTTGGTAGAGTGGAGACGCCGGACTGAGGGCAGGAGGCCTGCTGACTTTATTGTCTCTGTCTAGTCTCTTCCTCATCTAATAACCCCAGCAAACACTTAGAACATTGCCTGGCCTACAGTAAGTGCTGAAAGCATTGCATGTATTAATTAATTCAGTATGTGTCATTAATAAAAAGTTTGTAATGTGTTATGAATTATACACACATTAAATGTTATTACTGATAGAAATGTCAATAGGCCCTTTCAGCTTGGTCAAAAAAAACCCAAACCCAAAACCAACCCACAGCTGTCATGAGCTACATGTGTGCCACAAAGTGTAAGGATAAGAAGTCAAATGATGATCCGGGAAAGCTGGGAGATTATGACCTTCCCAGTGTTGTCCCTCACCTCCACATTTCTGTGACTTGGCATAGGCCGTTCCCTAGGTCAGAGAGCCTTTCCTACCTGTGGCCCCCACCCTCCCCCCAGACACAGAAGTATATATCTTTTTTTTCTTTAGGAACTACCTCAAATGCCGTCCCTCGGCCCCTCTTCCAGGTAGACTAGTTCAGGCAGTCTTGTAAAAGCCTAGCACTTTTATATAGAGTGGTATGCCTCATGACAGGGGTAGATTAAATATTGTCCCACCAGTTAGACTCGAGTCTTTTGAGGTCAGGGCCCTCTGTGTATCTCTGCACAGCTCCTGACATAGTTGCTGGCTTATAACAGGTGTTCAACTGAAAGGAAAGAATAAAAACGTGTATCCATGATTACACAGTATCTTCCTTGATAAAAGTTAGAAAGGCCTCAGGCAGAATCAGCACACAGGCCCCTGATAGCGGGTAAAACCAAACACCTTAATCTTCTGTTCCGTTTCTCTTTGACTGTGTGGGAACCTGAACACAAAGTATTAAGTGGTTTATGGCCTATTTTAAAGGTATGCTCTACCGAGTGAAAAATCAGACATTTCCCGTGATCGCATTGTTCCAGCTTGTGCATTTTCAAAAGCCATATTCTTAGGATGGTAGCTAAACGGAACGTTGTTGATTAAAATTAGCCTGAGAAGTAAACACAGAAACATCACACACACCAGGCCGTCAGACTTCTGCCAGCCACAACTATTCAGAACATCCTCGAGAACCCCAGAAGGAATCCAAAAGGTCTCTAAGTTGGAAGCAAATAGTTCTCACGAAGCCTGTGTACTTGACGTAGGAGGGGAGGCACAGTGTCACTTGCGTGCCACAGCCTATTTACTGACTTTGAATTTTCATAGAAGACTCCCAAGGACTCCTTAATAAGTCTGGATATTCAGCTTCCTTTCAAGACATTTTTGCTTGTCTTGGGTTTTCGGTAGAAAAAAGATGAAAAGAACTCTTCCACCCATGCGGCCAGAAAGCACTAACTAAAGCATGGTTGAAATGAGTGTGAAAGTAAGTCTCATGTTTTTCTCCCACAAATCACGGAAACTTCCTTTGTTTTATACTTTTTAGTCTTTAAGAAGTCTGGTTAGCTCACATAAAGTCAGTTGTGACAATACGTGATTTATTCTTTTTTAAAGAAGTTTGTTTATTTGAGAGGGAGTGTGAGCAGGGGAGGGGCAGAGAGAGAGGGAGAAAAAGAGAGAAAGAGAGAGGGAGGGAGAATTTCAGACAGGCTCCATGCTCCGCATGGAGCCTGACATGGGGTTCAGTCCCACAACCCTGGGATCGTGACCTGAGCCGAAATCAAGGGTCGGATGCTCAACCGACCGAGCCACTCAGGCGCCCCTGATTTATTCCACTTCTTAAGAAATCCGAGGTTTTAAAAGAGTGCTGTCCGTGATCGCACCTCTTTGAAAGAGGGTGATTAATTTGAGGTAGAAACACTTCTTTATCTAGCATTTATGTAATTTATCATAGGTTGAAATCTTGAATGTGAAGGAGTGTGTGTAAATTTCTTTGCCTAGTTTGGTACTAACCGTATAAGTAGGCCAAGAGGAAAAGTCAAAAGGTATCTTTAAAATGATTTGGGGACCTATTTTAATGCAAGCTGAACATGCTTTTTTGTGGAGGGACAACAAATGAAAACAGGTATCATTCGATTTCCTTCTCTCTTCTTCTCTTTCTAGATTGCCAAAATGCTTTGGAGTTTTTAACTAACTGACTTAAGAAAAGTCCAAAATAGATTTGAGACTGTAAAAACAGAAGCTGCAGCAAGGGGGATTCAGTGCCAATGCATCAACAAAAAAGACAGCCAGAGTTAGTGGAAGGAAATCTTCCTGTTTTTGTGTTTCCCACGGAGCTAATATTTTATGCAGATGACCAGTCAACACATAAGCAAGTGTTGACTCTGTATAATCCCTATGAGTTTGCCTTAAAGTTCAAAGGTGAGTCTCCCAGGTCTATTTCATGGAGTTTTAACTAGTCCCTACTAATTTTTTACTTGTAGAAACTAATTTTTAAGAAACACTAATGGCCATTGTGACTTTTTCTTTCAGTTTTGTGTACTACTCCAAATAAGTATGTTGTCGTCGATGCTGCAGGTGCAGTCAAGCCTCAGTGTTGTGTGGATATGTAAGTCGAAATCACTTCCCGGTAACATGTTTTAAGTGTGTTCATATTTATGTGTTTAACTTGAAAAGGCTCTCATCCTGAAGCCGTTCCCACATAGGCATTTGATATATTTTGAATTTCTGCTGGAAGTTTTAGTCTCAAAATTCTTAAGAAGTCCCTAAGATTCCAAACAGGTTGACCAAATACTTAATAGTATTTCATGGTGTTGGAGCTGTTATGTGTGTTAATACTTCCACGAACATTTCCTCATTGTTGTGCTTTTAGTCAGAGCAGGGTCATTTATGAAGGTAAACTTCTGACTTATTCTTTTAAATTTCTCTAGCTATAATAGGGAATTTAGCTTTCTTCGGAACATCCTATTATAGCGGCATTTGGGAAACGAATAACACTACGTTCACAGAACGATGGTAATAGGAGTTCATCTGAAATGATTCAGCTAATAAGCCTGGAAGTTAATCTATACACACAGGAAGGAAGTGTGTGACTACTCATCTGTAAAAGGTTATCTGAGCTCTTCCAGATAATTTCGTCTTAGGGTGTCAGATAAATGATTATTTGTTCAAGCTGTTCATATTTAATTTTCACTTTGGAGCCAGTGGTGACCAGATGGATCCATTGACCAGCTCTTTTTAAAAAAAATTTTTTTTAATGTTTTATTTATTTTTGACAGAGAGGGAGAGAGAGACAGAGCATGAGCGGGGGAGGGGCAGAGAGAGAGGGAGACGCGGAATCCGAAGCAGGCTCCGGGGCTCGAACTCGTGAACCACGAGATCGTGACCTGAGCTGAAGTCGGACGCTCAACCGACTGAGCCACCCAGGAGCCCCGCCATTGACCAGCTCTTAATTTAAGCTACCGAGTAAACCATATTTGTTTAAATCTTCCATGAGAATGAGAAGCACACGTGTTTTCTGTCCGAACACATTTTCATCCTCTCCTGTCCGTAAGATGATATATCTTTAGAGGACGTGTTTTCACAGGTTTCTTTTGATTTTCATTCAATACACAATAAGCAAAGGACTACTCCAAAGAAATGTAGTCTCTTGCCCAATAAATGTGTTATCTTTGACCTAATCAGTTTGTGTTCTCTATTAACAACGAAGCAAAATAAATGGAATTGCAGATAACTCTCATAAAAATTGAAGTGCTTTAGACTCTTTTCAGAGGAACACGGAAGTGCGTTGTCAGCCTTCTGGTTAGCCTTCTGGTTGACACTGGTCATACTGGGTTATTTACTTATTCAATTGCTTGTTTTTACCTGTGTGCATAGACTTGCAATTCTGAGTCTAGGTGAGGTTTGTTACGTGAATGATAAGTGTCAGTAGAAGTCGATGAGACTTGTGAGGAAGAAACCACCTTACATATGTCCTATTTAGTAACTTTTGCTGCCCACAGATATCAAGGGGGAAAAAATGCCATTGCTAAAAGGAATTTTCTTTACCTATGTTTTCTTTTACTTCAGACCTTAAAAACATTTTTTACATTTACTTATTTATTTTGAGAGAGAGAGAGAGAGCAAGTGGGGTGGGGGCAGAGAGAAGGGAGAGAGAGAATCTCAAGCAGCCTTTTCAGCGCAGAGCCGGATGCGGGGCTCGAACTCACAAACCGTGAGGTCACGACCTGAGCCGAAATCAAGAGACCGATGCTTAACCAACTGAGCCACCCAGGCACCCCACTTAAGAGTTTTATTCTATGTTGCAGAGTATGTGTTCTCATCAGAGATTTTATTAAAACATTTTTTTAAGTTTATTCATTTTGAGAGAGTGAGAGATTGCACAGCATGAGTGGGGGAAGGGCAGAGAGAGGGAGAGAGGGAATCCCAAGCAGGCTCTGCGCTGTCAGCGCACAGAGCCCGACACAGGGCTCAGTCTCATGAACTGTGAGATCATGACCTGAGCCAAAATCCAGAGTTGGACCCTTAACTGACTGAGCCACCCAGGCGCCCTGTGTTTTCATCGAGTATTTTAGAACCACCCATTTCCTTTTGGTCTATGTTATGATTTTGTTTTAACATCATTAGCCACTTTCTGTATTTGAGTATTTGGGTATAAGTCAGCTAATGTTCTCTTGTATGAAATCTCTGGCTGAATTCCATTTGACAGGCCCCCAGAAACCTAAACAGCATTTATTTTTTAATGTTTTCAGTGTGATTCGTCATAGAGACGTTCGATCCTGTCACTATGGTGTAACGGACAAATTCCGTCTCCAAGTTTCCGAGCAAAGCCAGAGGAAGGCTTTAGGAAGGAAAGAGGTTGTGGCTACTCTTCTCCCATCTGCAAAAGAACAACAAAAGGAAGAAGAGGAAAAAAGGATAAAGGAACATTTAACTGAAAGTTTATTTTTTGAGCAGTCCTTTCAACCAGGTAGTCTTGGTTTGCTTTGAAAGCCCTTTGGAGGTCTTATGCATGTCTAACTTGAAAACAGGGAGCTAAGAATCATTACTAGAAAAATGATCTGCCCCCTTAAACCTAATTAACTACTTCCAAACCGAACTTAGAGATCTGGTACCCTAACGTCAAGCAAGAGGCCTCGAGCTAGCCTTGAAACAGGGAGAAAGCGTCTCGGCAGCAGCCGAGGCCGTCAGGACAGGGTGCTATAGCCTTTTACATGTGTGTGGCCTGAGAATGCAGCTACCGCGCTCGATGGGGCTAGCGCAATTTGGCAGTTATATACTTTTGTTTCTGTGACTTTCCCGTATCCTTTCTCATTTAATTAGTTCGAAGGAGGAGAGAGATTGTGTTTGGCAATAGGCCAAGCTTGGTGCACCGTTCATATTATTTTGAAAAAAAAATCTCATTAAAGTTGAAGTTAATTAAACTAAGTAGATTATAATATCCCCTGTGGGCTATTAATTGAATCCCTCTCCATTCCTCATTTCCTTCCAGCTTAGATATTCAGAAGCGTTATGATATATTCTTTCAACATTGACACTATCCTCATATTCAACTCTTTGGACGTCAGTCCTCCTCCCTCTTAACTTCTCATTATCTTCTTCCAACCCTATTATAAGAGGAGGAAGATAAAATTTTCCATAGAAAAACATGGAAACTTTTTGATAGTGATAGATGAATGTGATAGCAGCTGTCCTTGAAATTGCAACATTATCTATGAGGAATTAAAAACAAATCTACTTGTCATTACATTAATTCACAGATCCCTATCAGTTTGTTCATCCTAGAGTGTTTATTTGGATACCACAGGGAGTAATGCCTCTTTGATTTACTGTAGGCAAGAGTCTTCTCTGTCCATGCAGGCAGTGCCCAGATTTTCTGCTGTACCAAGACCAGGGACTAGGTAGCAGCCAGTAGATTGCTTTCTTCTCAGCAACTGTCATGGACTGACAGGACCAGATTTTCAGCTTTTGAAGCTGAAAGAGAACCTCTGGTAAATGTCGCTTTGATCTCCGATCAGTATTGTGAAGTTGACTTATAAATACTTATGAAATGCAAGATTCCCCCTGTAAAATGCCTTCTGTAGAATAAGAAGAGTCATATAATGAGTATTTGTTTTTTGATGTTAAATTCATAAATGCATAATTGGTTCATTTCTGTTTTTAACAGACCAGTTTATTTTATTAAAAAAATTTTTTTTTTAGTGTTTATTTTTTGAGGGAGAGAGAGAGACCAGAGCACAAGCAGAGGAGGGGCAGAGAGAGAGGGAGACACAGAATGCAAAGCAGGCTCCAGGCTCTGAGCTGTCAACACAGAGCCCGACATGAGGCTTGAACTCACAAACCGTGAGATCATGACCTGAGCTGAAGTCAGATGCTCAACCGACTGAGCCACCCAGGTCCCCAACAGACCAGTTTAATAGCCAAAAAACATAAGGGTTAAAAGTTCAGTTTTATCTATCTATCTATCTGTCTACCTATCGATAGATATTTCCTTTAGTTTAAAATTTATTACAGTTCTGGTGAAAATCATCCTAAAAGGTTAAGTAATTACAGCGTGTATTAATTGAGCATTTTATTCTTATTTTACTTTGATAATGATCCTTTGGTATCTGAAGTGTATTAGGAAATTCTTCTAATTGTGAAATCAAAGTAGGTAAATGAATGAGGTGATTTCTGTTTTCAAAACAAAACAAAACAAAAAAAAACCTCTCTAAGCCAGCCATGTCGGGAAGCTGAAGGAAGGCAAGCACCTTCCTTGTCTCATTGACCGTCATGTCCTCGGCACCTAGCACAGTGCCCGGCACAGGGTAGTTACACAGGAAGTGTGTACGTGGCCTTCACTAGGAGGCCTGGACTTCTCATCTGGCAGGGTCTGTTGGCTTGGTTTTCTTTGTCTTACAAGGTTTCCATGGCTCTCACCAGTCTTCAGAGCGAAGGGGATACTGCAGTAGAGCCCCATATGAAGTCCTGACTGAGCTGTCCAGTTAGCGAGTAGTTACCCCAATGTTTCTAATGTGGCAGGAAACCAAGTAAAGTTTTCTCCTCTAATAGAGTATAAGGGTGACTGATGGAGTCTGTGTTGACAAAGTAGTATTTGTCACTTCTCCTGTTTATTAAATTCATAGTAAATTATGTCTGGTTTCCAGTATGTAGAATTCTACACTTTTTCATTGAGTTTCTCTAAGCTGAAATGTCGAAACGAATCGAGATTGTTTGGGGGGAGGTTTTGAACTGTCCTTATTTTTGCACATCTTTGGCTCAGAAAGATGTTTATTAGACATATTACAAGGGCAACAACGTTGTGAGCCTCCGCGAACCAGCCAGAAAATGGTCAAAGGCTAGATCATGAAAGATTTGGGTTTTATAAATGTATTGAAAGGCAGTAAAAATGAGAAATGTCTTCTCGAGTTGATTGTACTAGAAAAGACATAGCAGTAACAAATTCAAAAAGGAAAACAGCACCTACAGTCCCACACACTTCACAGATCTGCTTATGTAAGTGTTCCGTGTTACTTTCCAGACCTCGTCTGTGTGCGTGAATACACTCATACATACATTTTTTTCATTTAACAGAAATTTAAGAGAAACCCACAAAGCATACTTTTACAAACGACCACAGCCCAGGTTTATTAGGAAGATGTTTTGAAAAGATGCAGCTGAACCTTAGTGGGTCTGTCTTAATGATATTACTAATGAACTGCTATGTCTATGCAGTGTTTGAGTCTGTGCCCTCTGGCTTAAGAAAATTACAGTCGTCATTACTGTTTGTAACAGTGAAAGACTGAAAATGACCTAAAAGTCCATCGATTGGGGATTGATTAAATTATGAGCGTTCATGAGATGGGATGCCAGGCAGGCATTTATTTACAAGGATCTGATAGAATGATAGATGGTTATACATTGACTTACTAAGAGGCTCAAATATATTTCTGAGAGGAAAAAACAGTTATAGAACACTGTGTATATTATGGTCTCATTTATGTTAAAAAAAGTTTTTACATGTTTATATGGGTATTTATAAAATCCGAAAGGATCTATATCAAGCCTTAACCGTGTTCCCTCTGGGGGGATGGGACCGGTCAGGAAACTGTTTTCTCCATCTCTGTAAAACCTTTGCAACAATCTTGTAGTTTCAGCAAAAAAGCAATTTCCCTTTTGAAAGATTTCAAGCATCTATGCAAATGTCTTTGGAATTTTTCTAAATACTAAAAGTTCCTTGAGATGATCTTTATTGTGGGTTTGTAGCCAGCAGTGTAGTTTTCACAAACAAATGTTTTCCTTGAGAGTCTATCTCTGCAGCAGATATAAAGATATTTCATTTATTAACTAACATAATAAGACTTGTTTTTCGGTATTTATGCTATGGTTTCATCTCATGCAGTAATCACTACAAAATCTGAATTTGTTTTCACCTGTATGGCTTTGGCAAGGCTCCATTAAACTTCATGCAACAGCTAAGGTGTTAATAATTTAGAAAAGCTGCATTTAATAATAAAATGAACAGCGTTATTTCATTAATAAAACACCAGATTGTGTTGCTGTTGGCTATTCCTTTTAATGAAAGAAGGGTGGTGCGAAAAACTAGATGACAGAATGTACTGTTACTGGGTTTCTTAAAAATATGGCCATGAATATTGTACACATACAGCCAGAACTGTTGAATAGCAGGCCTGATCGTGTTTTTTTTTATTTTATTTGATCGTGGTAAGAACACTTAACATGGGATCTGCCCTACTCACACATTTTTAAGTGCACGATACAGTAGTGTTAACTACAGGCACAATGTTGTACGGCAGATCTCTAGAACTTACTCATTTTACTTTATGCCCATGATTAGCGTCTCCCATTTTAAACACACACCCCCCAGTCCCTGGCAACCACCGTCCTACTCTCCGATTCTGAGTTCGGCTCTTTTAGACACTTCACGTGAGTGGAATCACGCAGTATTTGTCCTTCTGTGACTGGTTTATTTCATTTAGCGGGATACTTGCCAGATACTGCTTTTACTTTCTTCTTGGCTGTAAATGGGGTAGAGCAGAGGACAAGAATCTTCACAGGTAGCTTTAAAACACTCAAGTAGTGCCTTTCTGCTGCTTTAAACATTTTCAAAAACGGTAGCAGGATGCTACAGTTATTAGGACCACACTTGTCTGGAGACCTACCTAAGATGCTCTCAGAAGGCAGTGCGCTCCAAAAGGAGTAGACACAAGAAATACACTGGGGTGAAACTGATTAGGGTGAGGTTGGGGGCGGGGTAAGAATGGTGACCTTTCGGCAGGAGCTCGCTACCTCATAATGCCACTTCACCACTCTATTCTGTAATGGCCCAGCAGTTATGGGCTTCCAGATAAGTCCAGCAGATAGGTCCCCATGGAATGGAAATGTTGGGGAAAGAGAGAAGTCAGACAAAACCAGAATCCTGGTGAGTGGTGGGCAGTTTATGTGAACCAACTTTGGTCTTAAGTCCTTTTCAAACAAGCAGGCTCGGGGATTTTTGTCTTTTTACAGAAAACAGAACTGTCTCTTCAGGACCTAGTTTACTAACTGTCTTCCTGGGAGTGGTGTGCATTGCGGCTTTGATGCTTCCTACGCTGGGGGATGTGGAATCGCTGGTGCCTCTCTACCTCCACTTAAGTGTGAATCAAAAATTAGTGGCTGCTTATATCTTAGGTAAGTGTTTGGAGGATGCATTTGGGTCCCATGTGTGGGCTCAGAGGTGGCGGTGGTGCTGACACCTGTTTAATTTTTTTTTTTTTTTTTTAGAAAAACAGGTAAGATTGCTTCAAAAGCATGTGTTGAGGTGTTGAGGTAATGTGCACTTTAAGATTTAATTTTTGGCTTTCACTGAGTTCTTTTTTTTTTGAAGGTCATTTATTTAAGTAATCTCTACACCCAACGTGGGGCTCGAACTCATGACCCCAAGATCAGGAGTCGCCCGCTCTTGTGACTGAGCCAGCCAGGTGCCCCTACAATTAGTTCTTTGTAGCCTATTGATCTAGTACCTAATACTGTATTCAGTTATCTTCATTTTGCTGACTTTCAATGGTATAAGACATGTAAAAGATGTAAAATGCATATATTCCACGATCCAGCATTTCTACTTCTAGGGATTGTAGGGAATCACCTCGACGTAGTGCATACAGTGACCTAGGTGAACACTGCAGCCTTGTTGAACCTCGTGAGCCTTTCTCTTTAAGCCCGTTCCCATATTTCCTGTTAAATTATTCTTTCAGCCATCCTAGCTTGAAATCTTATAATTACCTTAACCGAACAGGTACTCAGTACCTGCCATGTGTCAGGGATCAGGGTTCTGGTGATGACAGACCCTGTCTTCGTAGTCTCCCGGCACCTCTTCTGAGACGCCAAGTCATCAGTATTCTTTCAGTGTTCCTTGGAATGCTCTTTTTTTTTTTTTTTTTTAATTTTTAAAAAAATTTTTTAGAGAGTACAGGTGAGCAGCGGGTAGGGCAGGGAGAGAGAGAGAGAATCCTAGGCAGACTCCATGCTCAGTATGGAACCCGGTGCGGGGCTTGATCCTACAGCCCTGGGATCGTGACCTGAGCTGAAATCAAGAGTCGGATGGACGCTCAGCCGACTGAGTCACCCAGGCGCCCCCTTGTCTCTTTTTTTTTTAATTGAAAAATTGTCTTCTAAATATGACCCCCTACCTTCTGTCTGTGTCCCTTCTCTTCCTATTCTCCCCCCACACACACACCCTTGCCCTTTATTTTCTCCCAAATGCTCCATCACATTGCTGTTAGACCGATGTCCCTTCTGGTCTGGTTTTACGGACACCACTCCCTACTGAGGAGCCTTCAGTGGTTCCCCAAGTCCATAGGAAGAAGTAGGAGTCCACAGTTTGGCATCTAAGGCTCTCCACACTCTGTGACTTCTTTGAGCTAATCTTGTCTAGCTGATTCCCTGTATAAATCCTGGATCGGAGCCTGTCGGATTATTTATTGATTCCCCGAAAAGCTCATTCTGAGAGTCTGCTCGCTCTTGCCATCTTCCCTCACCTGAAATGCCCGCCGATCGCATTCTCCTTTATCATTCCTGTCAGTCTTTTAGGCTTATTTCAGCTTTACCTTTTGGGGCACCTTTTCTGACTGCCCTGGTCCTACGCAATTATTCTCCTTCTCTGTACTTTTTTTCCTTAGGCCACTTATTTAGGACTGAGCATATTCTTCTGTTATTACATTTTTATGGTTTTACGTATGGAGTCTCTTCAAAAGAGGCCAAACAGGAATACTATGCTTCCGTCTCTTTGTGGTCCTAGAGCCCCGGGATGGGCTCGGAATGTGTTTGTCGATGAAGTTGGCGGGCTTTACTGATACTTGAAAATGCTGTGTCTGCTATGTGACTGGATAAAGCGGGAGGTATATTTGATGGTTAAAAAATTAGCTATGGCCAGACATTAGTGATTTAATTAAATCTGTCCAGTGACTGCCCATTGCTATAAATTGGATTTCTTCTGTATAATATCAGCTGTTCACAGACTTTGAATTCTTGGTAGAGTGCCTGTCCATGTGCTGTCTTTTATTTGCTCATTGGGGCCTAAACAATTACTTAGTGAATGGAAGATTTTGTAAAATGCACGGCTTTAACTTTTCTTCAATTTTTTTCTTTCAGGTCTTATCACAATGGCCATACTTAGAACATGAGCAAGGAATTCAGTTGACTTCTGAAGTAAATTTATCTTGCAAATATGAATGTGGACTGCCTTTTATCTCTTTCACTCCATTAACATGCTACAAACTATTGAGTGATTTACAATAATTGCAAATGTATAATTGCAAACGTATAATATATATTTTAAATTACTCTATAATTTTATTTGAAGGACTCTAGCACATTATGATACAGACAGCAAGGATGCCTCAATTACGCCTAGGAAATTATTTGAAAAAATTCTTTTTATATCTAAACCGATTATGCAAAAGACTTTAACCATCTGTTATTTTCTCATCTTTTTTTCTAATTTACTCTGATTAAGGTCGTATGTCCTTCACAGTTAAAGGCCTGAAAGAGCAAACTGACCAGCTTAAATGTAAAATGACATTTCCTAACTACAAACATCAATGTTCCTATGTAAATTATACCTTGTCCTCTCATTATAAACAGTTGCCATGGTGTTTCTAAAATAAGTTTCACAGTTAATGTGTGGAGGGCACCAAGAGAAAAAGCATAAAGTGCTGAGGGATCATGCTTATCCTATCCTAGGATCTCACAGGAGACCAGACATACTTCATTCATCTGGTGAACTACAGCACAGGTTGTGGTCCAGACACAAAGCATGTGGGGGTTTTTTGCAACCCTCAGAATTAGGGTGACTTCTCTATTTGGCCTAAGAAGTCTAAAGGAAGGTAGGCATTTGTTTAGTTAATTGGTTCACCCTGGCTTTACCTCTGGATAATGCTTTCTGTCAACAGGAGGAAAAAAATCACTTTATCATTTCTTCCTAGCCCTTTGCCTGACTGTAAGCAACTAGCCCGGTCTGGGGTTATCAGATGCCGGGTGGTTTACACGGAGATGTTTTTCACCTTTAAACTCCAAGCCAAGTATACAAAATCCTTGATACGTGTCTATTTTATAACAGTCACGGAGATATTTTTTAAGTTTGTATTTATTAAAACAACTTTACCAAAAAAAAGCCCCTAAAGCACAACTATTTACATTTCTTTGTAGCGTCTCTGATCTTTAACCACATATATGCAGTTTGAACTGTTCTTATCATAATAACTGATCTTTTGACTTAGGTTTTTTTTTTTTTTTAAGTTTATTTATTTATTGCGAGAGAGAGTGTGCACGCGAGCAGGGGAGGGGCAGAGAGGGAGAAAGAGAATCCGGAGCAGGCTCCGTGCTGTCAGCGCAGAGCCCAATGCGGGGCTCGAACCCACGAACTGTGAGATCATGACCTGAGCCGAAAGCAAGAGTCGGACACTTAACCAACTGAGCCACCCAGGCGCCCCTTGACTTAGGATTTTTATCTGAGAGCACAATGCCTTGAGTCTCTTGAAAATCATCTTTCAGATCTTTTTACAGAACAAACTTCTGCACCTGCTACTGTAGTATTCTCAAGGAATTTACATAAACACAAAATGTATGCCTGAGGTTGGTTTTTGCAGGAAATAGTACTTTGCTTCTAAAGTAAAAGCTACATATACTCTTTCAGAGAAAATCTTCACTGTTTAACCATTTGGGGAAGATAAATCATTAAATGGATCATGTCTGTACATTGTGTAATGACTGAAAAGCACATAAATGTAATCTATTTTGAACTTTGTAAAAAAAAATACGTTTGGAGGCTATCCTTGTTTCTCTGTCCCTTTCAAGTCCTCTGTGTGTATGTGTGTGTGTGCACGTGTGTGCATCCGCGCATGCGTGCGTCTGTGTGCAAGCGCACACATGTGCGTGTGAGATAACCCGTTGTAAAGGACAAAAATTACTTTTAAAAAATAAAAGAAAATGGAGACCTCCTGAGTTTCACGTTGACTTCCACATTTTATTTGAGTTACCTCTGAGGAACTCAGTTTTAGTCTCCTGTTTCTTAAAGCTGTCTCCTATTCCTGCGAGTTAAATAGGAAAAATAAGGAGTGAGATGTGAGCTAAAATGTATTAAGTTTCTTAATTTGCCAAGGGAATTCATTTGTTTAGATTTTTTTAATAGGTAAGAGTCACATGCTTCAAAAATCAACTATAAAAAGGTATACAGGGGCGTCTGGCTGGTTCAGTCAGTGGAGCATGTGACTCTTGATCTGGGGGTTGGGAGTTCAAGCCCCACCTTGAGTATAGAGATTACTCAAAGGTGTACAGTAAAAAATCACTACTCGCCATCCCTGTCCATCCCATTCCTTGTCCCCTCAGCTCCTTTCAAGTGACCACTGTTGTTTAAATATGCTTCCACCGTTTCTATGTCCAAATACATTTCTTGTGTGGCTTACAGCATAATTCACTTATGGTATTTTTACCATGTAAACCTTATCCTAGGGTAGTTGAATTTATGAATCTTTTATGGCTTCTGGATTTTGAATTGTAGAAAACCCCAGACCATTCCAAAGTGCCAAATCATGGATACACACACAAACACCAGTTTGAAGACCTAATGAGAATAATCCATTTAGAGTAACAAACTTAAAAAACCCTAGGTTTAAAGTCCATAATCTTTTATAAGGCAAACTAAAAGACACTCCTGGTAAAACCAAAACTAGAACAAGTAGACATCTTTTTGTTCTTGGACATACAGTGTTGACGTGAAAATTTCCCTTGTTTGTAAGTTATATAAATTTAACATGGTTCCAATAAGAATACCAAGAGGTTTTGGTATCTCTTTTTTTACCCAGACAAGTTGATTCTAGATTCACATGGAGAAGTAGGCACAGCTAGGAAAACTTCTGAAAGAAGATTAATGGGAGAAATTCCACCAGAAATTAAAACATTTATATAACCCCCATAATTCTAGCTGTGGCACTGGGCCATGAAGAGAGCAATCGAAAAGAGTTGGAAGTACAGAAATAGACCCAAATACATCTAGGAATTTAGTATATGCTAGAAGTGTCATCCCCAAACAGAAAAATAATACACTGGTCAATAAATGGCATGAAAACAACTGGATAGCTATCTAGAGAAAAACTGAAGTCGGAATGACGCATTCCATCAAGATAAACCAAATGGATCAAACATTTGTAAAAAAAAAAAAAAAAAAAAAAAGAAACCATAAAGGTGCTAGGTCACCATGTGGGGGAATTTATTCCTTTATCATCTTGGAAGGGGGTTATTTTTGAAGACTAAATCTGTAACCAATGTCTTTCGTAGGCAGCTTTCCTCCTCTCTTCAGTGTGTCCTTTCCCAGTTTTGTAAAAGGACGCCCCCCCCCCCCAACCAATGAGTTTCCAAAGTAGATTCCCAGAATCATAAAGCAGTTTTGATTAATTCAACTTTAGTCTCAAGTCCTTCCCTTTCATTCGAAACCTGTCACATTTGGACAGGCTGTAATCACCGAGAACTGGGTGACTGGCAGGTGATCACACACTGTGTGTCTGGGCTACCGGGATTTACAGTGCGTTGGAGTGTGGTGGGATGGGGGAAGGGAGGAACAAGATGAACCTCAGTCTTGGACCCAGTTCTGCGCTCAAGCGTGTGGCACACCCCACAAATGCTGCAGGAGTTGGAAGGATCTGAGCTGGCACTTAAAGGGTGGGCTCGATTCATATACAGAGTTGGGTTCACAAGAAAAGGCAAGGATGAGTGTGCCACAAGAGGAGGCCAGTTGTTTTGAAATAATTTCCAGGGAGATATTTGAGACCGTGATGTATGTGCCATTATTTCCTGTCTGCCATGATTGAAGGCACTGACCACGAAGAACCAAACTCTCCAAGGGGCCATAGGTATTACAGAGTTTAATCAGGAACAAGGTAAAGAAATAGTTGTCATCGTGAAACAAATATGATTCATCCTGAAAGCAGCCGGCAAACAGGAAATGCACAGCAAGAGTTGTAATTATCTGTCGCGGCAGGTGTTTGTCACCTCGAAATCGTTAGGCCTGCACAATTCTGCCACCCAAGTTAACTTCAAAAGGACTCGCACAAAGTCGGCATGGAAAGTTCAGGTTTCTAGAAGGGATTCTGGAAATGAGCGTCTTTGCTAGATATTTTCATTTGCGAACATTTAAGGGGAAAGACAGCACAGCGGCTGCCGAGAAGACACCTTTGGGGTTTCAACATGAACACGGAAACAGCGCTGACATTTCAAAACGTTGTTATTATGAAAAAGATGGGACATTTCCCGTAGCACCTAAAGCCCTGGCATTTGGAGAGAATACGCTTAAAAGGGACAACTTAAAATGGACCGAAAGGAAATTGGAGGGAGTGGGTTGGAACTAGAAGATCCAGACGGAGAGCCCCACAGAGCCTAGCTGTGTTAGCCCAGAGGGAGAATGCCAAGTTCGTGATTATTTCATTAGGAAAATATTTGCTACACCTATAATCTGGAAGTGATAAACAACATACCAGGGCAGAACATTACTCTCCAGGATTAAATACCAAACAAAATAACAAAGAGTTGACCCAGCTACAGGCTATCGGGATGAGGCCTTGTCCAGTTACCACATCAAAGACCCTGCCATCGGCAGAAAAAAGAGGAATCAATTAGGACACTGGTTGGGAGAGGCTTTATACTTTATGTAACCAAGAGGAAAAAGAAATGCAAACAGACTAAGCTCAAGCTGGCTGCTTCCTTATTTTGTTCATTTAGTTTCTTTCTGACTTGCCCCCATCACTTGGTGAATCAAAAGACGTCCAAAAATTTGGGGGCACCTGTCCTGAACTGTGTCAGCTCAGTACCTAATAAAAACCAGGCCCACTTCAAGGAAGATGATGAAGATTGTCCAGCTCACTCTGTGTGTTTTCCAATTTTGCATGGCAATTGTTTTGTGAATCATGGACTTAATGAACGCGCAAGCTGGGCAGTTCCGGATGTGATCC
Source organism: Panthera uncia (assembly GCF_023721935.1). Classification (NCBI taxonomy): domain Eukaryota; kingdom Metazoa; phylum Chordata; class Mammalia; order Carnivora; family Felidae; genus Panthera; species Panthera uncia. Next base: position 106,849,066 of record NC_064817.1, on the reverse strand, counting down.
GGGTAGGTGGAGAAAAGCCCTGGTTCAATAAAGTGAAAAGAATAAATGATGTTATGAGGATGTGGACAGACTTTAGTCCACCAAGGTAGAGAAAAACAATGCAAAAAACATTGTGAGAAAATGAAGTGTGAGTTGTGCTAATAGTAAGGGAAAAAATGTGCTAAATCCTGGGGTGGATGGGGAAATTACTTTTGTACAATCATAGGTCACAGAAGGCAAGGTTATGAATGGATTTATTTGCAGAATTGGAAAGAAAGCTTTGTGTCTTCTAATGAACATGTTGTTGGAGGTAATCACTGTACTAGGCAACCTGTATCTCTTGCGGCTCTCACGCTGTTAGGAAACAGCTCTCTTTTGTTTGTGGGTTTTTTTTAATATTTATTTATTGTGGAGAGACAGAGAGAGACAGAGCATGAGCAGGGGAGGGGAAGTGAGAGAGGAGACACAGAATCCGAAGCAGGCTCCAGGCTCTGAGCGGTCAGCACATGAGCCCGACGCGGGGCTTGAACTCAAGAACCGCGAGATCGGGGCGCCTGAGTGGCTCGGTCGGTTAAGCGTCCGACTTCGGCTCAGGTCGTGATCTCACGGTCTGTGACTTCGAGCCCCTCGTCGGGCTCTGTGCTGACCACTCAGAGCCTGGAGCCTGTTTCGGATTCTGTGTCTCCCTCTGTCTCTGCCCCTCCCCTGTTCATGCTCTGTCTCTCTCTGTCTGAAAAATAAATAAACGTTAAAAAAAAAAAAAATTAAAAAAAAAAAAAAAAAAAAAAAAGAACTGCGAGATCATGACCTGAGCCGAAGTTGGACGCTCAACCAACTGAGCCCCTTGTGGGTGTTTTCTTGATTAGACTTCATCATTTAGAACAGTTCTGGGTTCACAGCAAACCTGAGCTGAAAGTACCGAGAGTTCCCATATACCCCATGCCCCCTCCCTACATGCGTAGCCACTCCACTATCCATATCCCCCAGTTGTGCATTTTTTTCAATGCGTGGACCTCCACTGACAGGTCATTATCACGCAAAGTCCATAGCTTCTATTAGGGTTCACTCTTGGTGTATATTCTGTGGGTTTGGACAAATGTATGATGACCTGCATCCACCATTATAGTATCCTACAGAATAGTGTCACTGTCCTAAAAATCTGTTGGGGTTTTCTTCTTGGAAAATGTTAAACATGTACAGAAGCAGAGAGAATAGTATAATGAACCTCTCCCACGTACCGATTACCTGCCTTCAGAAATGACCAACCATGGCCAATCTCAAAGAGCCATTTTGCAAAGGCTATGGGAACATAGCTATAGGCAGATTGGTATTATGTTTGAGGAAAAAGGGTTTCTTCTCAGTAACTTTTAAGTGAGAGATTGAATTATTTTGGGGTGCTCATGTATTAAGGAACTAGCTGTGCTGGCCACTTTGCAAATGACTAGCAGCATGGCCATCACCTGGGAGCTTATTGGCCATGAAGAATCTCCCACCCACCCCAGAACCTACTGAGTCAGAGTCAGCAGTTCAACAAGATCCCCAGGTGATGTGTATGTACATTAAAGTTGAGAAATACTGACTGCCTGACCTAGGCCAGACACTTAAAATAGCCTCATAACGATCCGACAACACTTCAAGGCAGATGTTATCTTGCCCAGTTTACAGATGAGATAACTGAGGCTCAGATAGATTATTCAGTCTTCCCAAGAGCTCACAGCTAAGAAATTTAGATCTGTCTGGCTTCACAGTTTTTGATTTTACCACTTAGAGCATGCAGCCTCCCCACGAGGGAGTTTACTTTTGGGGCAACTCAGTAAAAAAAGAAAAGATAATAGTATGTGTTTACACAACACAAAACAACGAGCCATCTCAGCAACAACAACAGCAAACAACAACAGAAAACCACACGGTCGGCTATTACGCAAGCAATCGCTTCCTCCACTGAAAGACCTTCTCGCTTTCCAATCCACTGTTATGGCATCACGTAGACAGCTCAATATTTTAGAGTGGTCACAAAACAAAACAAAACACTGGAGCAGCGATCAAAGGTACTCCCCCTTGACAGTGACTGTGGACCCACATAGGAACGAGACTGCAACCACAGTCTCCCAGCACAAAGGGAAGATACATTATCGACCCGCAGAGCTGGGCAATGAATTTAAAAAAAAAATCAGCCAGACTGGTTTGACATCACATGGGCAGGAAGGGTAGGCTGTTGACTGACTGCTATTGCACCTTCCAACCAGCTGAGTGGTCTGAGCCTATCAGACCTGTGCAGGAGAACTGCTTCCACGGAGAAGGGGCCCTTAAGTGGCTGGGTATTGCTGGGCAAGGCCACAGGACATTTTGTTTTCTGAGGAGCTTTTCGAAAAGGAATATTACAGGAAAAGGTAGAAAAAGCACAATTCCTGGATCATGCTCGTCTGAGAACTCATCAGATCTCAGGAACTTCTCCCCTGTAATCCTGGGAGATGAGGCCATCTCCTTCTCTTTCTGCTGTCCTAATGACCCTAGGGACCTGCATTAATGGGTCAGCACGGCTACTTGGTTTTGCAACGAGTCGATCTGCCGATTAATTAGCCAGTAGCAGGAACCCGATGAAGTTCTCAGCTCAAAGCCCCAGGGATCCAGTTCAGGGCACGCTGCCCTCACAAAGAAAGATCAGGTGAAGAGGCACACAAACTGGCCTGGTCATAGGCACCACGGGGTTATTCTGATTGACTCTCCACTTTACAACCAAATGACCTGGACACAACTCGCTGTTGTGAAACAGTAATCCTACTGAAAAGTAGTAAACCTATTGGCTCCACAAAGCTAATTGCCTTTATGGCTGAGATCAAATTCCTAGTATTTGGATGACTTTATCCCCCACTCTTGTTTTTTTTTTTTTTTTAACTCTGCACTCTAATGATTTCATAATATTTTATGGCCAACCTCACCCTCTTGCTAAAAAATATAATGAACCCTAAGAATGGAGTCATGATCGGCCAAAAAACCCGGCCTAAGGTAAAACAGATAAGACTTTAAGAATTATTTTAAGAATGTTTTTCTATTTCAAGATTGCTCTGGCTATGCAGGGTCTTTCGTGACTCCATACAAAATTTAGGATTGTTTGTTCTAGCTCCGTGAAAAATGCTGTTGGAATTTTGATAGGGATCGCGTTAAATCTGTAGATCACTTTGGGCAGGAAAGACATTTTAACAATATTTGTTCTTCCAATCCATGAGCCTGGAATGTCTTTCTACTTCTTTGTGTCACCTTCATCTTCTTTCATCAATGTTTTATCATTTTCAGAGCACAGGTCTTTCACCTCTCTGGTTAAGTTTATTCTTAGGTAGTTTATTATTTTTGGTGCAACTGTAAATGGGTTTGTTTTCTTAATTTCTCTTTCTGCTGCTTCATTATTCGTGTATAGAAATGCAACCGATTTCTGTACATTGATTTTGCATCATGTGACTTGAATTCATGTGTCAGTTCGAGTAGTCTTTTGGTGGAGTCTTTCGGGTTTTCTATATAGAGTATCATGTCATCTGCAAAGAGTGAAAGATTTACTTCTTCCTTACCAAATCTGCATGCCTCTTACTTCTTTTTGTTTGCTGTGGCTAGGACTTCCAGTGCTATGTTGAATAAAAGTGGTGAAAGTGGACATCCTTGTCTTGGTCCTGACCTGAGGGGAAACGCTCCCACAAAAGACCTCGAATAGCCAAAGCAATCTTGAAAAAGAAAAAACTGGAGGTATCACAATTCCAGGCTTCAAGTTAGGTTACAAAGCTATACTAACCAAAACAGTATGGCACACAAAAATAAACACACCGATTAATGAAATAGAATAGAAAACCCAGGAGTGCCTGAGTGGCTCAGTCGGTTGAGCATCTGACTTTTGATTTCAGCTTGGGCCATGATCCCAGGGTTGTGGGACTGAGCCCCGAGTTGGGCTCCATGCTGAGTGTGGAGCCTGCTTGGGATTCTCTATCCCTGTCTCCCTTGTTTGCTCTATCAAAAAAAAAAAAAAAAAAAAAGAATAGAAAACTTAGAAATAAACCCATAATTGTATGGTTAATTAATCTTTAACAAAGGAGGAAAGAATACGCAATGGGAAAAAGAGTCTCTTCAACAAATGGTGTTGGGAAAACTGGGCAGCTACATGCAAAAGAGTGAAACTGGACCCCTGTCTTACACCACACACAAAAATCAACCCAAAATGGATTAAGGACCTAAATGTTGAGACACAAAATCATAAAAATCCTAGAAGACAGCACAAGCAGTAATTTCTCTGACATTGGTTATAGTGACACCTTTCTAGATAGGTCTCCTTGAGGAAAGGGAAATAAAAAAAAATAAACTATTGGAAATGCATCAAAATAAAAGCTTCTGCTCAGCAAAGGAAACAATCAACAAAACTAAAAGAAAACCCACTGAATGGGACAAGATATTTGCAAATGACATATCCAAATAAGGGGTTATTATCCAAAATATATAAAAAACTTACCCAACTCAACACCTCCAAAAACAAATAATCAAATTAAAAAACGGGCAAAAGACATGAAGAGACACTTCTCCAAAGAAGACATCCAGATGGCCAACAGACACATGAAAAGATACTCGGCGTCACTCATCATCAGGGAAATGCAAATCCAAACCATAGTGCGATATCACCTCACATGGGTCAGAGTGGCTAAAATGAACAACACAAGAAACAACAAGCGTTGGTGGGGATGTGGAGAACAAGGACCTTTTGTGCACTGTTGGTGGGAATGCAAACTGGTGCAGCCATTCTAGAAGACAGTATGGAGGTTCCTCAAAAAATTAAAAATAGAACTACCCTATGATACAGTGGTTGCACTACTGGGTATTTCTCCCCCAAATACAAAAAAACACTAATTCAAAGGGATATAGGTACTCCTATGTTTATGGTAGCATTATTTACAATAGCCACATTATGGAAGCAGCCCAAGTGTCCGTTGACAGATGAATGGATAGAGAAGATTATATAGATATAGATACAGATATAGATATAGATATAGATATAGATATAGATATAGATATATCACACTGGACTATTATTCAGCTATAAAAATAATGAAATCTTGCCATTTGTAACAACAATGAATGGAGCTAGAGAGTATAAGCTAAGTGAAATAAGTCAGAGAAAAACAAACACCATATGATTTCACTCATAGTGGAATCTAAGAAACAGAAAAATGAGCGAAGGAAAAAAAAGACAGAGACAAAACCAGAAACAGACTCTCACCTATAAAGAACAAACTGATGTTTGCCAGAAGGGAGGTGGGTGGAGGGATGGGTGCAATCGTTGATGGGAACTAAACAGTACACTGATCATGATGAGCACTGAATAACGTATAGACTTGTTGAATCACTGTATTTAAGAAAAATTTTAAATGTTTATTTAAAAATTTTTTAAAAATGTTTTATCTATTTTTGAGAGAGAGAGACAGAGTATGAGTGGGGGAGAGGCAGAGAGAGCAGGAGACAGAATCCACAAAGCAGGCTCCAGGCCTGCTGAGCTGTCAGCACAGAGCCCTACGTGGGGCTCAAACCCGTGACCATGAGATCATGACCTGAGCTGAAGTCAGACCCTTAACTGACTGAGCCACCCAGGTGCCCCATTGAATCACTATATTGTACACCTGAAACTAATATAACACTGTATGTTAACTATACTGGAATTACAATAAAAAAAAAAAACTTAATAAAAAATAAATGAAAGTAACCATTTGAATTCCAAAAAAAGAATGTTTTTCTAAACACTGAAGAACATTTTTGAACTATTTTTGATACTGTATTGGAATGTCTTGATCACTAGATTTTCCCTCTGAAACTTTCACAAAGATGTTGCTGATGTGTTTATGTAAATGACCTCCTTTGTTAGGAGGACAGTCATTATTTATCCCTCCTTTGCAGATGAGGAAACTGAGGCTGGGAGAGTTGAAGTTACTTGCCGTCCACAAGAAGGCCTCCCAGTGAGCAAGGGTCAGAGCCATGATCAGCTTCCAGACCAGGGAGTGGCCTTGTGTTCTGTGCATTTACCACAAGTTGAAGAAAAAGCCCAAAAGTAGCCACAGAAATTACCCCCTTAAAAAACCAAAGCAGCCACGCCCGTGCCAGGATCATTAAAGCAGTTGGAGATACCTTTTCACTTTGGAAATGACAAATTCCACACACAGGCTATTTAGTTAAGGGGAAAACATTGAGACACGAGTAGCTACATTCACCTGAAGCACATATTTCAGGCCTTTTAGCCTTTGGGTTGAAAGCTGTGACGTGGACCCAGAGCCATGGCACTTGGGGTGGGGCACACAGCTAGCTGTAGTCTTTCCTTCCCTTCCTCACTGCTCATACGCTCTTCACCTAAGGGGAAGTGAGGGTTCTGGAAGGCAGGAGCCCCCACTCAGAAAGTGGTGAGCTAGGGTCCTCTTAGCCATACTTCAAGAAGGAGGAGGGTATTCATTAGCTTGCAGTGTCTCCTGGCCCAAAGTCAGATGCCCTCCCCACCACTACCCCTTGAAATCATTTCTTCTAAAGGCCACATCCTAATGGGTCTGAGTCTGCATTTGTGTAAGTGCCGCTGTTCAGTTGAGGAGAACAAGGTGCTCTTTGTGCAGAGCAAGTTCGGTTTGTGCAAAGTGGAAAGATTTCAAAACAGTACAGGGGAGGGGAGGTGGGGGATCCAAATTAATCCCAGCCATGGAACCCCCATGGCTTGACTTCTGCTAACCCCTTCTGGTCTTGGCATGCTTTTGAGTCATTATTTTCTGATGCTATGGGCTATAGAGTGCCTTGCAAAATTCTCTTACCCACCACAAGTGAGTCCCGAGGAGTTGGACTCCAGGGCAGTTGGGTTCCACGGATTATCTCCCCAGAATGACTTATAGGTATCATGTAGATAACAACAGCCTGGGAAATAAATTCCACACAGGCACCACTTACGTTTGAAAGGCCCCAACTGCTGGAGGCCAGACTGTTTCATCTATAGTTAAGGAAGGGATTTCTGGCATTTTCTGTGAGCCTTCCAGGCCTCCTGCATCTCATCCCACTCACTAGGTAAAAGGGTGGAAAGAGGAGGTGCTTGTTTGGGATAGAACAGGGTGTGATGGGAAAATCAGCACAGGAGAGGGCCTTTTGTAATATTTAGTCTAAGGGTAAAAGTTTTGACAGTTATTAAATAAGTTTGCAGGAGGAAACAATGTCCTTGCTCTAAATATTTATATCACATACCGCAATATCCATAAGATCCTGAAGAAGGTTCTGGTTTGCATGTTGTAGCAGCTGGATGGACACTTGGAGGAAGTGGAGAGGGAATTTGGGCATGGAGTGGGAAATGGGCTGGAGAAGTCACTGCTTCAAGCCTGAGATTCTGTGAACACTGGAGGTGCCAATCCATTTTTGTAAGGGAACTGTACTTTTTAAAATACGAGATCTTTTTTTTAATGTTTTATTTATTTTTGAAAGAGAGAGCACGAGTGGGGGAGGGGCAGAGAGAGAGGCAGAGAGAGAATCCCAAGCAGGCTCCACGCTGTCAGCCCAGAGCCCGACACGGGGCTCGATCCCACGAACCACGAGATCATGACCTGAGCCGAAATCAAGAGGCAGATACTTAGCTAACTGAGCCACCCAGGCGCTCCTTTAAAGTACAAGATTATAGAGATGGGAGAATAAATTAATGGCTACCAGAGATTAGGGATGGTGATGGGGGTAGGGGGCAGGGTGGGTGTGACTACAAAGGGGTACACAGGGAGATCTTTGTGGTGATAGAGCAGTTTTCCTCTTGATTGTGATGGTGGTCACACAAATCTACACATGTAATGAAATGGCATACAACTATACATACACATTGTACCTATATCCATTTTCTGGGTTTTATATGTGTGATGTAATCATTGGGGGAGACTGGGTGAAGGGCAACTTCCTGTGACTCCATACTTATTTCAAAATCAAAAGTCTTAAAGGGGCGCCTGGGTGTCTCAGTCTGTGAAGCATCCGACTTCGGCTCAGGTCATGATCTTACAGTTCGTGGGTTCAAGCCCCGCATCGGGCTCTGTGCTGACAGCTCAGAGCCTGGAGCCTGCTTCGGATTCTGTGTCTCCCTCTCTCTCTGCCCTCCCCTGCTCATGCTCTATCTCTCTCTCAAAAATAAATAAAATTTTAAAAAAAAGTTAAAAAAAATCTGAGCACAACTCTGCGTTTCTTGTAAGTGACCTACAAAACCTTTCATTTATCCCATTTTTCTTTTGAGAGAACCCTCCCCCCACCTCCCCTCCCCCCATATACCATAACTCTTTGACTCTTGAGAACTAAAACTACAGACTTAAGAAACTTATTCTTTTCACTGGGTAGAGAAAAAAGTCCGAGAATGCGTGTGCCCTTCTTTTATTTTAATCTACAGATCTGATGTTTCAGATGAAGGCTATTTGATTGGCAACGCCTTGAGCAGACTGGGAGGATTCTATATCTGACTAAGCCAGCTCTTCTCCCTGCCATGGAAAAAAAAGCAGAAACACGTTCAATTCCTGCCATGCTTTCTATGTGAACAGAAGCGTAAGGGGAGGAAAGGAGGGAGAGGGGAGGCCACGGGGGGTGTGGGGTCTTGTGGTTCTCAAAAGAGAGGCTCCTCTCGGCTCAAAGGGGGCTATGCTTCTGGGTTGAGAAACGTGGAGAAATTGTCCCACAAGGTCAGGCACTTGGAAGGTTAACAGTTCAGCCAGCCTCAGAGAGGGGGCAGTTTGAGTTGAAGGTAGAAATGTGAACTGGCTTCTCTTCCCCACCTTCCCAAGTACACCAGAAGAGAAGATGGACGGAGCCTGAGCCCTTCAGGGAACAGGTGGTTGTAGTGGGCAAGTTATAAAGGGATTTGGTATGGGAGCACCTGCTGCAGGCTGTCAACTTCCTGACACAGTCTTATCTCCCAGAGGCCCCATCCTGGCCTTCCTAGATTCCATGCATCTCACTGAAACTTCTTGAATGCATCTCGTCTGGCCCATGCAAGCAAGTGCTTGCCTATAAGCCATCTCATATTATTCTCTTTTGTTGAGTCACAGGCCTGCTGGGCTTGAAGCCTGGTTCTACCACTTACTAGCTATGCGATCTTGGGCAAGTTGTCTCAGCCTCTCTGTTCCTCAGTTTGCTCATCTGTTATATAGGGGTAATATCTGCCTTCCTGGGTTCGTCAAGTGACTGGCACCTCATAGGTGCTTAGGAAGTGTCAACTTCTCTTTGGTCACTGTTTCCCATGTGGATGCCCACATGGTTCCCTTAGACTGGAAGATCCTTGAGAGAGCTTCCTTCTCTTCTTCCCCGACCTTCACTCCATCACCTAGCCCATGGTTGGGCACACAGCACATTGTTACTGAGTCCTTGTTGGATGGAGCTTTCCCGGCTCCCTCAGTGATGCTGATGGAAACCCAGAAATGGGCATGAGGGAATATCAATCTTCCATTTCTGAGTATGAAGGTAACATGTTGAATTCTTTACTTCCTTGATATATTGTTATAGGAAAAGTGTCCCCGTGATAAGGCCTGCCTTTAGTGCAAATATAATTTTAGACAATTATGTAGCTCAAGTAAAATTAAAGCCAATGCCTCAGTATCTTGACAAAATGCCCTCTTGATTGGTGTATCAGAAGAGGAGCAGGAAAAGAAATCAATTAGGCTGGCATGCTCATTACCACAGAATTCAGAAAGTTATTAAATATAGCAACAGAATCTGGAATTGACCTGGTCAGATCTATACTTCATTGTCTTGGGACCACACCTCAGTCTTCAGTCATTTGTGAGGTACAGTGGAAAGAGTAATGGATCAGGAAATGGAGACCAGAGATACTGTCCCAGATTGAGTCATTCATTCACTCATTCAGGCAACAAATATTTACTGAAATTTAGTATCAGTAGTTGTGTGACTTTTTTGAAGTCACTTCATCTCTCTGGGTCTCGTACTCCCCATCGGTCAAATGGTAACAAATCTATTTATATCATAAGTATGAGAATTCTGTGAAGGAATGCAGGGGCCAGAGCCTCGTAGACTGTTCCTGTTCTCTACTATTGTCTTCTATGCAATGGCTACGTGCATCGCTTGTGGTCATTTGAAAATTAACGTCCAAAGCCTATTTCAAGGGGGCTGAGGATGTTCTGCCTGTCTCATTTTCCTTCCTTACATCTTGTCAAGCCAACCAAGACCAGAGTGAGCAGGAAGGACAGAGAGCTCTGTTATACTGGGCTGAGGCATTATAGGGAATAGCACTCCACTTTGTGTTCCCAAATGGGCTGGACTTCAGACATGGCTCCTGTTATGGGTTGAGTCAGGTCCCCCAAAAAGAGAGGCTGAAGCCCTAACCCTGGGTACCTGTGAATGTTAGGGTCTTTGCAGATGTAATCAAGTTCAGATGCGGTTATTAGGGCGGCCCCTAAACCAATATAACCGAGGTCCTTATAAGAAGAGGGAAATTTGAACAAAGACACAGACACAGAGAGAATGCCATGTGAAGGCAAATGCAGACACACAGGGAAGATGGCGGCAGAGACTGAAGATGTGCAGCCACAAGCCAGGAAACACCTGGGGCCACGGGAAGCTGGAAGAGGCAAGGAAGCATCCTGCCCTCGAGGCTTCAGGGGGAGCATGCCATGCCCCTGCCACACCTAGATTTTAAACCCTAGCTCTTGGAACTGTGAGAGAATAAATTTCTATTGTTTTAGGCCACCCTGTTTGTGGTATTTTGGTACAACAGCCCTAGGAAACTAATACAGTCCCCGAACAAAAATAACTCCACCATGTACTTCCCTCTGCCTTCCATGTAGTCACGGTGCCTTTCGTTTTCTGTACAAGAACCCACATGAACATGATACCTTGGCTCCCTGGGCTCCGACCTAGCTCGCAGCGACATGGCTAAATGCACCACGAAGGTCGGAATCGTCGGTAAATACGGGACCCGTTGTGGTGCCTCCCTGAGGAAAATGGCGAGGAAGCTTGAAATAGGCCAGCACACCAAGTAGCCTTGCTCCTTCTGTGACAAAACCAAGATGAAAAGACGAGCTGTGGGGAATCTGGCATCGTGGTTCCCGCATGAAAACTGTAGCGGGTGGTGCCTGGACCTACAACACCACTTCTGCCCTCACAGTAAAGTCGGCCATTAGAAGCCTGAAGGAGTTGAAAGACCAGTAGAAGCTCCACCATTTAACACATTGCTAGCCTATAATAAATGAATTTGTGTGACAAAATTAAAAAAAAAAAAAAAAAAGCAATGCCTCGATCCCACCGTCTAAAAATGTGGTCTCCAGAATGGCAGAAAAGGTTGGGTGGAATCCTGAATTCTGCTTTCTGTTTTTCCAATAAGTCAAAATGGAAGGCAAGAGTGCCCCCCATCTTTATCCTCTCTGCTCTCCACTTTGATGGAAAATAGTAAGAGTAGGCAGGCATGGGTCCTACAGGCATGGGGCTGACTAAGCAAGCCGCTGCTGCTGGGCCTCAGCATGGCGACCATCTTGGGAAGGCCACGGAGTCCATGTGGGGTCCTGATACAGGCCAGCAGGGCTTGGAGCAGAACTGACCTCATTTAAGTTTTCCAAGCACTGCCAGCTTGTCTCCACCTAGACTTCACTCTTGCAGCCAACTAGAAGCTGCTGTCCTAGCAAAGGAGGCATCCCTTCTGTAGGACAAATGAGCAATTCATTTAACCAATGCATAGATGTTATGTTGAAAATTACTCTTTGATGACCACCATAGTAAAAACTGTTCAGGCAAGAGTCATCAATGGATCCTAAAACTAGTGACTGAAAGTTTTATGAAAAACATGTTATTTACATAGTCTCAAAGTATCTCCCCATACATTAGTTATTCAGTACAAAAAGAAAAGTTGTATCTTTACACTGGAAAAACATGGCAGACGTCATCTTAACAATTAATCAAAGTTAACGTCACCGACAATCACTGGATCCCTTTTAAATTTTTTTTTTTCAACGTTTTTTTTTTTTTATTTATTTTTGGGACAGAGAGAGACAGAGCATGAACGGGGGAGGGGCAGAGAGAGAGGGAGACACAGAATCGGAAACAGGCTCCAGGCTCCGAGCCATCAGCCCAGAGCCCGACGCGGGGCTCGAACTCACGGACCGCAAGATCGTGACCTGGCTGAAGTCGGACGCTTAACCGACTGCGCCACCCAGGCGCCCCTCACTGGATCCCTTTTAATGTTTGACTCATGCTAGAAATGCATGACCTCTCATCATGAGGACACATCAGGCAAGCCCCAACTGGGGACCGTTCTGCAAAATAACTGGCCCGTGCTCTTCCAAGATGCTGATGTCTTGAAAGACAAAGAAAGGCTGAGGGCTGTTCCAGATGGAAGGACACTTGAGAGAAGTAAGAGACGTGACAGCTAAATACAATGTGTGATCCTAGACTGCATCATGGACCAGGAAGAAAATAGCTGTGAAGGACATTCTTGGTACAATGAGCAGAATCGGAGTATGACCTGTAGATTATATAATAGTATGTTGTATCTAATGTTATATTTCTTGAATTTGCCAACTTTACCATATGTTTATCTAACAGAATGTCCTTGTTCTTAGGAAACACATATTGATGTCTGCGATTTACTCCCCAGAGCCTCACACGCAAAAATGTGTGTATGAGTGTGTGTGTGTGTGTGTGTGTGTGTGTGTGCATGTGTGTGTGTAGGGAGAATGGTCAATGTAACAAGATGCTAACACCAGATGAATCTTGATAAAGGGCACGTGAAAGTTCCTTCTGCTATTTTTGCATACAATTTTCTGTACGCCGGAAGTATTTCAAATTAAAATTGTAAAAATGTATTATTTCGAGCATTTAACCATGTGCCCGATGCCGTGCTCGGTGTGAGATATTCAAGGGAGAACAAGACACAGGCTTGATCCTTAACCCAGGAGCTCGTAGTCTGGGATGGACAGGACAAAAAAAAAAAAAAAAAAAAAAAGAGGCCAGCACATTTTGGCGTCACAAAGGAAGTTGTGAGAGCACAGAGAAGGTATGCCAAACCTAGACTGCCTGAGGAAGGGGGTCATAGGAGGCTGTTTCTAGAGGAAGTAAAGGGGAGGCTTCAAGTTGGAGGAACCGATTAAGTTTGGGGGTACTAGGGGCATACGCAAGCAGAGTTGACCGACGGACTGCGGGGCACAGGGAAGATGCCCGGACCTGTAGGCAGCAAGGGGAAGCCACCTGCCTCCTGAGGACAGACAACAACGCATGGATTAGCAGGTGTTGGGGGCCAGGCCAAAGTCCCCGTAGCTTCCTAGGTAACAGAAGAAGCGCAGACAGAAGCAAAACAACTTAAGGCTGTATACTGAATGTCCTAGAGACATCAGCCCCCAGACGGATAAATATATGCAACCTGGACAAATGCATGGCCCCAAATTAGGTAGGATTGCTAATAATAGACCGTGAGGCAGGAAGAGAACATCAAGTGATCATAAAAAACTAAAGACGTGATTTTTTGAGAACAGGATGAGCTTCACCAGCAATAAGGATAAGGTGGTACCCAATTAACACACAACAGGGTGGGGAGAGGTTGCTGTTAACAGGAAAAATCCTGAAAATAGTATCGGGTCCCAGAATAAAGGGAATCAGAGAGGCAGCACGCTGTTTCAGAAGTTGACAGGGGAGGGGCGCCCGGATGGCTCAGCCGGTCGAGCGTCCGACTTTGGCTCAGGTCATGATCTCCCGGTTCGTGAGTTCAAGCCTCACATCGGGCTCTGTGCTGACAGTTCAGAGCCTGGAGCCTGCTTCGGATTCTGTGTCTCCCTCTCTCCCTGCTCCTCCCTTGCTCACACTCTGTCTCTCTGTCAAAAATAAATAAAGATTTAAAAAAAATTAAAAAAAAAAAAAAGAAGTTGACGGGGGAATGGGACTTTATTCCCATTGAATTATAAGATACAAGAGCCGGGATGAGTATTCCTAGCAAGAGTGCGGAGGGAGCTCACCTGTTTTTCTGTCTTTGAAAACTTTTGTATTGTGGAAAATTTACAAAAAATGAGAACAGCATTAGCTTAAACTGCATGGAATTGCCGCCACGTGGGCATTTTTGCCCTACAAGAGCGGCGATTTCGCGTTTCAGATGAAAACGAACCCCCACATACCCGTCACCCAGCCTCAGCAATTACTGGCACATGGTCAGTTTCATGGCATCCAAATTCCAACCTATCTCCGGGGCAAACTGACTGGTTCGAAGCAAACTCTCTGGTGGGAGTTTTCGTTGTGCTTTTATTTTAATGATGTCCTATCTATAAAAGAGATCCAAATTACATACAGATACATGGATGTCTATATATGTTATCAGTTAATTATTTTTATTCCCTCACTGAGTAATATATTCACGTGGCTCCAAATTCAAAAGCTACATCACATTGTATACCTCGAATATATACAATTTTTCTCTGTCGCTTATATTTCCATAAAGAAAGACGAAAGCTACACAACAGAAACAGAAGGGCAAATGAGAAGTTGCCTTCCAAACAAACCCTGTCATCCAGCCAACAGCTCTCCCTCCTCAGAGGCAACCTATATGAACAGTTTTTATGCATCCGTCTGGAGAGGTTTTACGCGTGGGTTAGCAAATAGACTGTGAACTATTCCCACTGATCGGTGCCTTGCCTCTTCCACTTAGCAAGAGAAACGTCCTCGCTTCTCCAGCCTCCTAGCGTTCCATTTTTATGAACCACAATTTATGTAACCAATGAAATCACTATCGATGGACTTTTTGGCTGCTTCCAATCTGTGGCCGTTACAGACAGCGCCGTCCCGACTCACCCTCAACACTCATCTTGCACAAAAGCAAGTAAGTATATTTGGACGAGACACCCCTCAAAGCTGAACTGCTGGACGAACGGGAACGTGCCTTTGGAATTTTGACAGATATTGCCAAACTGCCCTCTATCAGGTAGGCGTTATTGTACCGCTGTCCTCACCCCTCCGTCCGCACCGTCTCCTTGCTGCACGTCCCGCTTCCCCCCAGAGCTCCAGAGGAGACAGTTCAACGTGTCAAACTCAGAAACACCCCTCCGACCTCAGTTTCCGATTGGTCTCGCTCTACACTCTCTGGCCCACACGGCCACCAGCCTGTCCTTCCTCCCTTCTCCTTTCCCAGACGCCATCAGTAAGCCTGCTGGCATCCTTTCCTCCTTCCAGGTCAGCCCCATTTAGCCATGCTAGCATTGACCCCTGGACTCGCTCTCCCCGTGTCCTTCTGCAGCACCTGCTCTGCCAATCCCCAGCCCTGTGAAAATCCCACCACCCATTCTCTCCACCCCCCACTCCCGGGCTGCTGGCTATTGCTGGAGAAGGTCATGAAGTTGGCTCGGCTACAAAGCCAGGCCAGCCAGCATCAGCGGGGCCCCAAGGGCTGCGAGGCAGTCCTTTTATATATCTGTATCAAATTTCTCTCAGTGATTGTTCCAAATCCTCTCCCTCTCCTCAGATCCCCTAGCCAACCCCCTCTGCCCGACCCCTCAGTAGAGGGCCAGCTTTGGATTTCGATGATAGGACACAGGTCATTGGGCAGGAGCTCTCAGTGCTCCCTCTTTCCCTAGCCCTGCGCCAGTTCTCTGCCTTTCCCCCGGCCCCCCGTCTGCTTGTCCCCCACCCCTCAGCCTCATGGAGACGAGGGACTTGCTCCTCAAGGTTGCCTCTTCCACCAGTGCCTTTGACACTTCGCCTGCACTTGGCCCCAGGAGCCATCCTCTTTCCCTTTGGGCAATCTCTCCCTCCCCACTGGTGTTTTTTTTCCCTCTCAGCCTAGAAACGCTTCCCACAAATCTGTGTCACTGTTCCACACTACCGCCGAGCTTTTAAAGATGGAGCCATCTTTAAAATTACACAAGTAATTCACGCCTCCTGGCGGGACTTCCTCCCTCCAAGTCAGCCCCAAGATTTGACAGAAAAATCAGGAAATTATAAGCAAAAGGAAGAAAAGAGAAACCACCCACAATCGCAGCAGCCGACTGTTAATATTTTGATATCTTTCCAACCTTTTTTTAAATGCACATCTATGCACTTACATATCTATGTGTATTTTTTTTCTCATAAAAGTGGATCGTAGCGTACATATTGTTTTGTCATAACATATTTCAGACATCTCAGCATTGCTCCGTATTAGCAATTGCTACGGATTACTGACCCTGGGTAAGTAAATTAACCTCCCTGAATCCATTTCCTCCCGTGTAAAATGAGGACTATTATTTATTATTATACTATTATAGGAACTACCTCACAGGGCTGTTATGAGGATTAAATAAGATAAAAATATATAAAAACACTTATCGCAGTGCCTGGCACGCAGCATGCTGCATTAATGTTAGCTCTTCTGATCTTCCCACATCAATAAATATAGCCCCACATAATAATTTAATGAGTTCTGTCACTGCTGTGTCTAGTAGGAGTGACGAGTGCACTTGAGTGAGCCACCAACACACGCTCATTTGGTACATGAGCAAGTATATCCGCGAGATAAACTCCTAAAAGCAGAATTGCTCCTTCAAAGGCTATGTGCATTTATAATTTTGGTAGATAGTGCCGGATTGTCCTTCATCCAGTGAGAGTCACCATGAGTTCTCGAACTGAACTCTGATTGATGGATGTTGAGTCTGTTGCAAAGTCTTCACTGCTACAAACTCAAGATGGTGATGGACATTTTTGTAACCAAATCTTTGAAAAAAAAATTTTTTTACATGTATTTATTTTTGAGAGACAGAGAGAGACAGAGCACAAGTCGGGGAGGGGCAGAGAGAGAAGGAGACACAGAATCCGAAGCAGGCTCCAGGCTCGGAGCTGCCCGACTCAGGGCTTGAACTCACAGACTGCGAGATCATCAGATATTTAGTGACCATCTCCAAGGCCATGCACTGTTTTAGGCACTGTGCTCACTTCATGAACAGAACCAGTAAAAGGTTCCTTCCTTGGAGGGGCTTACATTCCAACAAAGAGACACAAAAAAGAAAATAAGTAACCTAGGGGCGCCTGGGTGGCTCAGTCGGTTAAGTGTCCAACTTAAGCTCAGGTCATGATCTCGCAGTTGGTGGGTTCGAGCCCCTCATCGGGCTCTGTGGGACCAGCTCGGAGCTTGGAGTCTGCTTGGGATTCTGTGCCTCCCTTTCTCTCTGCCCCTCCCCTGCTCGCTCTCTGTCTCTGTCTCTCTCAAAAATGAATAATTAAAAAAAAAAGTCACCTATAGAAAATGTTAGAAGGTGATACATCCTAGAGCAAAAAGAAAAAGCAGAGCAGGCTAGAGGGGATCAGGAGTACTGGGAGGCGGGGGGGGGGGGGAAGATAGCAATATTAATAGTTAATATTAATATTAATATTTCACAGTACAATATTAAATAGGGTGGCCACTCCAGTACGGTTTGACCTTATTCTAGTGATGAGGAATCACTGAAGGAGGCATTTACTTATATTCATCAACATCTTTGCCACATCCACACACCACGTAACACCTAACAATTCTGTTTAAATCAACTTACTTTTCCCTACTCGGATTTCTTTGTTTCTTTTCTTAAGTAGACCTCACGCCCAGTGCAGAGCCCAACGCGGGGCTTGAACTCTTGACCCTGAGATCAAGATCTGACCTCAGGTCAAGCATCAGACGCTTAACCGACTGAGCTACCCAGGCATCCCTTAAACTTACGTTAAAGGAAGCTTTATAACCCATGTGTAAATAAAAACCAAGAATGGCATGCCGAATGTCTAGAAAGGGAGACTGGAAGATACCTAGGATTGGCCTCTTCCTTTCCTTTTAGAGACCAGCTGGTAAATAAGAACGATCACAACAAGCACTTATAAAATTGTGTGCTTATGATTTGCCAGGAAGCTTAGCGTTTTGCATGTAGCAGATAATTTTGTCTTCACAACAACGTCCATGCTATCGGTGCCATTATTGTCCCCAGGGAGAAACTTGGGCACCGCGTAAGCCTCCCAAGCGTCAGTTTGCTCCTAAACAAATGGGGACGATAATGGAGAGAGAGGAGAGAAGGCCTGTGGCTTCTACCCACTCTTCGTTGTGTCTGGGGAGCGCTGGAGAGGGGGCAGGAAGGGGATGGACCGTCCCATCTACGTCATCTCCTGACCACTACGCCCCAAGTTCCAGTGATGGAGATTAGAGCTAAATTGTTGCTTTAAAATACAAACAACCCTCCCCAGGGTTAAATTTATTGGCCACTTCCAACTTCCTGTGAAAAACTTTAATCAGGACGTCCAAATTGATGTCAGACTGGCTAGGATGGGAGCTTTTCTTTTCCAGTCGAGTTAATATACAGTGTTATATGAGTTTCAGGCAAATGATATAGTGACTCAACACTCGTATGCCTTACTCGGTGCTCATCAAGATAAGTGTACCCTTCATCCCCTTTACCTATTTCACCCATCCTCCCTCCTACCCACCTGTTCTCTGGGAACCACTATTTTCTTCTCTATAGTTTTTTGGTTTGTCTCATTTTCTTTGTTCGTTTGTTTTGCTTCTTGGATTCCACGTATGAGTGAAATCGTGTGGTATTTGTCTTTCTCTGACTTTTTCACTTAGCACTATACCCTCTAGATCCATCCATGTTGTTGCAAATGGCAAGATTGCATTCTTTTTTATGACTGAGTAACATTCCATTAGAGATACATACCGTGGACACTTCGGTTGCTCCCATACTTTGGCTATTGTAAATAACGCCGCTATCAACACAGGGGTGCAGGTGTCCCTTTGGGTTAGTGTTTTTGCATTCTACGGGTAAATCCCCAGTAGTAGAATTACTGGATCATAGAGTAGATCTATTCTTAATTTCTTGGGAACCACACTGTTTTCCACACGCAACGCACCAGTCTGCATTCCCACCAACAGTGCATGAGTGTTCCCTTTTCTCCACATACGATGGGAGTTTTGATTAGAAGAGGGAAGAAGTGTCTCTGGAGCATCGGCCCTGGCCCCTTCTGGAAGGGAGCCGACCTGGGCAGATACTAGTGGAGGAGCGGGCACCTGGACAGCTGGAAGGAAACAGGCAGCAGAAAGCTGGGTGGGAAGAAACGATGACAAGCTGTATCAACTTCAACGGTCTCTGCTTCAAGTCTTTAGGGAGAGAGGAGCAGAATCTAAATACGATCAATAATACATCAGCAGAGACACAGTGCCTAGGTGCTCTTAACCTGCTTCGTATCTCAAAGTGTGCTCCTGCTTTTCAACTTCCTGAGAAGTGTGCTGCATTTCTAAAAAGAGCCGTTTCATTCACATGAAACAATACAGGACTCTGAACCACTCAGTCAAAGAATTCGAACCAGAAAAACGTCTGGTGCAGTTACCATTGAATAACAATTCCACAGAGTCACAGAGATGAATCCAGGTTCCTTGAAAGGTTTACGACCAAGAAAAGTTCAATATAATATAGTAAACCTGGAATGTATTTGATTTATAAAGGAAAGACGAGCTCTTGTATAGAGTAAATGCTATTTTTAAATGGCTTCGAGAAAATTGGAGACTAAAGAAAAGCTTCTCATAGAAACAAAAAAAAAAGCTGGGAGCAGAAGGGGTTAGTTCTCTGGGGCAGAGCGGGCATTGCCAAATGACCCCAAATAGCCCACAAATGCAATGTGTTAATGTGGGTCCTATATCACAGAGGAGAATAGCACTAAATCGGTTCTGTGCAGATCATCTACGATGGGATAGAAATCCTAGAGGCAAGCACACTACTCCTGATTTTACAGTGTAGAAAAGGAGATAGCAAAATCCTCTAGTCGAGAGCCTGGTGAACGTGGCACCACATTTTCTAGTATACAAATGGCTTCCTTCTCATGCCCAGCATTTGAGGAGTCCCAGACAAGACTCAAACAACCCTGGAACTTACACTAGAGTTCCTATATGCTAAAGTGAGATTAGCAAAGCTTGTTGCTTGGCAACACGTGCTCTATAAACCCTTGGATCTTGGGTACGGTGAAATAGACAAAGTACATCTAGTGTTTTGTTTCATTTAATTTTTTTAGTGTTTATTTTTGAGAGACAGAGAGACAGAACACGACTGGGGGAGGAGTAGAGAGAGAGGGAGACACAGAAGCCGAAGCAGGCTCCAGGCTCTGAGCTGTCAGCACAGAGCCAGACGTGGGGCTCGAACTCACGAACTGTGAGATCATGACCTGAGCTGAGGTCGAACGCTTAACCGACTGAGCCACCCAGCGGCCCCTGTTTTGTTTCATTTAATTTTTTTTTTAATGTTTATTTATTTTTGAAAGAGACAGAGACAGAATGCAGGTGGGTTAGGGGCAGAGAGAGAGGGAGACACAGAATCTGAAGCAGGCTCCAGGCCCCGAGCTGTCAGCAGAGAGCCCGACGCGGGGCTCGAGCTCACAGACTGCCAGATCGTGACCTGAGCCGAAGTCGGCTGCTCAACCGACTGAGCCACCCAGCCGCCCCCTTGTTTCATTTAAAAAGAATTTCTTCTTTGTCACCAAGATCCAAAGGCTGATACCATGCTTCATAGCTTTCCAGATGCTCACAGCCCCTAACCAACAGGACACTGGCCAATATCTATAAAGTCAGACTCTTCACCTGCCAGTAAGGAGGGAGTATGGGAGGCTACATACACATTTACTACGTCACTGGGAGTTTAGCGAGCCATAGCTTCTCTGAGAATGATTTATCTATGAATTTATCTCAAAGTTAACTAAAAAGAAGTGGGAAGTCATATGAAGCTATTCCTAAGAATTTTAGAAGACTCTGGAGAAAGTCAGGTCAGTTTATTTTCTAAATCAAATAGGATTATCTTTTGAAGGAAGTATGCCCTTTAGCTGATCATTTTAAACAGTGATGAATAATTGCATTTGGCCAAATAACAAAACCCAAGATATACAGGGTAAATTCTTTGAAAACAAATAAAATCCAATGAGCGTTTTTTAAATAAAATAAACGTATTTAAACATATTTCCTTACTCTCACTGATGGCTTTCTTATCTTAAGGGAGATTTAACACAACAAATCCTCTAGAAAAGCAGGATCTCAAAATGCAAAACACTGTTTAAATGAACCACACACATGAAGTACTCAAATGAATATGTATTGCGGGTGGGAATACAAAATGGTAACATCACTTTGGAGAACAGGCTGGCAATTTCTGAATAAAGTTAAACATGCACTCACCATTATAATATAGCAATTCTACTAGATAGTTACTCAGGAGAAATTAAAGTATACATCCACATAAAAGTTAAAACACAAATATTCATAGCAGCTTTATTCGTAATGGCCCCCAATTGGAAACAACCCAAATGTCCATCAAAAGGTGAATGGACAGGGGCGCCTGGGTGTCTCAGTCTGTTAAGTGTCAGACTTCAGCTCAGGTCATGATCTCACGGTTTGTGAGTTCCAGCCCCACATTGGGGTCTGTGCTGACAGCTCAGAGCCTGGAGCCTGCTTTGAATTCTGTGTCTCCCTCTCTCTCTGTCCCTCCCCCACTCACGCTCTGTCTCTCCGTCTCTGTCTCTGTCTCTCTCAAAAATAAATAATAAACATAAAAAAAAAATTTTAAAAGGTGAATGGACAAATTGTAACATATACATACAATGAAATATGACTCACAATAAAAAGTAATGAATCACTGATACAGAAAGCAACATGGATGGATCTCAAGGACATTCTAATCGAAACCAGCCAGACACAAAAGAGTGCATATTATGTGATTATACATGTATGTGAAACATCATAAAGAGAATCTAATCTATGGCGATAAAGAAAAGGAGACCAGTGATAACCTGAAGCCAGCAGCAGGGGTTGAGATTAACTAACTACAAGGGGGCATTCTCTCTGGCAATAGAAGTGGTCTGTATCTTGACTGCGGGCTTAAACTGGGTGCAGTTTGTGATAAGTATGTGAATTATATCTCAGTAAAGTTGACTTTAAGCATAGTATTAATGGAAAACTCTTCAAAAGTTGAAGATTTTTACAAACATTTTTATTTTTTAATTAATTAATTAATTAATTAATTTTTTTAAGTAATCTCTATGCCCAACGAGGGGCTCAAACTCAACGACACCAAGGTCAAGAGTCACATGCTCTACCGAACTGAGCCAGCCGGATGCCCCCAAAAGTTGAAGACTTAAAGTTACTTCTGCTTAGCAAGTATAAGCATTAAGCATCCTGTTGGAAACTATGCACCAAGATGCAGTCCTTGCAGTGAGGAAACTACTCTCTTGAAAACACTAGGCACACAGAACAAGGTAGCTGAGTGGGGCGGTGGCAGCAGCCTTGTGGACACAGAGATGCAGATCTCTGTGAAGCCTCTGATGGGTAAAACTATCACCCTCACAGTCAAGCCCGGTGACACCACTGAGAATGTCAAAACCAAAGTCCAAGACAAGGAGGGCATCCCACCTCACCAGCAGCGTCTAATTTTTGCGGGCAAACAGCTGGAGGATGGCCGCACTCTCTCAGGCTACAATCTCCAGAAAGAATCCACCTTGCGCTTGGTGCTTTGCCCGTGGGGGGGCATCACTGGGCCTTCCCTCCGCCAAGTGGCCCGGAAATACAACTGTGACAAAGTAAAATGTGCCGTGTTATTCTCGTCTGCACCCCAGCACTGTCAACTGCCGCCAAGAAAAAGTGAGGCCACACCAAAAACCCGCGTCCCGAGAAGGTCAAATAAGGCCTCTCTACTGACTCTTACTTTGCTTGTAGGGCAGGCTCCTGCCCGAGCCCCAAGACCCTGTGCCCTCAATAAAGCTTCCCTTCCACTGACTGGAACAGTGAAAAAAAAAACAACAAACAAACCCACAAACAAAAAATTAAGCACACAGGCACATACGCACGGTGGAAGGCACTGGGCTGATGCTATTTGGAGCTGGTAGGTACAGTTTACCAGGATCATTTAAATAGTGCCTACCATGTGGGAAGCATGGCGAAAGGGATAAAAGGCAAAGGACTCATTAGGCTGGAAAGAAGACCAACGTATAGATTAGGTTGGTCAGGAGAACTGGGATCAGATCAAGGACAAGAAATGGTATTCTACATCACTATGAACCCTAGCTTGTCACTGTCATCTTGTTAGGTGCCTCTCAATAGAGAGGCCAGTCAATCTGGATGCAGCTTGACCGTGTCTAAAAACTGGTACAATGATCAGGACAAAGAGTGGAAAATGATGTAGGACAAGAGGTTCTTCAGATTCCTTGGCCAGGCTGTAGGGACTCTCTTTGCCCTTCCCATCAGCATGAAAGCCCTCTTGTTCTCTCCTTTCAGTGTTTGATAAAAAGTTCTACTAAGGTTTTAACAAATACAGGAGATTGGATAAGGAACTTATCTGGAGTGTTTTATTCATCTATGTAGCTTTAGAAATTAAAAGATGGGGAAATAGCTAATTGAGTATCTACCATATAATCTTTTTGACAAATTCCTACCACAGTATATTTATTTTAAACACTGAAAAAAATATTTGAAGCAAAATTTTTGCATTGAATATACAATTTGATAAGCTATTTTTGGGTTTACATTATATTATGAACATTTTCAAATGTCAAAAATAATATTTAAAATATTATTTTAAACACATGCCTAATCGTTTTTATAGTTATTCAGTTATCTTTATTTTTATTATTTTGTTTTTACTTTTTTTTAACTTGTTTTATTTTTTATTTTTTTAAATTTACATCCAAATTCGTCAGCATCTAGTGCAACAATGATTTCAGGAGTAGATTCCTTAGTGCCCCTTATCCATTTAGCCCAACCCCCTCCCACAATCCCTCCAGTAACCCTCAGTTTGTTCTCCATATTTAGGAGTCTCTTCTGTTTTGTCCCCCTCCCTGTTTGTATATTATTTTTGTTTCCCTTCCCTTATGTTCATCTGTTTTGTCTCTTCAAGTCCTCATAGGAGTGAAGTCATATGATTTTTGTCTTTCTCCGACTAATTTCACTTAGCATAATACCCTCCAGTTCCATCCATGTAGTTGCAAATGGCAAGATTTCCTTCTTTCTGATTGCCGAGTGATACTCCATCGTATGTATATGTGTATATATATATATATATATATATATATATATATACACACACCATAACTTCTTTATCCATTCATCCATCGATGGACATTTGGGCTCTTTCCAGACTTTGGCTACTGTTGACCATGCTGCTATAAACATGGGGGTGCATGTGTCCCTTCGAAACAGCACACCTGTATCCCTTGGATCAATGCCTAGTAGTGCAATTGCTGGGTCGTAGGGGAGTTCTATTTTTAGTTTTTGGAGGAACCTCCATCCTGTTTTCCAGAGTGGCTGCACCAGCTCGCATTCCCACATAATCTTACAACAGGATTCAGAGTACAGTCACACCGAACCAGAAGTATTCTGAAATTGCTTTAATTAGAGAAATCTAATATCACATTTTTTTAAGGAACTCATAATGAGATGCAAAAAAAAAAAAAAAGTGTGGTGTGTGGTGGTCATTTCTCGGTCCCACACTTGAAGGATGTTGACGAACTGGACAATGTTCAGAGGCCAACGGCTAAGATGGTAATAGGTCTGGAAACGATCTCATAAAGACTAGAATGAAAACACAGAGAAGAAAACATTTGTGGCGACATGGCCACTGGTGCCAAATATCTGGTGATGGACCCTTGAGTTGTTGCCACCTTTTGGCTGCCGTGAATAATGCCACAAGGAGGATTAGCATACCTGTATCTGTTTGCATCCTGGTTTTCAAGGAGTGGAATTCTTGGATCATCTAACAATTCCATGTTTACTATTTTGAGGAACTGCGAAAATGTTTTCCACAGTCACTACATTCTAGCCAGCAATGTGCAAGGGTCCTATTTCCACATCCTCACTAATACTCGTATATAGCCTTACAAAGTTTTTTTCTGTTATATATCCACATAAAATAGCTACCTATGCCTTTTTAGGTTTAAGGCATACCTATACCTTTTTAAAACAAAAATGAGGTCCCATTAATCATGTTGCTCTTTCACTTGGCAATCTAGCGTAAACATCTTTCCCATGTCGAGTGACATATGACCATGTTATCATTCTTAATGGGTGCACAGATTTCCATGGAGGGAACGTACTGTAATTTGTTTAACCCAACGTTTTCCAAAGGCTGTACATAACATAGATCCCACAAGATCGCCCTCAAAAACAAGAACTTAAGTTAAAAAGTTAAAGATGCTTCATACCCTACCTCTTTTGTTGGGCTATCACAATGTTAAAGAAACGATTTTAATGGGTTTTCCTAAACTTCCTTAACCATCTTTTATTCTTCAGGACACTTAACTTATTCATATTTTATAAAACACCCTGGGAAATGGTGGCTTAACTGATCTGTGGCAAATACTAGGTTTCTTGTTTTTTACATTGAACTTGCCACTTCAACCACTTTCAAGCATGCAATTCTGTGGCATTACTTACATTCACAAGGTATACCATTCCCATGATCTATTTCCAAAACTTTTTCATCATCCGAAGCAGAGACTCTATGCCCATTATGAATAACTCCCCATTACCCCCTCCCCCCAGCCCCTACTATCCTGTAATCTACTTTCTGTCTCTATGAACTTATCTCTTTTAAATATCTCACTTAGCATGTTCTCAAGTTTCATTCACGCTGTAGTATGTACCAGAATTTCATTCCTTTTCATAGCTGAACAACATCCCACTGTATGTATGATGTAATTACACCATATCAACCGGTGATGAACACTGGGGTGGTGGCCACCTTTTCGGCTGTTGTGAATAACGCCACGAGGAACAACAGCATACAAGTATCTTTTTGAGTCCTCGTTTTCAAAGGAGTGGATTGGAAGATCAAGGATCTTACGAGAATTCTATGTTTCATATTTTGAGAAGCTGCCAAAATGTTTGCCACAGTCAGTGCACTATTTTCCATTCCAACCAGCAATGTACGAGGGCCCGGTTTCTCCACCTCCTCACCAACACTTGTTAATATCTCTTTTATTACAGCCATCCTAGTGGGTATGAAGTGATACCGCTTTGTGGTTTTGATTTGCATTTGTTTAATGACTAATGATATTGAACATCTTTTCATATGCTTATTGGCCATATGTAAATCTTCTTTGGAGAAATGTCTATTCATAAAGTCCTCTGCCCATATTTTAATTGGGTTGTTCGTCTTTTTGTGGCTGAGTTATAAGACCTGTTTACATATTGTGGATTAAGCTCATCACATATGATTTACAAATTTTCTGGTTGTCTTTTCACTGTCTTGTTAATGTCCTTTGAGGCACGAAAGTTCTTAATTTGATAAAGTTCAACTTATCTATTTTTTCTTTAGCTGGTCATGTTTTCAGTGATATATCTAAGAATCCATTGCCCAATCCAATATAATGAAGATTTACCCCTGTTTATTCCCTAAAAATTTAATGGTTTTAGATCTTACTATTTAGGTCCTTGATCCATTTTGAGCTAATTTTTGTATACGGTGGGAGGTAGGAATCCAACTTCACTGTTTGGCATGCGGATATTCAGTTGCCCCAGCCCCATGTGTTGAAAACATTACGTTTTTCACAACATTAAACATCCTTTTCAACCTGTCCCATATTTTTCCCTAAGAAAAATTTTTAGAAGAATTGCTGTGCCAAGAGAGGTGCACATTTTGAAGGCTTCTGATACATACCACCAAATGTCCTCCACAAAGGACATTAAGAACCCACTGCAGTGAATTTAAACACCACTTTCCCCACACTCTCAACAGCCGTGTATACTACAAACACATTTTAAATCTCTGCTAGTCAGGGGCGCCTGGGTGGCTCAGTCGGTTGAGCGTCCAACTTCGGCTCAGGTCATGATCTGGTCGTTCAAGAGTTCGAGCCCCACGTCGGGCTCTGTGCTAACAGCTCGGTACCGGGAGCCTGCTTCAGATTCTGTGTCTCCCTCTGTCTCTGCCCCTCCTTCACTTGCACTCTCTCTCAAAAAAATGAATAAACATTAAAAAAGAAATCTGCTAATCACTGTGGCATGGGAATGTATTCCAAATAAAGTTTAAGAGAGGTTTAGCTGAACTTCCCTTGATAGTCCCAACATGCTAGCCTCGGCACCTTCCTTTCCAAAGGCTTCACACTTATGAAAAGATTGTCTAAGGACAGGACTCAATGTAAACTAGTGCAGAGTTTAATATATAAGTCGAGTTAAGGAAGCAAACTAAATCCTCCCTTTCAGAAGAGTGAGACTCGAAATGGAAAGTATAATTAGGTTCCTCTGCTAGATAATGTAATTTCAAAATATTTCCCTCCTCAGGGGCGCCTGGGTGGCTCAGTCGGTTAAGCGTCCGACTTCGGCTCAGGTCATGATCTCGCGGTCCGTGAGTTCGAGCCCCGCGTCGGGCTCTGTGCTGCCAGCTCAGAGCCTGGAGCCTGCTTCGGATTCTGTGTCTCTCTTTCTCTCTGCCCCTCCCCCACTCGCAGTCTGCCTCTCTCTCCCTCTCAAAAATAAACAAACATTTAAAAAATTAAAAAAATATGTATATTTCCTTCCTCAGCACAAAGTCACAAACCAGCTATTGGCGACTTTCAAGTGTGCCCTCTTTTGTGTGTGTTCAACGGAGAGTTACCAAGCACAAGAGTCATGCCATGAAATCAACTAAACCGAAGTTAGAGGGTTTTTCTTATAGCCATATCCTAATTATCAAGGAAAAAGAAAAACTATTTTGCTGGTGGTCTGCTATTTACTACGAGTTGAGCACTTCCGAATGTGAACTGTGCCAGGGCTTTTATAGTTGATGTAGCTTTTTGTGCCCTGTCTCCTTTGCTTCTCTGAAACAAAAACGCCAAGTGTATCTTTATTTTGTTTTGTCTCAAGCTGTAGTCACTAGAAAGAAAATTTTACGGTGAGTGCTTTGTCAGTGGGAACCTGTATTAATATGGAAATCCTGAGAGGATCATTTATCCACACAAAACAAGAAACCAGGGGGAAATGAGCTTTCCACATTTCATCATAAAGCATGCATAATTCATACAAGAGAGGCAACTATTGATGAGGCTGAACAAAATGAGTTTCTTGTTGCCAGAAAGAATCAAAATATTAGGAATCAAGCTCTCTGATTTCCTAAATACTTTCTTAAAGCCCTCAGAAGCTCAATGCCATCATGCATCTGTTACAGTAGCAAAGATGAAGGCAAATGTTTTTACAGAATCAATAAAATTTTAAGTGGCAGACCGGACCTTGTAAATATCTAGTTCAACTGTATTTTACAGATTGGAACTCTGAAGCCCAGATTGGTGAAGTGACTCTGCTGAAAGTCACACAGAGCAGTGACCGAGCTGGAGCCAAAGTCAGGTCTTCTGACTCTTATACTCATAATATAATTGGGTCATTCCCCTAAAAGTTTGACATAAATAGTTATGTTAATTGGGTCATTCCCCCTAAAAGGTGGACATGAATAGCTATGTTACCAGTTTACTTTGAAGTCAGTGATGCCACGGAGATCTCCAATTTCATATATATATATAGACTATTGGTCAATTTGTAGGATTCAGTTAATAAATGCATTAATTTAATGCATTTCTTCTGAGAGGCCATGGTCATTAAGGTCTCCCACTATTAAGAAAGTTGAGCAAGTTTCCAAGATTCCTATATATGACTCTCTCCACCCATACATTCTAGACATTTATAAAAATCAATCTCATTTACTCTTGGGTTAAGAACCACAGTGGAAGAAATCTGTAAGATATCATAGAGTTTAAGGGAAACAAAGTTACCTTTTTGCCAGAGTACTTATTGTTCTTGGGCCTTTTCTAAATGCATAGTTTCAATGATCTGACAGTGAAGTCTACCTATATGATATATTTTTCAAGCTCAACTTTTAAGATCTAAAATATTTAAAAACACTTGAGGCAAATTGTAATTAGTTTTCTCCATAGATATCCAAAGTATCATACGTGCATTTTCATCGTGGATATTTATATATAGTTGCTTCTAGGTGAATTTTAAAAATTCATTTAGGAGATGAGATTAAGTATATCTTGTAGTAGGAGTGGTAATAATTCAAGAAGCAGGGACAAAGATTAATGCAGAATTAGAATCTTAACTCATCTGCTTTTAATAGCACATTTGATTTGTCTCTGTTCTAAAGAGCCAATGAAACAGGCCACCTAGATACAAATTCTAACCCCATCCCCCCTTTTTTAACATAAGAGCTTTCTGATAGTGAGAGTTGTCCAACAGCAGAATGAACTGTTGTGTGAAAGTCAGTTGATTACTATAAGATTTCAAGCTAAGGCTAAAAGATCATTCGAGTGGAATTCTTAAAAGGATTTCTGCATTGAGAGGTACATTAAAAGGCTTCTAAAATCCTATCATTCCAATATTGTGTTTCTCTCCTACTTTTATAGTTCAGACATCCTTTCATACGTGTATCTGTAGTCATCTTAGATTGCCTTGTCTCGTATCATTATTATTTTTGTACTTATTCTGCTTGAAGGTAGGGATGGCATTTCACTCATCTTCATATATCTTACAATTTTAAATAGAGTTTCCTGATACTTAATTCAATATACTTGAAATTATAAGCTTGACTGGTCGATTTAGTCATAAATCTTAAGAACTGTAGTTTTTACCCTGACCTGAGAATCTGACTTATTACCAGTGAGTCCTCATGTCAGGATGAATCTGGAGTGCTGCTCTTTTATAACGTTATAAGTAAAGTAGGAATATTCGATCAAACATGAATATATATTTAAGGCATAAAAATGATACTCTGAAAATATTTTAAAAACAGGGGCATCTGGGTGGCTCAGTTGGTTAAGCATCCAACTCTTGGTTTTGGCTCAGGTCACAATCTCAAGGTTTGTGAGATCAAACTCCACATGGGGCTCTGCCCTGAGCACGGAGCCTGCTTGGGATTCTCTCTCTCCTCCCCTCCTCCCTCTGCCCCTCCCCCATTCATATTCTCTCTCTCTCTCTCTCTCTCTCTCTCTCTCTCAAAATAAATAAACTTAAAAAATATTTTAGAAACATACTTCTACTTTCATTTATCCTTTTATTGACAATGTGAAAACTGGTGTATATGTACATAAACATACATATATATTTATAAACAAGCATAAATTTAAAATATATAAGAACAAGACAGGAGCGCCTGGATGGCTCAGTCGGTTGAGCATCCGACTCTTGATTTTGGATGTGAAAACTAATGTATATGTACATAAACATACATATATATTTATAAACAAGCATAAATTTAAAATATATAAGAATAAGACAGGAGCGCCTGGATGGCTCAGTCGGTTGAGCATTCAACTCTTGATTTCGGCTCAGGTCATGATCCCAGGGTCATGGGATTGAGCCCCGCATCGGGCTCTGGGCTGAGCGTGGAGCCTGCTTAAGAGTCTCTCTCTTTCTCCCTCTGCCCCTCTCCCCTGCTCACGTGTGCACTAAAATAAAATAAAAAAAAAAAGAAGACATACCAATGCTATGTTCAATACGGTCACCTCTTATTCTGCTATTTTTTAAAATGGGTTATAAGATAGATGATTTAAAAAACTAACAAGAAAAATAAGTCAAAATTCTAAAAGTATCCTGCTGCAGGTTAAATTGTGTGCACAAAAAGATAATATTAAAGTCCTAACCCCCAGTATCTGTGAATGTGACCTTATATGGACAGAGGGTCTTTGTCGATGTAATCAAGCTACAATGACGTCATAATGGATTAGCTTGGACCCTAAATCCAATGACTGGTGTCTTTATAAGAACCACATGAAAACACAGGGACACAGGGAGAAGCCCATATGATGACAGAGACAGAGACTGGAGTGATATGTCTGTAAGGCAAGGATTTTTGGCAACTGCCAGGAGAGAAATATTAACAAATTTTCCCTCAGAGCCCCCAGAAGGAAGATCTCTGTTAACACCTTGACCTTGGACCTTCAGCCTCCAGAACTATGAGATAATCTATTTTGACGGTTGAGGCTACTCAGTTTGTGGTACTTTGTTATGGCGGCCCTAGAAAACAAATACGTGCCTTTTACTATGAAAACTGACATTATAATCCTTTGGCACGTTTAGGATGACAAAATAATAGTCTTACAATAATTTTAAAAAATCAACCAGTCTGACAGGTATGAGGTGGTATCTCACTGTTGTTTTGATTTGTATCTCCCTGCCCAGCAATTGCACTACTAGGTGTTTACCCAAAGGACACACAAATACTGATTTGAAGAGACACATGTACCCCGATGTTTATAGCATAGCAGCACTATCAACAATAAGCAAATTATGCGAAGAGCTAAAATGTCCATCAAGTGATGAACGGATAAAGAAGATGTGGTGTGTGTATAAATATATGTATATATATATATATATATATATATATGTATATATATATATATATAATGAAATATTACTCAGCCATAATAAGAATGAAATCTTGCCATTTGCAATGAACTAGATGGAGCCAGAATGTATTATGCTAAGTGAAATAAGTCAATCAGAAAAAGGACAAATACTATATGATTTCACTCATATGTCGAATTTAAGAAACAAAACAGATGGACATAAGGGAAAAAAAGAGCGAGAGAGGGAGAGAGGGAGAGAGGGAGAGAGGGAGAGACGGGGGCGGGGGGGCGGGCAAACCATAAGAGATGCTTAACTATAGAGAACAAACTCAGGGTTGATGGAGGGAGGTGGGTGGGGTGATGGGCATTAAGGAGGGCACTTGTAATGAGCACCGGGTGTCATATGTAACTGATGAATCACTAAATTCTACTCCTGAAACGAATATTGCACTCTGTTAGCTAACTAGAATTGAAATAAAAACTTGAAACAAACAAAATAAATAAATAAAAATCAACCACAAAATCTCATCATGTGAAAGTCAGAACTACTTTGGTCTCAAAATCATTTAAGAAATGAAAAATCATTGGGGCACCTCGGTGGCTCAGTCGGTTACACGTCTGACTCTTTGTCTCAAGTCATGATCTCAGGGTTCATGGGATCGAGCCTCATGTCAGGCTCTGTGCTGACAGTGTGGCGTCTGCTTGGGATTTTCTCTCTCCCTCTGTCCCTTCCCTGCTCTCTTTCTCTCTCAAAATAAATAAATAAACATTTAAAAAAATAAATGAAAATCATTTAAACAGATCCTCCTAATACCAAACCTTAAAAGGCAACAGATGGGAAAATCGACTACAAAGTCCTTGATTCTGAGCATATTATAGTAAGTGTGGCACCCTGGAGTACAACTAAATAAAAACTAACCGAACAGAGTTTAAAGGAATTGTCTGAGTTGAAAGAAGTGTATTGAGAATGTCCAGATTACCAAGATTTAATGATCAAAAGCTCCTTATACAACTGAGTAGTAGTCCCGCCCCCATTGTTCACTTTCTCCATCCTTGGTTTTTGTACTCCAAAGGTTTTGTATTTTGAAAGACTTTTTTTTTTTTTTGGCTAAAGTGTCAACCATACAGGAGGACACTATTGTCTGTCAATGATCTACAAATTCAGCAAGGAACATCACTGCCATCACACCTCATCTCATGAGGGCCCCTGTATCTGTTCACAATTGGTCCACCAAGGGTCAGGTAAGTATAGAAGCTGAGTAACGAGGGCGATATTGATAGTTCACTTGTCCTTGGCCAATTTGTAGAATCGTGTCTCAGTTTCCAGAGACCATCATGACCTCAGTCATCTCATAAGTATTCATTTACTCATAGGTTGACAGAATCTTCCCCCACATATGTAACCATTAATTCCACTGGGGCCACTGTCAAACAATTCTTGGTGGAACAGTCTTTTTCCTATGTGGGGCATACCTACATCAGATTTTCATCATTCTGATGACTTCTAATGACAAGGAAAAACTTTTTATAAATATTTTAGATAACCATTCCTATTTTGTTAGCTGAGGAAATTTAAACTAATTCTCAACTTCATTTCATGAGGATACATTTCTATTTTTCAAAATGCTGGTGCTATCCTTAATTACTTAAAGCACTTACTTTAGATTTTATATTTTTAACACATACTTTTTCTTATTCAGAAAACCCTTAAGACTTTTAAATACAAAATTGGGGTTTAAACAAACATTTATAGCCCTTAGGGAACAACTGGAGGCATATGATTCTTGCAGAAAAACCCTAACATATTAAGCCTTATTTAATCAAATGCATAATCATGATCATGAATAAAAAGTAATTCATAGAAATGTAAAAGACCACCATTTATCAACATTGTCTTTTTTCCACACTTAATTAGAATACAAAATTGATCAGGGATAATCAGGTTAAGTACAAATTGAGTGAAGTCCCAATTACATATTATTTTCTTGCTATTCAATTAAATTTTTTTCATCTTGTTTCCCCTACCTATTCCTTCCAAACAAATTAAACATCCAAGGATTCATGTGCAAAATAGGCAATCCTTGCATCAGCATGTATAACTAGCTTAGTTTTAAAAATAAGTTTTTTTGGGGGGCACCCGGGTGGCTCAGTCGGTTGAGCGTCTGACTTCGGCTCAGGACACGATCTCGCGGTCTGTGAGTTTGAGCCCCGTGTCAGTCTCTGTGCTGACAGCTCAGAGCCTGGAGCCTGCTGTGGATTCTGTGTCTCCCTCTCTCTCTGCCCCTCCCCCGCTCATGCTCTGTCTCTCTCTCTCTCTCTCTCTGTCAAAAATAAATAAACATTTAAAAAAAATTAAAAATAAGCTTTTTAGGGGTGCCTGGATGGCTCAGTCGGTTAAGCATCTGACTAGATTTCAGCTCAGGTCATGATCATGACCCGCATGGAGCCCCAAATAGTGTTACATGCTGGCCCTCCCCAACACGTGTGTGCTCTCTCTAAATAAATAAACATTTTTTAAAAAGTTAAAAACTGCTTTAAGACAGGTGATTTTTCTAATTATTGAAAATATCATTAAGAACTAGCACAGGCATTCAGTACAGAATTTAAAAAATTATTTTACTTGTTGATTAACGGAACAATTCTATTTCATCAGAACTTAAAATTTTATTTATTCAGATAAATAAATAGAGTTCTGAATTATGTTTTTAAAAACTCAAGGTGCAGCATGTTTCTACACATTAGCAGCTTGAAAATGTATGATTGTATCTTCAATATAGTTCTTATTTGGAAAACATCTTTGAAAATATCACTACATTGCTTTTAAGGGCAAACACAGGAATTAGACATGCAAGTTCTGTAGATAAAGAGAATTTTAGGAAATTGAGAAAATAAGGTAATAGGAAATAGCCTAAATTATATCTTGCAATTATTTTTTTAAGTTTATTTATTTATTTTGAGAGAGAAAGAGTGAGCACACGAGCAGGGGAGGGGCAGAGAGAGAGGAAGAGACACAGAATCCCAAGCAGGCTCTGCACTGCCAGCACAGAGCCCAATGCGGGGCTTGAACTCACAAAATATGAGATCACTACCCGAGCCAAAGTCAGACGCTTAACCGACTGAGCCACCCAGGCACTCCTAAAACACACAATTCTGTTATTGCTCTAACGTGTGTGTGTGTGTGTGTGTGTGTGTGTGTGTGAGAGAGAGAGAGAGAGAGAGAGAGAGAGAGAGAGAGAGAGAAGCAAATGTGTGTTTCTCCATTGGTGAGAAAGTCTTGGGATGGGTGAATCACTTAGCGGAAAGTTCGTCTACTACAATAAATGGAGAACGAGAATCAGAAGACGACACGGGAGTTTGTGACAGTGCTGATGCTAACTGGTGAGTTATAAGAAGATCCTGCGCTGCTACTGCTTCCACCAAGAGTATCTGAAGATAGACCAGGGGAAGAAAATACCATTCACTGACAACAGAATTCAAAAGATCTCTGTGTACTCCGCTTTGTCTACAAACAAATACAAAATATGTGAAGCAAAGAATTGGCCCTAGTTACAAGAGTGATTTCATACGTTCAGCCTAACAAAGCACACAAAAATCCAAGGTAGAAAAGATGGGCAGAAGATAACTTTTTTCCAAGCTTGCATTTTTATGTATTTCTCTGATACCTCTTAATCAAATGCCAAAACCCCACTCCTAAAAATGTATCCAGCATATATTAGTGTCACACATAAACGTTAGGGAGAAGAACTAAGGGTAATAGCATCCATTGGGATATTAGTTGGATGACTTCTAAAAATATTTAATAATAGACCAGACTTCTGAATATATACAATAGTAAAAACAGACTTAAAAACCAAGTGAAAAATGGCCAACGAATGTTTAAAAATTCATGTTAATACTCACCAAACATTCACATCAGACTGTTGGGTAGTATCGGGAGAAAGCATGTTGGTCGTGCCTTCGAAAAATCTCTTAGGCGGATCTTTAGCTATCATTTCACCTATGACGAGAAAAGCAGACCAAGGCAGAATATGTTTTATCTAGCATGTTTTTTGCTTTTAGTTGCAAACAATTATTATAAAATACATAAAAACACAAAGAAAAAACTTTTACTGCCCCATTACCCAGAGATAACCACTTTCCAGTAATTCCTAAATATGTGTGTATATACATGATTGTTTTTAAACAAAATTGGATTTGTATTGAATATAATACTGATACATCGTCTACTTTTTGTTTTTAATGAGTATAATTTTCTCATATTATTTACTAAATTCTACAACGTCATTTTATAGAGCTATGTAGTAAGGCTGTATCATAATTTAATCTCATTCCTTATTTTAAATGTTTAGGTTATTGCTGTCTGTATTTTGCTAAAAATATACAATGAACTAAATAGACCAATTCTTTTATAGTATGCAATGAACAAAATAAATATATTTTTAAAGAATAAGGAGAAGCACCTAATGTCAAAAAACTATACTGCTGTAATCTTAAGTCAAAGTAAATGGTAAAATCTGCACAGTGTTACATAATCGTGTGATAACCATGTCTGGATGAGAGAAAACTAATGTTCAAGCCCATAACTCGTAGAGTGAAATATATATGAATGATGAAACACTAAGGCCACCTACTCATTAAAAAATATCTCTAGGAATAGGAGTGCCTGGCTGGCTCAGTCAGTAGAGCGTGCAACTCTTGGTTGTGAGTTCAAACTCCACGTTGGACACAAAGTTTACTTAAAAATAAAATTAAATTAAAATTTAAAAATATACCCCTAGGAATAGAAATTCCACAGACCTTCCTTACGAGTATAATCATGGCTCATAAAACTCAAAAGAGGTCTGGGTATCCTGTCCCATGCCAGATTACAACTATACCATTATGGAGAAATTACTCACCTCTCCTTTGGAGTTTAAATTAAAAGCAAGACAAATCAAAACAAATTCATCATAGAAGAAAATGGAAATTTTCTTTGCTGAAACCATTATTACTTGTAAAATTCTCTTTACAGATGTCTAATTTCTGCAGATTTTTCAGGATTCCCACTTGAAGCCTTATTTGCTCTTGCTTATTCCCAATGGAAGTAACTGCCTTCATATGCTTCGAGATTCTAACAGTGATCTCATACTCTCTTCCATTTTTTAGAGTTCTCATTGTTTTTCCTCCCTCACCCAGGACCTCTTTGGATTTTTTATACCCTTTTCCCCCATATTTCATTAATAGGCTCCAAAGAGGACATCATTTATTGTTTCCCAAATGGATATTCATATTCTAAAATAGATAAATAAAATTAAATTTCCGTTTAATCTGTTACTATCTCTAAAATGCCAGATGAATTTTGACCAAACTTGTATAGGCTACCTTCAGACTATGGTCTGACTTAAAATATAGACCACGTAGTACATATAGAATTTGCTTTGGAGTTCTTACGGACACTTCAAAGAAGTGAGTGAGGCAGTCATCCTCCAGAGCAACTGAAAACCAGGTACAAGAGGCTTGTGTGAAACATGACACATCCACCAAGACACTGGACAGAAACCAAGTCTATTATGTCAAAATTGTATTATAAAAGTAATTTTTTTTTAAATATGGAAGCTTCACGAATTTGTGTGTCATCCTTGTGCAGGGGCCGTGCTAATCTTCTCTGTATCGTTCCAATTTTAGTATATGTGCTACCAAAGCAAGCACTAAAAATAACTTTTTAAGTCAAATTCTGGGGCACCTGGGTGGCTCAGTTGGTTAAGTGTCTGGCTCTTGATTTTGGCTCAGGTCACGATCTCACGGTTCAAGAGATCAAGCTCCACGTCGGGCTCTGTGCTGACAGCGTGGAGCCTGCTTGGGATTCTCTCTCTCTCCCTCTCTCTCTACCCCTCCCCCACTTGTGCGTGCATGTGGACTCTCTCAAAATAAATAAATAAGCCTAAAAATAAATAAATAAATAAATTACAACTTCTAAGAAAATTCCAGGAATTTTCAATGTCATAAAAACATTTTATGCATAAGTGTCTTAAAAGGAGAATTATTTTAATTTAGTAAAACACTGTCTTTAAGTGTATTTTATTTATTTATTTACTTACTTATTTATTTTAAAGATTTTATTTTTAAGTAATCTCTACACTCAATGTTGGGCTCAAACTCACAACCCTAAGATCAAAAGTCACACACTCCACTGACTGAGCCAGCCAGGTGCCCCTAAGCATATTTTATCTGAAATACTGAAATGACCCCAACTTCCTAACAACTCCTAAACTATTAATATATTTAAACGCTTTCTCAACACTAGCCCCCAACTTCACAGCACAGACAAAATACTCCAAAGCTAGGTCATTGATCCATCATCATAAAACGATGTGCTTAGTTTGAAAGAGTGTTTTCCAGAACTGATCTTGTCTTAGTCCTAGGATACAGGAAGTACATACTTAGTTAGATGTGTTGTTAGGGCAACTGCCATTAATTTATCCAAAAATACATGGAAGACTGAAGTACATTTCAATTTCTTTCCCTATAGTTTGCTCTCCTTTCCCTTCCCCTTCTTCTTTTCTTCCCCCCTCCCTCCTCTTTTTCTTCTTTTCCTTCTTCTTTCCTATCTTCTTTTTAAAGCTACTTTTTTAAAGTTTATTTTACTTATTTTGAGAGAGAGAGAGAGAGAGAGAGAGAGCAAGCACAGGAGGGGCAGAGAGAGAGAGGGAGAGAGAGAGAATCCCAAGCGGGTTCCGTGCTGTCAGCGCAGAGCCCAATACAGGACTCAAACTCACGAACCGTGAGATCATGACCTGAGTGTAAATCAAGAGTCGGAAACTTAATCTACTGAGCCACCCAGGCGCCCCTCTTCTTTCCTATCTTAATGGAATTTTCACGAATACACATTTTAAACTTTTAACCTTCTTTCCTATTTATCCATTTTCCCTCCTTATTATGGTTAAACTTTGTATTAACTTTAAAACTCAGTAGTGGTATTAACGAAAAAGGAAGAATAACCTAGCTTAGTGAGGCAGGATTGAGAAATGGGATCCAGGGCTGTGGGAGTTAAAAAAAAAACAACACTACTGTTTTTTCCACTGTCCTTTTATTACTGAGTAGGTGGGTATTTTTCATTAATTTCATTAATTTCCAAAATTAATCCCCATAAAGAAGTGAACCATCAAAGAACACACACCTTAGCATATATTTTAAGTGTAGAAAGTGGGTCTGATTTGTGTCAACTTACTCATACGATGTCAACAAGTAGGTGTGGCGGCAGGTAGGGCGGCAGGGCAGGGGTCGAGATTTAGCAGAATACTAGATGACTGATTCATTCTATCTGTTCATTCACTCATTCCCCACTGTGTTTTCACAAGTAGTTAAGGCAGCTAGCCTGGTGAATTATACTTATATAATGAAAATCCTAAGAGTTAACTAAGCTGGAATTAAATTTCTCAATTCACATTTATATGGCAGTTTATGGCTTTAAAAAAAAATTTTTTAAAGATTTTATTTTTGAGTAATCTCTACACCCAGTGTGGGGCCTGTATTCACAACCCTGAGATCTAGTTGCATTCTCCACCGACTGAGCCAGCCGGGCACCCCAGCACCTTATAGCTTTTAAAATTGTCTTTACGTAGTTTGAGTAAAATGAAAGGCCTCTAGTAACTTCTCAAATATATTTTAAATAAATCCTTTAAAATGAAATTTTTATAGCACTTGATTTTATATAATACTTTATAAAAATAATTCAAAGTTATATTTATTTTTGCTAGTAGATAAAAGTACCTTTTCTTTTTAATGATCCAAAGATACTTGGTCTAATAGTGTTGGTGGGGCTTTGATTTCTTCTTCTAAAATAAAATTATCACAATCATTACCAGAAAAAAATTTGAACAAAATCAGCTATGACTATTTCATTAGAATAGATCTAAGGACATACACTAAAAAAGGACTATGTAGTATCACATCATTTTATTGCTTTTCTCTAAATCTGGGTTAAAAACAGGAATGCCTCAGGATAGCAAACTGTCTTACGGTTTAGAAGGATTCAGGATTTTTTGAAATTATGGGGGGAAAAAGCTAGAAAGACCTACTGTTCTGGTTGTGACTTGCCTTGAATCAAGGTGAGAATCATCGGTAAATGAGCAGGTGCAGCTGTTTACAGCTCAAGAATTAGCTTTGATCCTTATCAACAAGCTTGGAGAGGAAGACTATGTTCACACAGGGTTAATGAATTACTGATTCTTCATACATTCACGTGTTCTCACATGTCCTTAACTCACTTGATTCTTTTCAATATACAAAATGGTAAACCAAAACAATGACATCTTAATTTAGCAAAAAACACATTACTTCTGTGGTTGTCATAGAACCTGGAGCTATAATTTCTTGTAAGTTTCTAAAATTCTTATTTTATAAGCACTTTGGTATTTTCATACAACATGAACTTACATTGGAAATTGTTGCGTAGGACTGGGACTAGGACTTGGAGACAAAGCGGTGTAACTCACATAAGTTTGTAACGATGGAGAAAAATATTGCTAAAACCAAATTAGAACAGAGGGTTTAAAACCACCACTCTTCTCAGAAAGCAGATCAGTGGTTTCCTAGTGGGGGCAGGGGGTGGGGGAGAGAAGGCAATGGACTACAAAAGATCACGAGGACATTGTCTAGAGCGTGGGAACGGTTCTACATCCGGGTTATGGTTACGGCTACAGGATTATACACAAGTACCAAAGTTAATGAAGTCACATACTTCAAAGTTGGCGACTTTTGTTATATGTTAATAATAGTTCAAGAAATGAAAAGGAAGGGAAAACTGTCGTTTAGGATCAGATGTGCTATAGCAAAATATATCCCCCCCAAAGTTTGGGTGGTGAAACGTTAATATCTCATAGGTATTTCAAGGGACACAGATTCTTAGGCTCTCCTTTCTTACCTTCCCAATCCCCCTGGTGGGAGAAGGTGCTGGGGGTACTGGAATTAAACCAATGCACTTTGAAGATGGTTTCTCTAAATCACTGGCACTCTGTGTAGGCAGAAAGCAGTGTACAATTGGAGCACCAATTGCGTCCCTATCAAACACTTAAGGAGATAGCTGCTGCATGGGGAAGGGAACCCTTACTGAATCAGTGGGCGCACCACAGTGAGGAGCTCACATCATCCTAAAACAAGCAGGGAACCCACGATTCACCTCAATAAGCCAAGGCACCCTTTCCCTTTTAGAAAAAAAGAGTCACATGGCAAGTCGAGGGACTTCCCTAGTGTCCCCAAAGATGTAGAACGTGAATACGTGATATTGAGCAATACTTACTAGTATATACACAAATCCTAAATTAAAAATTTTCTCTTCCGGTTTGACCTGTACCTTGTTTTTGAAGACTACAATACCATTTCCAGGAAACAATCAAAAAGGATTTGGTTAGAACTAAGATACAAATGAGGCAGCACCGATAACTACAGCTATAAAAAATGTTGATAGATTTTATATAGACAGAATCAGTATTGCATAATTCGGGGCCTTGAAATGTGCTCTTTTCTTTTCCGAGACGCAGGTAAAGTTACGCTACGTGTTCCCTTACACATCCTAACACATTCACAGATTCACTCCCTCGTGCCAACACCTGAAGTAATTAGAAGTGGGTCAGTTAAGGGAATGCAGCAGCATCCATAAATTGTGTTGGCCCCAAATATAAAAAGGGGCAGACTCCACAGGCTATCTACTCATTCTTTAGGACCCACTCCCAAACCAGGGATAGATAGATGCCCATCTAAGGCACTCAGGGCTCAAAGGAACATAAGATGCCACTGTTTCTGCTGATGACCCATTTCCTAATCTAATCATTCCCAAATCTGGAAACAGCCATCTAACCAGAATCTCTCCTACTCAAATTTCAGCTTAATTCCTGTTCTATCATTATCTGAGATGTCCATGGAAAAGAAGCCGAAACATCACTCAACTTCTACAACTAAGTAAGACCATAATGTGTACAGAGACATGGAAAAATGTTACCAGGGGATGTAATGAAATTCCAAATATGTTCAAATTAAAGGTTGCATGTTAAAATGTTAGTGTGAGTATATACGTTACAGGAATAAAAATGCAGTATTTATCCAAGAAACCCACTGTCTGTGGTTTAAGACTCTAATATGTAGTTAATCAATTACGTAGAAAGGAGTGAAATCATTTATTGTTTTGTCATGTGAGCAATTTGACCAGCAGAACTGAACTCTTCTTAGACTTACTAGGACAGAGAGGAAGCTGGTCCAAAGCAACGATGGTTTTGTATCAGACAACTATTTACTGTGAACCCCACTTTCAAATGATGTCAGTTATTTTTACGAGTAAGTCATAAACTGTTTCTTAAGAGCGATCAAAAATGATTTATGCAGCATATAAATTTCAGTTTCAAACGAGAGCTTGGATTTCTAGAAATTACAGCAGAAGTAGGTATTGCCAACACCGAAAATCAGTAAAACTTTCAATAAAAGTGTAATGTTAATACCATACCAGTTTCAAACTTTCTTCCCAAGACTGACTTATCTGTTTTGCAGTTTGTACCTCCCTACAAAAGAAGAGATATCAGTACTGCAGTTTGCCTAACCAAAAGAAAAGACATAACTGAATAGAGAAATGATCAGAATAGTAATTCAAAGTACACGACTCACCATTCATGCATTGCTTCTCTATTTACTAAATCCATGCCTTCTTCCTGAAAGGCAGAACATGAGAATAAATGAATACCCGTTCCTATGGTTTTACAAAATTGTTTCATTTGGTTGTACCTTTATCATTATTCACTGGGCTCTAGAAGAGCCAGAGTGTAAACAAATCTCTAAACACGTGTCTAGTTCTCTACTTTTCATTATTGAACCTACTACATCAAAGATCTATTACTAATGCATTGCAGCACATCAGATATGCAGAAACTTCTTAGATGAAACACTTTGTACCTTTCCTCATGCAAAAGAGAAAATGTCAAACATTTATTATTATACTATTTTTCCTACGATTCATACTATGATACTCACAAATATTACTCATAGTCCAAAGCAAACTAAATGTCTATCAGTATGGGTTTGTTTAAGTAAATGATGGTGCAAACATGGATTTAGATCTAGTCGTTGACATTGAGAAACACGTATTACATATCAAGTAGGAAAAATCCTCACATGCTATTTATGTAAAATTATAAACAAGAGGTGTTCAGAAGGATATTCACCAAAAAGTTCACAGTACTTATCAATGAGTAGTGTGGTTTAGGGTAATTTGTTCTTTCTTTCTTTGTACTTTACCATAGTGTTTGACCTTTTTTATAAATGCAAGTATAATTTCTCACATAGTTATTTTTATTTTTTTAAATTTGTTTTAATGTTTTATTTATTTTTGAAACACAGAGAGACAGAGCATGAGTGGGGGAGGGGCAGAGAGAGAGAGAGGGAGAGGGAGACACAGAATCCGAAGGAGGCTCCAGGCTCTGAGCTGTCAGCACAGAACCTGACGTGGGGCTCAAACTCACAAACTGTGAGATCACGACTTGAGCTGAAGCTGGACGCTTCACCGACCAAGGCACCCAGGTGCCCTCACATAAATATTTTTAAAAATAACCCACATATGGAAAGATATTCTGTGTTCATGAGTTAGAAAACTTAATATTGTTAAGATGGCAATACTATCCAAAGTGATCTACAGATGCAATGCAACCCCTGTCAAAATCCCAGTGGCATTTTTTTGTTTTGCATAAATACAAACACCCAACCTAAAATTCACATGGAATCTCAAGAGGCTCTGAATCACCAGAACAATCTTGAAAAAGAAGACTAAACGTGGAGGATTCACATTTCCTAATTTCAAAACTTACTACAAAGCTATAGTAATCAGAACAGTGTGGTACTAGCATAAGGGCATATAGACCAAAGGAACAGAATAGAGAGCTCAGAAATGAACACTCAGATACATGTTGATTTTTGACAAGGGCGCCAAACCATTCAATGGGGAAAGGACAGTCTTTTCAACAAATGGTGCTGAGAAAACTGAACACCCACATGCAAAAGAATGAAGTTGAAACCTTTCCTTATACCATATATAAAAATTAACTTGAAATGGATGAAACACCTAAACATAAGACCTAAAACTATAAAACTCTTACATGAAAACATAGGGCAAAAGCCTTATGAATTGGATTTGATAATGATTTCACAGATATAACACCAAAAGCACAGGTAACAAAAGAAAAAAAACAGACTTCATAAAAATTTAAAACTTCTGTGCAACAAAAGACACGATCAAGAGAGTGAAAAGAATCACAGAATTGGAAGAGATATTTGCAAATCTTACATTTGATAAGGGATTAATATCCAGAATATATAAAGAACATTCACAACTCAACAACAACAACAACAAAACAAACAACAAATTAAAATATGGGCAAAGGACTTGAACAGGTATTTTTTCAAAGATATACAAATGGTCAATAAGCGGGGCACCTGAGTGGCTCAGTTGGTTGAGCCTCTGACTTTGGCTCAGGTCATGATCTCAAGCTTATTGAGTTTGAGCCTCACATCAGGCTCCGTGCTGATGGCTAGGAGCCTGGAGCCCACTTCCGATTCTGTGTCTCCCTCTCTCTCTGCCCTGCCCTCCCTCTCTCTCTCTCTCTCTCTCTCAAAAATAAATAAACATTACAAAATTAAAACAAATGATCAATAAGCATGTTAAAAATGTTCAACATTTGTCATTAGGGAAATGCAATTCAAAACTGCAAAGAAGCTAGCACTTCACACTCATTAGGATAGTATTTGTTTGTTTATTTGAGAGTGAGAGAACATGGGGGGGGGGAGGGACAGAGGGAAGGAAGGGGAGAGAGAGAGAGAGAGAGAGGGAGAGTAAGAGA
Source organism: Panthera uncia (assembly GCF_023721935.1). NCBI lineage: Eukaryota > Metazoa > Chordata > Mammalia > Carnivora > Felidae > Panthera > Panthera uncia. The sequence continues at coordinate 106,804,970 of NC_064817.1, read as the reverse complement.
GAGAATCTTAAGCAGGCTCCATGCCTAGTATGGAGCCCAATGTGGGGCTTGATCCCACAATCTTGGGATCATGACCTGAGCTGAAATTAAGAGGTGGATGCTCAACCAACTGAGCCACCCAGGTGCCCCAGAATAGCTGTTATTTAAAAATGTGGAAAATAACAAGTGTTGGTAAAAATGTGGAGAAATTAGAGCTTTTAGACATTGCTGGTGGGAATGTAAAATGGTGCAGACTCTGTAGGAGACAATTTGACAGTTTCTCAAAAAGTTAAACATTGACTTACCATATTATCCAACAATTCCGCTCCTATGTATATACGCAAAAGTATTGAAAACAGGAACTCAAACAGAGACTTGTACACCAAAGTTCATAGCAGCACTATTTATAATAACCAAAAGTTGGAAACAACCCAGTGTCCACCACCAGATGAATGGATTAAAAAATGTGATATAAACACAATTCCATACAAAGGAATGAAGTTCTGACACATGCTACATATAACATGGTTGAATACTGCAAACATTATGTTAAGTGATATAAACACAAAAGAACGAATATTTTGTGGTTCCACTTATATGTGGTACCTAGAATAGTCAAGTCTTCATAGAAATAGAAAGTAGAATAGAGGTTACAGGAGAAGGAGGTTAAGTAGGAAGTTACTGCTGAACGGGCATGGAGTTTCTGTCTGGCAGGATGAAAAATTCTGGAAATGAAAAGTGATGATGATTGCCCAACACTGTGAAAGTACTTAATGCCACTGAATTGTACTCTCAAAAATGGTTAAAATGGCTTTTAAAAAAATCCTACAGTCCAAATTCACCCTGGTCTTCTTAAAAACATATTTTACACATAATAAAGTACCTAGGACACAGTTGGGCAAATATGGTGCTAAATATGATGGGGAACATGAAATAAGCAGATGAGCTTTCCCGAAAATGACCTAGAATCATATTTGAGAGACAAGTTTTATATACATCAGGTTGGTGCTCTCCAAAGTAAGCATGATCATAGCCCAGGAAGTATACATGGTGATTCACAGAGAAGCAAAAAAAAAAAAAAAAAATTCAATTTACACATTTTAAATCTAAGATAGTAAGAAATGAAGGTTTACTAATATTAGATATACAGACTGACACAGGTGCTCTCACTCAGCCCATAGAGACCAAAGATCTTGCAAAAGAACAGCATTTAGGGGGAGGCTAGTTGTAACGAGTTGCAAGTTAGGTGGCCATATGGATATATTATCTAGTTTTAATTAAACCGAGTTCCACAAAATAGACAAGTATCTTAACAAGATTACTATAAAGAAATGTCGGACAGAAGATTCATAATACAAGTCTAAGCAAGTGACAGGGAGGTGACAAAGGTGGCGCTTGTGCTACTCCTAGCCCAGCACATCACCTTCCACCTTCTTTTGAAAACACAATGCTGAACTAGTCTCTGTCAAGGAGCTGGCTAAAATAATTTGAGGTCATGAACACTACTAGAAATATGGAGCCATATTCCCTCTCAATAGTGACTCATAATTAATAAAATACATTTTAAAATGTCCTAAAAACATCATTTCGTCTTTATCTCATCCTTTCTGTATTTGGGTTGCTCATATATTCTATGACTCACGTTACATACCAGCTTGGAAGTACATACCCATAATGTAAATACAGTTTACATGTACTGGAAGGATGTGCTAAAACATTTTGCACTGATGCAGTGTATGATCAAAAGAGCTTAAATATTACCGTCTATATAAACAATACACGTTATGGGTAGTCTGGAATAGAAGAGTGGCGTGAGTTGTGTGAATGAAAATTTGACCTAGGCCCTGAAAGTGGTTTAAAATCTGGACAAGCAGAGGGTGGAGGGGAAGGCATTCCAAGCAGAAGGAAGCATGTGAACAAAAGCTTAGAGGAGGGAACGAACATGGCAGGTCTGAGGGGAGTGAAACAGTTTGACTGAAACAGTTTGTACTGAGAAGCGATGAGAGCTAAAACTGGAGAGGTAAAATAGGGCCAGATTTCTAGGATCGTAAATAATTGAAGGGTTGGGACTTAAAGAGTTTGCGCAGAACACCATAGTTGTTAGGACCACAGGCTTTGGAGCCAAATAGAACTGGGTCGAATCTGGGCTCTGTAACTTTTTAACTGTCAATCCTAGGCAAGTGAATTAACCTTAGCCTCAGTCTCTTCATTCATATGAAGATGATAATACAAACTGAGGCTAACGAAGTGGTTGTACAGTTGTTATCACAGCGCCTGGCAACCTATGTGAGTAAGTGCTCGCTACAACCTAGCTATACTTAGTCTTACTCTTATTCAGTAGGTAATGGGAAGCCACTATAACTTTCTGCACAGGGGAGAAAAAGGTGAAAATGATGTCTCAGAGAAGTGATCTTGCTGTTGGTTGTGGAAGTCGGATTAAACTGACAGAGATAGGAAATCTCTTAGAATATTTCTACAGTAATCTGGATGGACCCAAGGGACAGAAGGAAGTGGGAACAGAGAGGATGTGTCAAGGAAGAATTAATAGGATTAGATGCCTAATTAGATACAGTAGAAAAATCAGGAAGAACTGAAGGTGAACCTAGAGCTTTGAGTTCTTTTGATGTCATTATGGAAAGTGAGGGAAATTGGGAAAGGAAGTTTAAGAAGTTAGTCTTTAAAAACAATGGAGTAACAGTAAACCTTTTCAACAAAATGTAAAGTTAGTATAGTCCTTCCACCTAATACTGATGTAGACGTTTTCCTGTAGTGAGAAGCTCAAAGTACTTTGTAATTTACTCAACGACCAAGAGCAATTTTTCCCAAAGTAGGACAGGATTTTGCTCACTGTTCCGTTGGAAGTTGGAGCATTACCCAACATCAGCTATTTTGAAGGTTGTTAGTAAAAGCAGGTTGACTCTTTTATCATTTATATCTTGCCTGTTTCCAAAATGGATATGAGATGCTTATAATGAAGTCTGATTGTTAAAATAAGGATAAAAAGTCAAGAGGGGTACCTGGGTGGCTCAGTTGGTTGAGCGTCCGACTTTGGTTCAGGTCATGATCTCACAGTTCGTGAGTTTGAGCCCCACATCGGGCTGGCTGCTGTCAGCCTGTCAGCGCAGAGCCCGCTTCAGATCCTCTGTCCCCTTCTCTCTGCCCCTCCCCTGCTTGCGCTCTCCCGAAAGTAAATAAATACTAAAAAAACAAATCAAGAGCCACATATCTCTGAGGGACAAAGAGTGCTGTCTGCTAGAAACCCAGGTTAAGGAGAGTTGTTGCACTTGAGCACTGAACTTAGCTTTCAGCTTTTTAGGATCCAAGGTAAAAATGGAAATGGTGAGCTACCCACTGTGCTCTCTGAAGGTGAGTATGCCTGAAAGATTTTGGTTGCCCGGTGTCGGCACAGGGCTTAACAAATGCTTGCTGAAAGAATGAACAATTTGTGAGTTAAGGTCAAATTAAATTTCCTTTAAAACAAGTTAGGCTAGGGGCGCCTGGGTGGCGCAGTCGGTTAAGCGTCCGACTTCAGCCAGGTCACGATCTCACGGTCCGTGAGTTCGAGCCCCGCGTCAGGCTCTGGGCTGATGACTCGGAGCCTGGAGCCTGTTTCCGATTCTGTGTCTCCCTCTCTCTCTGCCCCTCCCCCGTTCATGCTATGTCTCTCTCTGTCCCAAAAATAAATTAAAAAACGTTGAAAAAAAAAAAAAAAAAAAAAAAAACAAGTTAGGCTATTCCCTTAAAGAACATCTCTTCATAAAAAAGACTAGGTACTTAGTAGGTTCCAAGGAAGACCGAAAAACACAGAACAGAAATCTAATGCCGTTGCTTTCCTAGACTAGAAGTGGTAGCAGAGTCCATAAGACAAAGTAACTGTGAAACTGTGATAACTGATATTGTCCTTGTTAAAATCATGCCCTCTACTCCAGCTGGCACGATGTTTTAAATGGCTGCATTTCATAAAGTTCCCTTACATTTGTGTCTAAACCCAGCTTAATTTATCCAAACCAGCTGAGATAAAACAAAGACTATAATACATGGTGCTAAAGTTTACATCTGTGAAGATATAAATAGGAGAGATGCTAGAAATGCAGAGGTAGTGTGCAAGTAGGGAATTAAACTGATGTTACTTAAGGTACTGCAGAAAAAGTCAAGTTCTTACTAGGTATCAATGATTTTATATCCTATTTGACAAGTCAGGAAATAAATGTAAAATTATAGAACCATATACCATGAACAAACTGTTATGGGTGGAATAGTGTCCCCCTAAAATCCATATGTCGAAGTCCTAACCCCCAGTGCCTCAGAATGTCACTTTATTTGGAGATAGAGCATTTGCAGAAGTAATCAAGTTAGGACCAGGTTACGAGGGTGGGCCGTAATCCAATATGTCCTTATAAAAAGGAGAAATTTGGAAACAGACAAATGTGTAGGGAAAACACCATGTGAACATGAAGATGGCTATTTATAGGTCAATGAGAGAGCTTGGAACAGATCCTTCTGTCACAGCCCTCAGAAGAAGCCAATCCTGCCAACACCTTGATCTCAGACTTGTAGCCTCCAGAGTGGTAAGAAAATACACTTCTGTTTGGTGAGCCCCCCTGTGTGTGGTACTTTGTTGTGGCAACCTTAGAAAACGAATACACAAACTATTTCAGCAGCGCGGTTACTTATGTTTAGGGCTTTGGTATAGGGAACTAAAAGCCGAGTGCTTCCAAACCTCTTGAAACATAAACTCAATTGGTATTAGGAAAGGAAAAGTTACATGAAAAGAATAGTTCCTAGGGGCGTCTGGGTGGCTCAGTCAGTTAACTGTCCAACTTTGGCTCAGGTCATGATCTCGCAGTCTGTGAGTTTGAGCCCCGCGTCTGGCTCTGCGCTGACAGCTCGGAGCCTGGAGCCTGCTTTGGATTCTGTGTCTCCCTCTCTCTCTGCCCTTCCCCTGCTCACACTGTGTGTGTGTGTGTGTGTGTGTGTGTGTGTGTGTGTGTATGTGTTTCTCTCAAAAATAAAAATTAAAAAAAAATTTAAGAAAATTAACTTCCATGGTAATCATCTCACAATACATAAATCAAATCATTACTGTACATCTTATACTTATACTGTATACTTATACTGTACATCTTATACAACCTTATATGTAAATTACATCTCAATAAAACTGGGGGGTGGACAGAAAATTAACTTCCAGCTTCATTTTCTCAAGCTCTCTAATACCTAGAAAACAGCTAACAACCCCTGTAGAGAAAAAATTACCCATTAGCTGCCTACTAGGAAAGGGGCAACTTAAACCACACATCTACTTAAATGTTGACCCAGGACCTAATATTGACTTGGTATGTGTGCTTATTTTTTTTTTAAACGTTTATTTATTTTTGAGACAGAGAGAGACAGAGCATGAACGGGGGAGGGTCAGAGAGAGGGAGACACAGAATCTGAAACAGGCTCCAGGCTCTGAGCTGTCAGCACAGAGCCCGACGCGGGGCTCGAACTCACAGACCGTGAGATCATGACCTGAGCCGAAGTCAGACGCTCAACCAATTGAGCCACCCAGGCGCCCCAAGTATGTGTGCTTATTTAAAAGTAAAAGAAAATTTATTCAAATCAGTTTATAGGAAATACAGGAAATAAAAGGACATATTAAACAACATCACACAGAAGCAGAATCAGAATGTAGGGTAGTCTACATGACAAATGGCCTGGTTTCTTCAAAAAATAAGTGGCATGAAATAAGAACAGGAGGAAAGGCTATTTTAAATAAAAGAGATCTGAGAGATCATAGTTGGAACATGTTTGAATCAGCAGAAAAGATACTTTTGGGAATAATGAAATTTCAACATAGACTGGTTATTAGATGACAATACAGAATAACTTAATTTTGCTAGATGTAATGATGGCATTGTGATTATGTAGGAAAAAAGTCCTTCTCAGAGATTCATACTGAGTGTTTATGGGTAAAAAGATATCAGGATTTACTTTCAAGCATCCTCCTTCCCAAAAGGTTAATAAGATCAATAGCTAAAAAGAAGCCATAGTTAAAGCATACACATAAAGAAATATGCAATTTAAGATATGTGTAAGGGGGTGGCTGGGTGGCTCAGTTGGTCGAGTGTCCGACTCTTGCCTTTGGCTCAGGTTATGATCTCACAGTGTGTGAGATTGAGACCCTCATCAGGCTTTGCACTGACAGTGTGGAGCCTGCTCGAGATTCTGTCTCTTCCTCTTCCTCTGCCTCTCCCTCGCTCATGTTCTCCCTCCCCACTCAAATATTTTTAAAAAATATTTTAAAAATTAAAAAAAAGATATCAGACCATTAAGTTGCTGAAAATAAGTCTTAATTTTCCATTCAATCAGTACCCAGATTGAAGTATTTCTGTTTTCCCATTTAATTCACTTTCTACTTGTGTTTCATTTTAAATGTTTATATAATGTATATTCTGTCACTATGGAAACAGAGTGCCTTATGATTTATATTACCAACCAATTAAATTAATCTTGATTTCAAGCTTCATAATCAAATAGCAACATGTAATCAATTTCTAAATATTGGTCTCATTTAGAGGAAGCAACAAAGCAAATTGCACAGATAAACCAGAGGTCATCTCACCTACTAGTTTTAGGCTCTTTTGAATTTCTAAAAAAGCTCCATACTCACAAAGACAAAGAATGTTTTATCTACTAAAAAGTAAAAGAATCTTTTTACCATACTATTTTGCTACTGGATGATAAACTGGACCTTAGGGAAGTCATGGCGTGAGAGGGCGAGAGGGAAAGGAAGCAGAAGTTGGAATCCTAAACACCAGGCTCATGAGATATTTTGGCTTTTTTGCCACTGAAATAGGGAAAGGGTAGCTGGAAAGGAATCCAGTAATTTGGGGCTAAATCTGGCTCTGATAGTCACTAACCCTGGACATTGGGTAAATTACTAAATTTCTCCCATCATTAGATTCTGATCTTATAAGGTTGTTGCGAGATAAAATGAGACCACACATGTGAAGTACCTGTTACAGCACTAAGTGAATAATAAGTGCTCCATAACAGTTAAGCCCCTCTTGAACAAAAGTCTGCTTGTAGCTGGGTCAGAAAAATCCCACCACCTGTGGAGGAGTGGGGATTTGATCTTTTGAGCTCTGTGGCTAATCTTTGGATAATTAAAAGGTTTAACTGTATTAGGCGTTTGCAATTAAACACACACATGCACACACACACACACCTGCACAAAACATAAGCCAGTGAAGTACAATGTGTCCCTGAACTCAGATCACTAAGAAATGAACACAGAACGATAGCATAAAGGCTGTTCATCTGTCAAAAAATTTCATCTGGTGGTTTAAAAAACACCATGATAACTATGGTTATTATGAACCTAAAAAATTAATTTTTCTAGATAGCATTCCTTTTCTTTGAGAGCTCTGAAAGAAGCCAGATTCAAGGTAGAAGAATACACTGTCTTTCTGGAATCTATCAGTTTATAACCCGAAGAAATACAGGACTCCATAGTTGCTTTTGTTTTAGAGGAACCATTCCTGGAATTAAAAACAGAATCACATGTGACCTCACTTGGAATTACTGAACCCTAGGTATTTTTCTAAAGAAAAATAAAGTTTCCTTTTTTTACTGAACAGCTATGAGTTTCGAAAGTCTTCTTACCTGTTTGATTTGGTGAAGGCGACCAAAGGAAGCATGAATAGGAATGGGAACGGAAGAAGGTGGCAAAAACTGAAATTTAAAATATAAAAGTCAATACCCAAAACTAACATAACATTGTTAATTACACTTCAATAAAAAATAAATAGAAGTCAAGCTGGCTTTAATGTTGCTGATTAATATTTCTTTGAAAAAAAATGTTAAAGCTTATTTATTCTTGAAAGAGTGAGTGAGGGAGGGGCAGAGAGAGAGGGAGACACAGAATCCGAAGCAGGCTCCAGGCTCTGAGCTGTCAGCACAGAGCCCGACATGGGACTCAAACCCACGAACTGTGAGATCATGACACGAGCTGAAGTCGGATGCTTAGCCGACTGAGTCACCCAGGCGTCCCTTCTGATTATTTCTAAACATGAATGAAGTCAATGTTGAATTATCTAAAGTATCTGAGTGTCTAATCCATGCTAGCAACAGTATTCGTTAAGTTTAAAATTAAAGAAATAATAAAAAATCCCACTGACTCTTGACTGAAAATTATAGTAATCAAAAGTCTATATACATCAAAACAGAACAAAATAACTGTTAACATAAGAAATACAGAGCAGAACATCAATAGAACATTTTGCTTCTCTCTACCTTTGCTCTCCCAAGGCACTAGATCTTAAAATCACCTGATTTTTTCTTGCCAGTTTTGCCTTGCAAAAAACAAACAAAAGAACCCTATCCAGTATCTTGGAACCCAGCTGAGAAAAACATACTTTCATAATACGGAATGACTTAAGGCAATCACTTCCAAGTAGCCCAGCACATTTTACTCTTGCTTGTTCAGATACGTGTTGTCTAGACTACTTTTTCCCTTTCTGCCTTATCTCAAAGCTTATGAGGACCCACACAAGAGAGGCATGAAAGAATGGAGGGATTTAAAGCTAACTGTGAAAAAGAGGCTTGCAAATTACCTTTAGAATTCATTTATCCATTCTCCCTGTATCCTGGTTAGTCCTTAAAATGCTGGATAATGAATCTACCATATCTTACTTCTACATTATATCTCAAGAGCACACTGAGCTGTGAATTTGGAAATACTTGATGAGGTCAAGCACTGTGCTAGGCCCTGAAGACTCAAAGGTAAATAAAACATTTTCCTATCCTTGAGAAATTCAAAGTGTAGGTAGGGAAAACTAGGCCAGTGCCAGAACGAGTTATGATAAGTGAGAAATCAAAGCACAGAGACTATATCTCTGCCTGGGGTCCTAGGGAAGGCTTCCCAGAGGAGGGCAGGGATTCAGTAGAGAAGAGGAAGCAGGGTATTTCAGGGAGTGGGAAGAGACGGGAAGAGATGCTTAGACAGAGGCATGTTTGGCGAACAGAGACATTCAGGGTGGCTGCAGTTTGGTACACGATAGAGCATGAAAGGAAGCAAATTTGGGGAACTTTGGCTGCAACCAGATGGTAGATTCTGGACTTTAGCCTTTGAGCCCAATAGGAAACCTAAAGCATAGGTCCTTCTGAGTTCTTCAAACCCAGAGGTATTTTAAATGTTTATTTATTTACTGAGAGAGAGTGTGCGCACACACGTGTGTGCCCGACGGTGGGGGAGGGGAAGAGAGAGAGGGAAAGAAAGAAAGAGAGAGAGACAGAGAGAGAGAGAGAGAGAATATCCCAAGCAGGCTCTATAATGTCAGTGCAGAGCCCGATGTGGGGCTTGATCTCATGAACCATGAGATCATGACTTGAGCTGAAATCAAGAGTTGGACACTTGACTGACTGAGCCACCCAGGTGCCCCTCAAAGGTATTTTAAACAAGATCATATCTGTTTTGGAAAGGCAACCCTAGCAGCATATACATAACAAACTGAGAGTGGAGGGACAAGGGAGCAGAAGCAGGATCAAAGACCAGGTAAAAGATGAGAGTCTGAATAAAAAAGGATGGGAGAAGAGGAGGCGGCAGACTGGGGAAACGATCAGAAAGTGAAGAGGGGCACCCGGCTGGCTCAGTCGGTGCAGCGTGCAACTCTTGATCTCGGGGTTGTTGAGTTCGAGCCCCATGTTGGGAATAGAGATTACTTAAAAATAAATTCTTTAAAAAAAAGGAAAAAAGAGTGAAGAGCTGAAGACCGGCCCGAGGTTCCTAGCTGAGACCTATGGGTGGGGGGTAGCCAGGAAAGGGAGTAAGAAGAGTGAGTTGGTACATGGGGAGAAGATGTGTGCTCAGAGAGTGTGTTGGACAAATGTTTTTATGAAGTAGTACCTGGTCTGAATTTTTATTCCATTTAAAAACGTATCATATGACTTTTTAAAGGAGCATATTACCTCACTAGTTAAATTTTGCTTAAGAAAATATTAAAACCAGAGATTGGAGGGAAGATGGCGGCGTAGGAGGACGCTGGGCTCACCGCGCGTCCTGCTGATCACTTAGATTCCACCTACACCTGCCTAAAGAACCCAGAAAACCGCCAGAGGATTAGCAGAACGGAGTCTCCGGAGCCAGGCGCAGACGAGAGGCCCACGGAAGAGGGTAGGAAGGGCGGCGAGGCGGTGCGCGCTCCACGGACCGGCGGGAGGGAGCCGGGGCGGAGGGGCGGCTCGCCGGCCAAGCGGAGCCCCCGAGTCTGGCTGGCAAAAGCGGAGGGGCCGGACGGACTGTGTTCCCACAGCAAGCGCGACTTAGCGTCTGGGAGGTCAGAAGTTAACAGCTCTGCTCGGAAAGCGGGAAGGCGGGAGGACAAAGGGAGGGAGAGCTGCTGAGCCCCCGGAAGGCAGAGCTCAGCTTGGCGGGGAACAAAGGCGCCAGCGCCATCTCCCCCGCCCATCCCCCAGCCAAAATCCCAAAGGGAACCAGTTCCTGCCGGGGAACTTGCTCGCTCCGCGCAAACACCCAACTCTGTGCTTCTGCGGAGCCAACCCTCCGGCAGCGGATCTGACTCCCTCCCGCTGCCACAGGGCCCCTCCTGAAGTGGATCACTTAAGGAGAAGCGAGCTAAGCCTGCCCCTCCTGCCCCCGTGCACCTTGCCTACCCACCCCAGCTAATACGCCGGATCCCCAGCACCACAAGCCTGGCAGTGTGCGAGTAGCCCAGACGGGCCACGCCACCCCACAGTGAATCCTGCCCCTAGGAGAGGGGAAGAGAAGGCACACACCAGTCTGACTGTGGCCCCAGCGGTGGGCTGGGGGCAGACATCGGGTCGGACTGCGGCCCCGCCCACCAACTCCAGTTATACACCACAGCACAGGGGAAGTGCCCTGCAGGTCCTCACCACTCCAGGGACTATCCAAAATGACCAAACGGAAGAATTCCCCTCAGAAGAATCTCCAGGAAATAACAACAGCTAATGAACTGATCAAAAAGGATTTAAATAATATAACAGAAAGTGAATTTAGAATAATAGTCATAAAATTAATCGCTGGGCTTGACAACAGTATAGAGGACAGCAGACAATCTCTTGCCACAGAGATCAAGGGACTCAGGAACAGTCACGAGGAGCTGAAAAGCGCTTTAAACGAAATGCAAAACAAAATGGAAACGACGACGGCTCGGATTGAAGAGGCAGAGGAGAGAATAGGTGAACTAGAAGATAAAGTTATGGAAAAAGAGGAAGCTGAGAGAAAGAGAGATAAAAAAATCCAGGAGTATGAGGGGAAAATTAGAGAACTAAGTGATACACTAAAAAGAAATAATATACGCATAATTGGTATCCCAGAGGAGGAAAAGAGAGGGAAAGGTGCTGAAGGGGTACTTGAAGAAATTATAGCTGAGAACTTCCCTGAACTGGGGAAGGAAAAAGGCATTGAAATCCAAGAGGCACAGAGAACTCCCTTCAGACGTAACTTGAATCGATCTTCTGCACGACATATCATAGTGAGACTGGCAAAATACAAGGATAAAGAGAAAATCCTGAAAGCAGCAAGGGATAAACGTGCCCTCACATATAAAGGGAGACCTATAAGACTCGTGACTGATCTCTCTTTTGAAACTTGGCAGGCCAGAAAGGAATGGCACGATATCTTCAGTGTGCTAAACAGAAAAAATATGCAGCCGAGAATCCTTTATCCAGCAAGTCTGTCATTTAGAATAGAAGGAGAGATAAAGGTCTTCCCAAACAAACAAAAACTGAAGGAATTTGTCACCACGAAACCAGCCCTACAAGAGATCCTAAGGGGGACCCTGTGAGACAAAGTCCCAGAGACATCACTACAAGCATAAAACATACAGACATCACAATGACTCTAAACCCGTATCTTTCTATAATAACACTGAATGTAAACGGATTAAATGCGCCAACCAAAAGACATAGGGTATCAGAATGGATAAAAAAACAAGACCCATCTATTTGCTGTCTACAAGAGACTCATTTTAGATCTGAGGACACCTTTAGATTGAGAGTGAGGGGATGGAGAACTATTTATCATGCTACTGGAAGCCAAAAGAAAGCTGGAGTAGCCATACTTATATCAGACAAACTAGACTTTAAATTAAAGGCTGTAACAAGAGATGAAGAAGGGCATTATATAATAATTACAGGGTCTATCCATCAGGAAGAGCTAATGGTTATAAAAATCTATGCGCCGAACACGGGAGCCCCCAAATATATAAAACAATTACTCATAAACATAAGCAACCTTATTGATAAGAATGTGGTAATTGCAGGGGACTTTAACACCCCACTTACAGAAATGGATAGATCATCTAGACACACGGTCAATAAAGAAACAAGGGCCCTGAATGATACATTGGATCAGATGGACTTGACAGATATATTTAGAACTCTGCATCCCAAAGCAACAGAATATACTTTCTTCTCGAGTGCACATGGAACATTCTCCAAGATAGATCATATACTGGGTCACAAAACAGCCCTTCATAAGTTTACAAGAATTGAAATTATACCATGCATACTTTCGACCACAATGCTATGAAGCTTGAAATCAACCACAGGAAAAAGTCTGGAAAACCTCCAAAAGCATGGAGGTTAAAGAACACCCTACTAACGAATGAGTGGGTCAACCAGGCAATTAGAGAAGAAATTAAAAAATATATGGAAACAAACGAAAATGAAAATACAACAATCCAAACGCTTTGGGACGCAGCGAAGGCAGTCCTGAGAGGAAAATACATTGCAATCCAGGCCTATCTCAAGAAACAAGAAAAATCCCAAATACAAAATCTAACAGCACACCTAAAGGAAATAGAAGCAGAACAGCAAAGGCAGCCTAAACCCAGCAGAAGAAGAGAAATAATAAAGATCAGAGCAGAAATAAACAATATAGAATCTAAAAAAACCGTAGAGCAGATCAACGAAACCAAGAGTTGGTTTTTTGAAAAAATTAACAAAATTGACAAACCTCTAGCCAGGCTTCTCAAAAAGAAAAGGGAGATGAACCAAATAGATAAAATCATGAATGAAAATGGAATTATTACAACCAATCCCTCAGAGATACAATTATCAGGGAATACTATGAAAAATTATATGCCAACAAATTGGACAACCTGGAAGAAATGGACAAGTTCCTAAACACCCACACTCTTCCAAAACTCAATCAGGAGGAAATAGAAAGCTTGAACAGACCCATAACCAGTGAAGAAATTGAATCGGTTATCAAAAATCTCCCAACAAATAAGAGTCCAGGACCAGATGGCTTCCCAGGGGAGTTCTACCAGACGTTTAAAGCAGAGATAATACCTATCCTTCTCAAGCTATTCCAAGAAATAGAAAGGGAAGGAAAACTTCCAGACTCATTCTATGAAGCCAGTATTACTTTGATTCCTAAACCAGACACAGACCCAGTAAAAAAAGAGAAGTACAGGCCAATATCCCTAATGAATAGGGATGCAAAAATTCTCAATAAGATACTAGCAAATCGAATTCAACAGCATATAAAAAGAATTATTCACCATGATCAAGTGGGATTAATTCCTGGGATGCAGGGCTGGTTCAACATTCACAAATCAATCAACGTGATACATCACATTAACAAAAAAAAAGAGAAGAACCATATGATCCTGTCAATCGATGCAGAAAAGGCCTTTGACAAAATCCAGCACCCTTTCTTAATAAAAACCCTTGAGAAAGTCGGGATAGAAGGAACATACGTAAAGATCATAAAAGCCATTTATGAAAAGCCCACAGCTAACATCATCCTCAACGGGGAAAAACTGAGAGCTTTTTCCCTGAGATCAGGAACACGACAGGGATGCCCACTCTCACCGCTGTTGTTTAACATAGTGCTGGAAGTTCTAGCTTCAGCAATCAGACAACAAAAGGAAATCAAAGGCATCAAAATTGGCAAAGATGAAGTCAAGCTTTCGCTTTTTGCAGATGCCATGATATTATACATGGAAAATCCGACAGACTCCACCAAAAGTCTGCTAGAACTGATACATGAATTCAGCAAAGTTGCAGGATACAAAATCAATGTACAGAAATCAGTTGCATTCTTATACACTAACAATGAAGCAACAGAAAGACAAATAAAGAAACTGATCCCATTCACAATTGCACCAAGAAGCATAAAATACCTAGGAATAAATCTAACCAAAGATGTAAAAGATCTGTATGCTGAAAACTATAGAAAGCTTATGAAGGAAATTGAAGAAGATATAAAGAAATGGAAAGACATTCCCTGCTCATGGATTGGAAGAATAAATATTGTCAAAATGTCAATACTACCCAAAGCTATCTACACATTCAATGCAATCCCAATCAAAATTGCACCAGCATTCTTCTCGAAACTAGAACAAGCAATCCTAAAATTCATATGGAACCACAAAAGGCCCCGAATAGCCAAAGTAATTTTGAAGAAGAAGACCAAAGCAGGAGGCATCACAATCCCAGACTTTAGCCTCTACTACAAAGCTGTCATCATCAAGACAGCATGGTATTGGCACAAAAACAGGCACATAGACCAATGGAATAGAATAGAAACCCCAGAACTAGACCCACAAACGTATGGCCAACTCATCTTTGACAAAGCAGGAAAGAACATCCAATGGAAAAAAGACAGTTTCTTTAACAAATGGTGCTGGGAGAACTGGAAAGCAACATGCAGAAGGTTGAAACTAGACCACTTTCTCACACCATTCACAAAAATAAACTCAAAATGGATAAAGGACCTGAATGTGAGACAGGAAACCATCAAAACCTTAGAGGAGAAAGCAGGAAAAGACCTCTCTGACCTCAGCCGTAGCAATCTCTTACTCGACTCTCACCCAAAGGCAAGGGAATTAAAAGCAAAAGTGAATTACTGGGACCTTATGAAGATAAAAAGCTTCTGCACAGCAAAGGAAACAATCAACAAAACTAAAAGGCAACCAACGGAATGGGAAAAGATATTTGCAAATGACATATCGGACAAAGGGCTAGTATCCAAAATCTATAAAGAGCTCACCAAACTCCACACCCGAAAAACAAATAACCCAGTGAAGAAATGGGCAGAAAACATGAATAGACACTTCTCTAAAGAAGACATCCGGATGGCCAACAGGCACATGAAAAGATGTTCAACGTCGCTCCTTATCAGGGAAATACAAATCAAAACCACACTCAGATATCACCTCACGCCAGTCAGAGTGGCCAAAATGAACAAATCAGGAGACTACAGATGCTGGAGAGGATGTGGAGAAACAGGAACCCTCTTGCACTGTTGGTGCGAATGCAAATTGGTGCAGCCGCTCTGGAAAGCAGTGTGGAGGTTCCTCAGAAAATTAAAAATAGACCTACCCTATGACCCAGCAATAGCACTGCTAGGAATTTATCCAAGGGATAGAGGAGTACTGATGCATAGGGGCACTTGTACCCCAATGTTGATAGCAGCACTCTCAACAATAGCCAAATTATGGAAAGAGCCTAAATGTCCATCAACTGATGAATGGATAAAGAAATTGTGGTTTATATACACAATGGAATACTACGTGGCAATGAGAAAAAATGAAATATGGCCTTTTGTAGCAACGTGGATGGAACTGGAGAGTGTGATGCTAAGTGAAATAAGCCATACAGAGAAAGACAGATACCATATGGTTTCACTCTTATGTGGATCCTGAGAAACGTAACAGAAACCCATGGGGGAGGGGAAGGAAAAAAAAAAAAAAAAAGAGGTTAGAGGGGGAGAGAGCCAAAGCAAAAGAGACTGTAAAAAACTGAGAACAAACTGGGGGTTGATGGGGGGTGGGAGGGAGGGTAGGATGGGTGATGGGTATTGAGGAGGGCACCTTTTGGGATGAGCACTGGGTGTTGTATGGAAACCAATTTGACAGTAAATTTCATATATTAAAAAAAATAAATAAATAAATAAATAAATAAATAAAATAAATAAATAAATATTTGCCAATAAAAAAAAAAAGAAAATATTAAAACCAGTTTGCTTTTTCCTAATCATCTGCTGGACGGTGGAGGAAACAGCAAAGGTCGAGAAGTAAGAATAGAAAAGTGATGTGCAGTAACTGAAAATTCACTATATCTAAATTACATTTGACAGCCACAACTACTTCATTATAACAATTCACTGACAGACAAATAGGGCTAACCATTAAGTATTTCAATATTTACTGGGCCCTTATTAGGTTTAAGGAACTGCTTTTCTGCTCAGAGGGGAAGGAAAGATTAAAAGAAAAACTAATAAGTCATAGTTATTACACTCAGACACCTTCCAATCCAGACACGAAAGCAAATTATTATATGAGAGACAAGGAAATACGTGTGAGATAGAGGCAAAGCGGGGTGGGAATAGAAAGCAAAGATTAAGGGAATGGGCATAGGGAGTGGGAGACAGGAGACAGATAAGGCACAAGGTGGCATTTGAGTTGGGACTCATAGGACAAGGAGTTTGACAGCATAAGCAATAGAAAAGGGAAAGTATACAGCATGTTTTAGGAAATGTGTTTTAGGAAAGATTGTTAGTTTCGTGCGAGTGCAACACCAGGTATCTCTGGAGGGATGGAAGATTCCGAGGTCGAGAGGGCAAAGATGCTGGAAAGCCTTGAATGACACACTCAAAAAATTTGGACTGTGGCAAAATGATCTACTTTAGTATACACAGACGAGCAGATGATACCTAACAGCATTGTCTATTTAACTTTGGAAGAGACACACTCAGATATTCATCAGCCCGGAGCCTGGTTCACTCTCTATCCAGAGGATGGGTATAAAGAAGGAGGTATTGAAGAGCCCATGACTGCTGACCGGCCAGAAATTCAGACTAGCCTGTTCTAAGCATGTGCCACAGTTGACAGTTCAAGAAAATTCCTAATTCAAATCAATAAGGCTACTAGGTGACCCTTCTTGCCAAAGTCAGGAAACTTTTCTCCATGAAACTTGCATAAAAGGGATATGTTGGACATTTTATTATTATATGGAATAGTGTTATGAACAATGTAACAAGACTTTCTCTTTCAAGCACCTATTTGTATGAACTGTGATAATGGCAATAATACATGTGATATGCTTAACAGAACACCTGGCACATAGTATGTGCTCAGTAAATGGTGCCTATTACTACCACTACCACCATTATCACTACCATCATCAAATATTTCTAGAATTCAATGTTTAATAACATATCAACAACAACTGGGATTATATATGGTAACTTTATAAGACTCGGATATATCTATTCCTTCCTACCCAGCATTCTTCATTGTTTTCCCCATGTGATCTTTTAACTAATTTATTTGTAATAGACTATTTTTTTAAACAGTTTTAGGTTCACAGCAAAACGGAGTGGAAGGTATAGAGATTTCCTCTCCTCTCACATAAGCATGGCTTCTCCCACCATCAAAATCTGAACGCAAGTGGTAAATTGTTGTAACAGCTGAACCTAAATTGACATATCACCACCACCCAAAGCTCCTAGTTTACATTAGGGTTCACTCTCCATGTTATACACCCTATGGACTTGGACATACATATAATGGCCCATATCCATCATTACAGTATTGGACTGAGTAGTTTCAATGCCCTAAAAACCCTCTGTGCACCACCTATTCATCCTGATCTTTTTTTTTCAACGGAAACTGACTCACTTTTTTCTCATGATAAAACAAGATATACTCAGTATCTTTATACTTTATCTTTATACTCAGTATAAAATATAATGGGAAAAAACCTAGCAACACCCACCATCCAGACATGACCATAGCAAATATCTCAGTGTTTATTTTTCCAGACCTGGATCCTACCACACATACTGTTTTGTGGTTTGGGTATTTTTTTTCTTTATAATTTAATATATTCTGGCTCTGCATCTGGAGATGCTCGCAGCTTTCAGCTCCTGGGCCAGCATCTTATCAGAATGTCTACTGTTCACGAAATTCTGCACAAACTCAGCTTGCAGGGTGACCCCTCTACAGTCCCCAAATGCACACAGGATGGTCAAAACATACACCAAGTGGATGCTGAGCAGAATCCTTTGAACAATGAAATGGCATCAAGACTAAAGGTGTGGATGAGGTCACTGCCATCAATATATTGACCAACCGCAGCAATGAGGAGAGACAGAATATTGCCTTCGCCTACCAGAGAAGGGCCAAAAAGGAATTTGCATCAGCATTGAACTCAGCCTCCACTGGCCACCTAGAGAAGGTGATTTGGGGCCTACTGAAAACACCTGCTCAGTATGAGGCTTCCAAGCTGAATGCCTCCCCCTATGAAGGTGCTGAGGACTGATGAGGACTCCCTCACTGAGATCATCTGCTCAAGGACCAATTAGCAGTCTACAAGGAAATGCACAAGACTGATCTGGAGAAGGACCTTCTTTCCAACACATCTGGTGACTTCTGCAAGCCCATGTTTGCCCTTGCAAAGGGTAGAGGAGCCGAGGATGGCTCATTGATTACGAACTGTTTGACCCTAGATGCCTATGATCTCTAATGCTGGGGTAAAGAGGAAAGAAACTGATGTTCTCAAGGGGATCAGAACCATGACCAAGCAAGTGTGTGTCACCTCCAGAAAGAATTTGAAAGGTACAAGAGCTACAGCCCTTATGATCAAGGAGTAGGTCAAAGGAGACCTGGAAAATGCTTTTCTGAACCTGGTCCAATGTATTCAGAACAAGCCCCCCTATTTTGATGACTAATTGTGTGATTTCCTAAAGGGCAAGAGGGTTCATGATAAGGCCCTGATTAGAATCATGGGTGTCCACAAGTGAAGCAAGGGGACATGTTAAAAATTACGTCTGAATTCAAGAGAAAGCATGGCATGTCCCTGCACTACCACATCCAGGGAGACAGCAAGGGCAGCTACCAGAAGGTGCTGCTGTGCCTGTGTGGTGGAGCTGAATGAAGTATGAACATCCAGAAGTGGTGCTCCTGTGCTTCCAGTACCAGTTCTAGAAAATCAGCTTGCGACTAAAAGCCCCTTTGTGCCCATCCCTATGAGGATGACCTTAGCACTGCCTCCCCACCCCGACCTTATTTTAGTTGCCTAAGCATTGCCTGGCATTTCCCCATTAGCCTCTCCTTGTATTGTATTTTTGTAAAAAAATGTTTACTTATTTGTTTTGAGAGAGAGAGAGCTAGCACTGTCAGTGCAGAGCCCAAAGTGGGGCTCAATCTCATGAATCAGGTGATCACAACCTGAGCCCAGATCAAGAGTTGGACACTTAACTGACTAAGCCACCCAGGCGCCTCTAGTCTCTCCTTTTAGTGAAAGAAATGAACAGTTCAAGGAGTTAGAAGTGAAATCTATGATGTGAAACACTTTGCCTCTTATATACTGTCTTATAAACAGGTGAATAAACTGCATTTTTACTGTCGAAATAAAATAAAAATAACCTAATATATTCCACATATCTTTCCATGTTAAAATTCACCTGCAATACCATTTTTATTATTATTTTTTTTATTTAAAAAAAATTTTTTTTAACGTTTATTTATTTTTGAGACAGAGAGAGACAGAGCATGAACAGGGGAGGAGCAGAGAGAGAGGGAGACACAGAATCGGAAGCAGGCTCCAGGCTCTGAGCCATCAGCCCAGAGCCCGATGCGGGGCTCGAACCCACGGACCGCGAGATCGTGACCTGAGCTGAAGTCGGACGCTTAACCGACTGAGCCACCCAGGCGCCCCGATTTTTTTTTTTTAATTTTTAAGTAGGTTCCACACCCAACGTGGGGCTTGAACTTATGACCCAGAGATCAAGAGTCACATGATCTATTGACTGAGCCAGCCAGGCACCCTACCAGCAACCCCGTTTTTATTGTTTTATTTTTCAAAGTCTATTTATTTTTTGAGAGACGGAGAGCGAGGGAGAGAGAGAATCCCAAGCACGCTCTGTGTTGTTAGTGAGGAGCCCAACGCAGGGCTCGAACTCATGAACCATGAGATCATGACCTGAGCCCAAATCAAGAGTTGGATGCTTAACTGATTGAGCCACCCAGGCGACCCCTGCAATACCATTTTTAAAGGCTGAATATTATATGAATGTACCATAATAGGAAGCACCCATTATATGCCAGGCATGTCTTATTTCACTCTCTCACAACAACCCCTTACGTAGACATTATTATTGTCCCCGTTTTATTTTTAAAAATTTTAATGTGTATTTATTTTTTGAGACAGAGAGACAGAGCACAAGTCAGGGAGGGGCAGAGAGAGGGAGGGAGACACAGAATCCGAAGCAGGCTCCAGGCTCTGAGCTGTCAGCACAGAGCCTGATGCGGGGCTCAAGCTCACGAGCTGGCAGATCATGACCTGAGCCAAAGTCAGACGCTTAACCAACTAAGCCACCCAGGCACCCCAATATTGTCCCCATTTTAAACATTAGAAAAGTGAGGGGTGCCTGGGTGGCTCAGGTGTTTAAACTCCCGACTGTTGGTTTGGGCTCAGGTCATGATCTCATGGTTCATGGATTCAAGCCCCACGTCGGGCTCCATGCTTATGGTGAGGAACCTGTTTGGGATTCTCTCTCTCTCTCTCTCTCTCTCTCTCTCTCTGCTCCTCCCTTGCTTGATTTCTCTCTCAAAATAAATCAAGTTAAAAAAAAATTTTAAAGAAGATGAGAAAAGTGAGGGCCAGAGAAATTAGGCAACTTGCTCAAGTTCATACAGCTAGTAATTGCTAGAACTGGGATTCAAACTCAGATAATGAAGGCACATTCATTTAACCTATTCCCTTTTGTTGGACATGCATACTGTTGCCACATTTTTTTGCTTACTCTTATAAATAATGTTGTGATAATAACCTTTAAGCTAATCTTTGCACATATCCTTAATGAATTCTTTAGGAGAAATTCATAGAGATGGAATTTCTGGATCACAAGGCTGTTGATACACACTGCCAAACTGCCCTCCAGAAAGCTTATACAGATTTACTGTCTAGCAGTGTATGAGAACATCAATCTCCTCCTCTCTCTCCAACATTAGATATGATTACTAATTTAAAAAAACTGTATGCCCATTCTTAGAGAATACTATGAAAATAATCGACTCTCCAAAGCAAGCAGAAAATATTGTGATTTAGCCACAGTTTTGGATATTCTCCCCCAATGCTTCCCTTTATTAGCATTGATCACTGAGAAGCTGTTATACAGTGACATGCACCAAAACTGAAAATATAGGTTTGCCCCTAAAAAAACCCCATCAAATACACACACGCACCCACACCCACCCCCCCACACACACTTTGAACAAGCAGAATTTTAATACATTTAATTCATGCTACTGATTCTCATATTGTCATCATTCAAATGCCCAGAAAGGTAATATAAAATGTGAAACACTCAGGTTTATAAGATTTATAATCTAATTGGAAAAACACGCTAGGCTGAATGTAAATATATACATATGCTCTATATAAAGAAATTACGGTACTTGAGTTGCATTATGACGACATATTATTAAAAACAAAATAAGAGAATTGCATGGTGTGGCAAACTGTTCTGAACTATGAAAGACTTCCCGGAAGAGATTATTTTTAATTGATATCTAAGGGTTGGGAAGAAACTGGTTAGTTTCAGGTAAAGGCCTAGAATTTCCCATTGTGGGGTGCCTGGGTGGCTGGGTCGGTTAAGTGTCTGACTTTTGGTTTTGGCTCAGGCCTTGATCTTCTGTTTTGTGAGTTCAAGCCCTGCATTGGGCTCTGTGCTGACAGTGCAGAGCCTGCTTGGGATTCTTTCCCTCTCTCTCTGCCCCTCCCCTGCTTGCTTGTGCACACTTGCTCTCTCTTTCAAAATAAATAAATAAACTTAAAAAAAATAAAATTTGTAAAAAAAAAAAAAAAGAATTTCATATTGGAAAACTTTATCTAGGAAATCCTAAGAAGACTGCCTGACTGCAACTGAGGAGATCAACAGGAATGTAGTGTGAATGTCTCGGGAAGGTAGGATTTGAATCATTAGCCACAGGAAGGTTCTTACACTGGACAAAATGTGGACTGGACTTGGCTGATTCTTTTAGGAATGACATGGAAAATTAAATGGAGAAAAGAAGGCTTTTGGAAGAGAATCTCCCACAGGTTAAGTACTACAGGTGGTGTTTGCAAGGGAATTACCTTAGATAATTTTACTACACGAAACAAGGTACTAAAATAGAAATAAAGCATTTCCTGAGATCTCAATAAACCTCACTGGTATCTTTTGTATCAATTTCTCATTGTGCCTTTCTCTCACACTCTAGGGGGAAAAAGTCCTTGGGAGGAAGCAAGAGTATCAGCACCAAGGAATGATGTCATGGGGGTGGGGAGGAGGAGGGGCGTTGGGGGTGGGTGCTGGGTGAAGCTGATTCCCAAGCATTACCTCCAGTGAAGGAATTACGATAAGAAAGATCAAGCTCATTTCCATTTAAAAGAGAAACCACAGAAAATTAATATTGTAAAGACATCAAATTCTTTGGAAAGAATTTTAACTTGACTACAGTTGCTAATTTTAACCCATTTTCCTTCTGTAGTTACTAGAGATAAAGCACTTAAAAAATCCTGAACAAGAGTTGTGTGCTGTGTTTACGAATGCCTCTGCCTAGTTCCTGCAGTGACTGATTCTGAACATGAATTGAATGCAGGCTAGCAAGACCGAGCATAAAGCAGGGCCAGGAATGTATTATACACTCACTACTGGGTGGGCCATAAATTAAATTTAGTTTGTAGTTGCCAATGTGAAAAGCAAACCCTAATCAGACAAATATCAGTAGTCATGACATTAAAATGGACAAACTGCTCAAGGAAAGCACAATCATTTCCAAGAGGAAGATGAAATATTTCTCCTGCTCTGTTTTGAGAAGGTGGGGGTAGAGATGAGGAGATGTAGCTAAACCAAATTAAACAGGGGTGCCAGGAAGTGAATTCCTAGTGGAAGGGTGGGGAACAGGCATGCAAACCCTGGAGATACAGCGAAGGGATAATTTGGGGGGACGGCATGGTCCCCACAGTCAGAAGAAGGCCTCAGGGGGCACCTGGGTGGCTCAGTTGGTGAAGCATCTGACTCGATCTCAGCTCGGGTCTTGATCTTGGGGTTGTGAGTTTGGGCCCCAGATCGGGCTCCATGCTAGGCGTGGAGCCTACTTTAAAAGAAAAAAAGAGGGCCTCAAGTTTCTGATCATCAGAAGTGGGGTGGAGTGATTTTCTGAGAGTGGGGAGGAAAATATTGGCATTTAATTCAGAAAATAATTGTGAGACAGCAGATTTTTACAAGGTTTGGAAATATACATCTTTATCTGCATGTTAAAGGGCACCCATTGTTCTTCAATACCTTCTACCACTGCAATTTTTCCTAAAACACTTTCACCTTCACTGAAATACATGAAAAAATTTTTTTTAAATTTTTAAAAAATGTTTATTTATTTTTGAGACAATGCAAGAGACAGAGTGCAAGCAGCGGAGGGGCAGACAGAGGGAGACACAGCCCTGTCTGAAGTGGGCTCCAGGCTCTGAGCTGTCAGCACAGAGCCCGACGTGGGGCTCGAACTCATGAACCGTGAGATCCTGACCTGAGCCGAAGTCGGACGCTTAACCGACTGAGCCACTCAGGTGCCCCTGAGAAATTTTAATGGTGATAAAATACACATAAAACTTCCCATCTTAACCACTTTTAAATCTACAGTTCAATAGTGTTAAGTACATTCATATTGTTGTGCAACCAGTATCCAGAACTCTTTTCATCTTGCAAAAGCGAAACTCTATACCCATTAAATACTTTTCATTCCACCCTCCTCCTAGCCCCTGGCAGCCACCATTCTACTTTCTGTCTGTATGAACTTGGCTACTCTAGGTTCTTGCCACGCCAATTTTAAGGACAGTCCAGTATAGGGTAGGACCCTTAAACTTATGATTCATGTTATCACTCAATAATACATGTATTTTTTCAAGAATGATGTTTCTAATTTGTGATGTGATATATCAGCTAGAAATGAAAACACCTGGGGGCGCCTGGGTGGCTCAGTCGGTTGAGCGTCCGACTTCGGCTCAGGTCATGATCTCGCGGGTCGTGAGTCCGAGCCCAGTGTCGGGCTCTGTGCTGACAGCTTGGAGCCTGGAGCCTGCTTCGGATTCTGTGTCCCCTTCTCTCTCCGCCCCACCCCTGCTTGTGCTCTGTCTCTCTCTTTCAAAAATGAATAAACATTACAAAAAATTTAAAAAAAGGAAATGAAAACACCTGTATTGTTGATGCTTTGTGAAAAGCAAATAGTATAGAAATGCTATAAGTTAATAGTCTTCCTATAATTCCATGCTCCAGAAATAACTACTGATAGATTGACACATATCCTTCTCGACATCTGTAACTACATGCAAGCTCATGCTATACATAGGATTCTGAACCCTACGTCTAATTACTAGGTACAAAGTTTAGTGAGGCTGCTGAGGGTAGCAGAGTGGAAAGACGGAAGGAACCTGGGTGTCTGATGACATCACTGAGCCACTGAATTAACCAACCCTGGAAGCTCCTTTCCTTAAGACTTCTTGTTATTGGAGATAATAAATTCCCTTAGAGTTTAAGCTGCTTCTAACTGGATTTTGTTACTTCTGCCAAAGCATCCCAACTATCTGTCATTCTCCTAGACAATTCGGCCTATCTATCCCGAAAGCAAGTATAAACCTACATAAGTCTCACAATAATAATGAAGTGCAGACTTTGAACAAAATAAAACCTCATGCATCATGCTGTTACAGCAAGTGAAACCAATAAGCCTTGAAACTCCTGTCATCAGGTAAGTGTAAATGACGTCAGTTGTGCCAAACACAACCTGTTATATAAGATGGTTTGTTTTAAAACACACATTATATTAAACTGAACGTTATGCAAATTAAAAGCCTAGAATTCCAAAGGAAAATTATGCATTTAAAAAAATGCCAGGTACATGTCTGTTCTATATATGTACCATTACTAATAAAACTAAAAAAATTAATAATATTTGTGGAGCACTTAGTATGTGTCAATGCTGTGCTGAGTGCTTTACACTGATTTTTTTTTTACATGCTGTGAGCATTTTCCCCCTTTAAACTATGTTAAAATACACATAACATAAAATTTACCATCTTAGCTGTGTGTAAATGTACCAGTTCAGTGGTGTCAAGTATATTCACATTGTTGTGCTATGTGCTGTAAGTTTCTCTTTTTCTTCCAGTTTTATGGATATATTTCACACTGATTAATGTACTCACTTCAACAAACCTATGAGGCAGATACGGTTACATTCCCATTTTACAGATGAGGAAATTAGCACATAGAAAGGGTAACATGTACCCGAATAACCAAGCTAGTATATACGATGCCATTTGTAAGTCTTTTCTTCTCAGTCATTCTTCAACCCAATCCAATCTGGCTTCATTTCACCCCACCCCTCTCTCCACAGAATTTGCTTTCAAATACAAGAAATTCATTAATAATCTCCATTTTGGTAACTCAAAGGACATCCTTCAGTCTTTATAACTTAATACTTAAGTATTACTCAAGTACTTGCTCTCTGGCCACTCGATAGCATATAACTTAATACTTTTCCGTGTCTTTTCATGGTACTACTGGTGATCTTTAAAGCTGTTTCCTGTAGCCTCTTTTCTTCTTTTATACTTTCTGCATAGGTCATAGCATGCATTCCCAGAGCTTTAATTAACGATCCAGTGATGGTGCCTAAACATGTGTCTTTAGCTCAGATCTCTATCCTGGGCTTCAAACTGTTCCTTCAAACTGAGCTTCAAACTCAGTGGTACTGAGATCAGTACAACTAACATCTTCACTTAGAGATCCCAGAGAACTTCAAATTTAACATGTCCAACACTAAACTCGTCTTCCCTCCAAATCCATTCTTCTGCCAATGTTCCCTTCTTCTGTGGCCCCACCGACCCATCAACTGCCCAAGCCAGAGGCCTAGCAGTCATCCTTGCCTCCACCGTTGCCCACCCTCCACCAAATTTATCAACAATTGAGTCTACCTTTCAAATATCTCCCGAATCTCCTGCTCTCCTCCATGCTCACGGCCATGGCAGTAGCCAGGGTCACCGCAGCTGCCTCCTATCTGATCATCCTGTATTTCATTTTGCCCACTTCCAATCTACTTACCGCTTTGCAGCCAGGGTAGTCTTTCAAAGATGCAAATCTGGTCATGTCAGTCCCAGACTTAGAATTCTTCAGTGGCTTCACATTGACCTTAGAAGGACAAAGTGAAAAATCTTTAGCACGACTTGGAAGGCCCTACGAGATTGTGCACTAATCTATGTGTCCAATCAATGTCATCTCTCCCCACTTCATCCTTACTTCCACTTTAGCTAGAATGCACTTCTTTCAAATTCTCTACACACCATACTCCTTTTCATTTCCAGGCTTTTACACGTGTCATTTTTTACCTAGAGTACTGTCTGCTCCTATAGTCCATATCCCAAGCTAGCTAACTCCTACACATCAGTAAGATCTCAACTAAGAGAGGTCATTTCCTCCCTCAACCCCTCAAACTAGGTTAGATCTCTCTGGCAACTAGATCAGGGCTTAATACATAGGAGGTTCCTAAAAATATTTGTTGGCTTGGCTAAGTAGAAAAGAAGAGTGAATAGGTAGGGAGGGCTTTGATGGAGAAGCAAGCAGTCAATAAATATTGTTAAATGAATGAGTAAATAAATGAATGAGTAAAAGCAGGAAGATTTGTTTAACGAACAATTCTATTTTTTTCCTGGTATAATATTAGTGCATTGGGGGAAATAATATTGGATACCATTCTACAAAGAGGAAAATACCCAGTTGCAAGATCAGGAGGCATTATTTTAAAATGGGTTCCAAGCTATAACATTTCACTAAAAAATCACGTAAGAGAAATCTATGAACGACTATACGTCAACAAATTAGGTAATCTAGAAGAAATGGACAAATACCTAAAAATCACATAAATTACCAAACAAACTCAAGAAAAAATAGGAAACCTCAATAGATCTGTAAACAAGTACAGAGATAGAATCTGTTTCAAAACCCTCCCAACAAAGAAAAGTCAGATATAGCTTCACTGGTGAATTTTACCAAACATTTAAAGAAGAATCAACACCAATCCTACTCAAACTCTTCCAAAAATAGAAGAGGAGGAACATTTCCTGACACATTCTATGAGATCAGCATTACCCTGATACCAAAGCCAGCAAAGACACTACAAGAAAAGAAAACTACAGACCAACATTGCGTATGAAGAATACAAATGGAAAAATTCTCAACGATAGCAAACCAAATCCAATAGTACATTAAAAGGATCATACAGCAAGACCAAGTGGGATTTATCCTAGGAATGCAAATGTGGTTCCATAAAAGAAAATCAATGTAATGCATCATGTTAAAAGAACAGAGGGGGGAAAAACCACATGATTATTTCAATAGATGCAGGAAAAGCGTTTGAAACAATCCAATGCTTTGATGATAAAAATACTCAAGTACGTAGGAATAGAAAGGAACCTCCCTAACATGATAGAGGGCATTTACCAAAACCTATAGGTAATATCATACTCAGTGATGAAAGACTGAAAGCCTTCAACCTGGAAAACAAGATAAGAGTGTGTGCTTTTTGAAACCAGAGAGAGGTGGTAGTTGAATAACACTGTAAATGCACTAAATGCCCCTGAATTGAATACTTTTCAATTAGTTAACTGTATATTATATGAATTTCACATCAATAAAGAGATTCATTTAGTAAATCATTTGTTCATTTTGGTTTACTGATCTACAAGCTATTACCTACATTTATAGGATAATTAGTTAAGTGAGAGTAATAATTTAGAGATTACATTTTAACACCATGAAAAACAAACTTTATTTTCAATTCAAGATAAATGTGAGATAAAAGTCAAACTAAAAGCCTAAAAACTATTCTTAAGAGAGCCTGCAAATTTTCCTCTCAAAATTAGAACATTCTTTTAAAAATTGGAAGCCAGATGGTCTTGCACATAAGAACAAATCTCAATGTTAAATCCACATGGGATTTAAAAGTTAACTCTGCTGCAGCTGCAGCAAAGCAATCATAACTGTAGTCACCGTGTTTATTTTTCCTTCAGTGATGTTTAGAGCTGTGTTTCTCAAATTGGGAACTTGTTAGAAATACAAATTCTCAGGTCCCGCCCCAGATCTCCAGAATCAGAAACTCTGGGGTTGAGGGCCAGTAGTCTATTTTAATAAGCCTTCCAGATGCACACTCAAGTTTGAGAAGCACTAGTTAAAACCAACTGCACAAGTCTTGGCCAAGTGAGGCTGCTACAAGCATTTTCTTACCAGACATTGTTGGGTCATAAGCGTTGTGCTATTTCTTCTAGTTGTTAACGTGTCAGCTTGGAATACCTGTGAATTATCACTATGAAAAAAAGGAAAACATTTAAAATCCATTACAAAACTTTTTTTAAAGAATTAAGATTCCAAATACTTAAGAAACCATGCCATTAACGTAAATGGCTTCTTTGGGGAGCCAGTTGTGCAGGTGGATAAATTGCAATATGTGTGCACGTGCACACGCACAGCCTTAGTTGGCTGAGCCTAAACAAGTGTCCCTGTAAGGGAAGAAATTTTCAAGCATGCCACTTTACCTCTAGTCATGCTACCAAGAATAAGTATAATTTATTGTGGCCTTGGAAATGCATCATTTTCTGTGTAAACCTGTAACTGACTTAAATTTATGACTGAAGCTACCATGTGCGATACCAACTCCCTCTCGACTGTGAAGCTTTCACACGAACAAGAGGGATAACCGGTAGAGGCCGACAGAACTGAGATTTTCACAGATATCTTTTGTTTGATGAAAATGTTTTTAACGTAGTTGCACACACTCAAAACATTAAGAGGGTTCACGCAAATAATCCAGATTCCGGATTTCTAGCTTCTCTCGAAAACTCTGCAAGACGTGGCCACACCGGGCCACGTTCCCACATGGCAACCACAGGCTGAAGCCAAGCAACCGCTGCCTGCTGAAGATGGGGCTCGTCTTTCTCTGTGTCGATGGCGCCTTGGCCTTATTCGGGCTTGGGACCCTGAAAACATCTTCTCCTTTTTATGTCTTTTTTTTTAATTTTTAAAAATGTTTTTATTTATTTTTGAGACAGAGAGGGACAGAGCATGAGCAAGGGAGGGGCAGAGAGAGAGAGACACAGAATCCGAAGCAGGCTCCAGGCTCTGAGCTGTCAGCACAGAGCCCGACGCGGGGCCCGAACTCCCGGACTGTGAGATCATGACCTGAGCCGAAGTCGGACGCTCAACCGACGGAGCCACCCAGGTGCCCCTTTATGTCTTTTTTTAAAACTTTTTATTTTGAAGCAGTTGAAGACTCACAATAAGTTGCTAGACTACAGAGGGTTCCCGTGTACCTTTCACCCAGGTTTCCCCAAGGAGGATAAAAGTCATTGGTAACATTTCCTTCATTTTTGCCATATCCACTCAGGTGCCAAGTCTTTCAGGTTTTGCCTCTGTAGCTGCTCATAGGGCCATCTTATTCTTTTTAGGCTCCCTGCCAAAAACCAATTCAAAGCCTTTTTACTTTCCTGCGGACTTTGCAATAGTCTCATTTGTCACTTCATCTCAGTTTTGCCCCTGACACAATCTACCTAACAGACTACTAGGTCACCTTCCTGAAGGACAGCTTGCTCTCCTGCTCACAATATTCAGTAATTCTCTTCATTACCGTGGGCTGAATTTAATTACATTCATTACTATAACATTCAAAGCCCTCCACACTTTAGCTCTAGACTTTTGGATGTGATGAACTAGTAAGATTTCAAAACAAAATCTTGGCACAAACGTACAGTTGCTACCAACTTTCTGTTGTGAAGTAAAGTCATCAAAAAAAAAAAAAAAAAATCCCAGGGGCGCCTGGGTGGCTCAGCAGGTTAAGCGTCTGACTTCGGTTCAGGTCATGATCTCCCAGCTCGTGAGTTCAAGCCCCGAGTTGCGCTCAGTGCTGACAGCTTGGAGCCTGGAGCCTGCTTCGGATTCCGTGTCTCCCTCTCTCTCTGCCCCTCCCCGCTTCATGCTCTGTCTCTCAAAAATGAATAAACATTAAAAATTTTTTTTTTAAATCCCACCATTTACCAACACCATCACTTCACTTACAAGAGGACATTTTTTTTTGAGCCTGCGTGAGAGTGGGGGAGAGGTGCAAAGGGCAGAGGGATGGAGGAGAGAAGGAGAGAGGGAGAAAGGAAGACTGAGAGAGAAAAAGAGAGAGAGAGAGAGAGAGAGAGAGAGAGAGAGAGAGAGAGAATCTTCAGCAGGCTCGAGCCTCAGCATATTCTTGGAATGCTGTCCCAGCTCTCCAGCTCCCCTCTTCCCATCTGTATCCTATCGATCCATCAGAATCCATCTCATATGCCTCGTCTCCAAGAACATTTTCCTTATCCCTCAATCCTACTGTCATTTCTCACTCCCTTCT
This sequence comes from Panthera uncia, assembly GCF_023721935.1. Taxonomy (NCBI): domain Eukaryota; kingdom Metazoa; phylum Chordata; class Mammalia; order Carnivora; family Felidae; genus Panthera; species Panthera uncia. Next base: position 106,774,551 of record NC_064817.1, on the reverse strand, counting down.
TTGCATCTCCCTAGCACTTTCTTTCCCTCCCTAAGCACAGATCTTAGTCTATCGTATATTTAAATCCTTTGATTATTTATTTTCCCTATTAAATTAAAAGCTTACTGAGTCGTAATACATCTTTGCAGCATAGTAATTTGTATATAACAGGTAGTAACTCAATATTTTATGAGGGGATATGTGGTATGGGTCTAATGTTTACTTCCTTTTCCAATCATTTTTCTCTATGAGAACAGGAAAATATTCTAGCAGTCACAAGAAAGCTGGAGGGACACTAATGGGTTACATATTTGCACTCTTGTATGTGAGGGTAATTCTTAAGGCTGGCAATTATATTCTCCCCTAAATTTTTGTCACTCAATTTTAATAAGACTATAACTGAAAGAAATCATTGAGGAAGCATAGATTTCAATAGGTAGGAGTCACTCAACATGAATTCATAAAATCCTAGGTGATACCTACAACTGAGTTAAGTGCTACAACTTAAAGTAAAGACACTATAACTAGATACAGGTTCAATGCACCACATCAGATGAGCAATAAGCAGCTCTGTCTAAATATCTAAGCTACAAGATGTTTATGCTAGTTATATCCCCAAAGCAATCATTCACTACAGCCACTATTGTCTTTCCAGGTTTGTACGAATTTAATAAGCCAGATAGTTGGCAAATTTCTTCTGCAAAGGGCCAGACAGTAAATATTTTGGGCTTTGTGGGACATACAATCTCTGTGGCAGCTACTCTGTCATTGTAGTAGGAAAGTGGCCATGGGCAACAAGTAGGCAAATGGGCATGGCTATGTTCGAATAAAACTTTATTTACAAAACCAAATGGCAGGCTGGATTTGGCCCACAGGTAGTAGTTTGACTTTCAAACAGTTTAAATGCAGGGCCAGACTAGAGGTATTTACAGGCGGAAGGCACTGGCAGAAATCCCAGAACTTACTAATACTCAAAGGGCCAGAGAAGTAAAAGGAAAAAAAAACTACCTTTAAATAAGGTTATTGACACCAGTAGTGAAGTCAGACAAGTAGATGGCTAAAGGGTATAAAGAACCAAGAGGTTCAAAAGTTTTGACAACAGTATTTTTGATTTTTAAAAAATTTTTTAATGTTTTTATTCATTTTTGAGACAGAGAGAGACAGAGAGCAAGCAGGGGAGGGGCAGAGAGAGAAGGAGACACAGACTGGGAAGCAGGCTCCAGGCTCTGAGCTGTCAGCACAGAGCCTGACACTGGGTTCGAACTCATGGACGGTGAGATCATGACCTGAGCCAAAGTCGGACACCCAACCGACTGAGCCACCCAGGCGCCCCTGACATCAGTATTTTTATTAATACGAGATGTACACAAAACAGTGCAGGAACTTTTTTGAAAAAAAACCAGTAATTCTTATATTAAAGAGTTAATATTTAAGGAACAAATTCTGCGAATACTGGTGCAAGAGATTGTGTTCATACACAGGAAGCATCAAGCAAAATTGGAAAATTACTTGAAAGAAGTGCAACAATATTTAATGAGCAGTGAAAGAGGCAAGACAACAAGTATTAGAGGCTCAATTTAGTGAGAAAGCGAGGGAAGTGAGCAGTGTACATATACAACCAAACAGAATGGAGGTGAACTTGAATTCTAGTGTAATTCTACTCCAAATTGTTTTCCCTGCCGTGTCACTTTCCTGACCATGCTCTAAACTGGCCATAACAGCACAAAATCTGCCCTCAGGAGATCATTTGGCCAAGTTCCCTGACATCAGGCATGTCACATATCATCTTCGGGTTACTTCTTTATGACACATGAGAGTCCCTGGACTTGGTCCACCTTGTGGTTTCTTTATCTTTAACTCCTCGTAGATAAATAGGTAAACTGATTCTCACCTTTCTGTACCAATTTCGCTTCATGCATCAGGAGCTTAAGCTACAGAATTTGACACTGTAAGCATGCTCTAATATGATAAAAATAAAAACTTTAAATCCTTCGCAGAACAAAACAAAGCATGAAGGGATAACTGCGATCACTCTCCTTGTTTCTAGGACTGCTTGCAACTTGTTTTTCATTTCATAAAGGCTTCCAATAAAACCAACATTCTCCTCAAGTGCTTTCTTCTAGCAGAGTGGGTCCATAGCAATTCATTTTTTCATACAATAGGATTAGGGTCTATCCTGAATTTATAGAATGTTCTCGTTTTCAGCTCAACATGCACAGTTGCCTCCCCTTTATTTTTCTATCTGCCTATTAAAAAAAGATAATGCATTATTTTTTTGATTAATCTTAGTTTGCATTTCCTTTTGGAACAGTATATTCTCCTTTGCCTCAAATGACCAAATGTATTTGGTTAGTTAATGAGCTTAGAAGTTGATTAGTAGTGGACAAAACACTAGCTTAGGAGTCAGGAGACACAGGTTCCTAGTACTGGCCCTACTACGTCATTTTAGAGACTTATGGGCCTCGGTTTCCTCATCCATTAAATAAGGAGGGTATATCTGGTCTCTGAGTTCACTTCTAACTGTTGTGATTTATACCTATCAATTAGTATGATGCTAGCAAAAACGAGGAACAAAGTTACTAACACAGGAAGTGAATGAATTTTTCAAACATTTTTACAATACTGATAAAACTTTATGATACTATGATGTGAGATCCAAGATCTCACTTTCAAACCCTATTTTAAGAAATTATAAGCTTGTGCCATGCCAGATATTGGATATGTGCAGGAAAAACAGTTAACCATCAGGACAGTGTTTCTAAATCTTATGTTTTCCATTATCAGTCCTCAAAGGTGTCTTCCCTCCCCCTTTTTTTAGAGAGGGTAGGGGCAGAGGGAAAGGGAGAGAGAGAATCTTAAGCAGGCTCCATGAGATCATGACCTGAGACGAAATCAAGATTCGGATGCTTAACCGACTGAGCCACTTGGGCGCCCCTCTAAGGAGCCCTTTTTTTTTTTTTTTACATTTTCCCTCCAATTACTCGCTCTTGAAAATTCACACAAAATTTTTGTATGTATAGCTGTGGTTTGTACATAAAAAGGCAAGATGTTTTTCACCACCCTCCCCCCAAGAACGAAGTTGGGGGCAGTACCGGCCATTGAGGATGCAACACTTAGGAGATCAAGTTTCTCTGGTACCTAAACTTTTTGTTCAAATAAAAACTAGGTGTAAAAAAAGGTCCAAGCTTAGTTGCTTGGCAACCTTTTATGATGGCTGGAGGTGAAGGTCAGAGGTGACAAAGCAGCTGAGAGAATGACAAAAAATTAGTCATTACAGAAGATCTGGAGGCAAAGGGTGGGGAACACTCAGTTTCTTCAAAGGAGTGGGTAAGAGATGGGGTGAAGTTAGAAAAAGTCCTGCTCCACACCAATAGGTTGCTGCTTTTGGGTCCCTGTGGACTGTCAGAAGAGCACGTTCAGGTTCACGTGTGTCAACCTCAGGGTAGGTGTGCGCTCTCCCTTCGGCCAGCCCAACCCACTCCTCCCCAAGGCTGAGTGTGAGATCTCCAGACAACAGGAACACGGGAGATAGCTGCAGAAGCTCGATGAAGAAAGGGATGGGAATGCTATCGTAAGTCACTGTCCCCAACTCCTGCCACCCACCCCCTGCTATCTCAAGCCTGCTCACCCAAGCCCACTGATCAAAGGGGCGCTGTTGGATCGTTTCAGCGAGTCGTCTGTTGTGGCTGAACTCGGCAGCAGCTCCGAGTCTAGGTCCATTTTCTCTTGTGCCATGTCCACGTCGAGGAAGAAGCTACTGCTTGGTCCGAACTTCGCAAGGTGTTCTGGCTCCCATTCACATAAGGACAAGTCAACTGGTTGAGGAGAGCAGGGAGGGAGGAAAAGGAGAAAAAGAGAGGAAGCACCACCTTTAGACGAGTGCTCACCTTTGCAGCCCTACCATCCCTAATACCAGTGGGCACAAAGCGTGGCAAGACTGGCTCGGACCCTCGGACCCCCCACAAGCTCCGGGTCCCTAACGCTGAGAAGATACTCCACCTCCAAGTCTATAATGAAAGTGGGGAATTTATCTTAGTCACCTCCACAATTGTTCGCCCTTATTTCCCTCGGCCAAGGAAACCCCAGGGGACCCTTTCCGGCCCAAGCAAAAACTACAACCTGTCGCCTCCGAGAATCAGTTGGGTGCCGCCCCTCCGCACATGCGCCGGACGCGCGGCCCGCCGACGCACACTTATTACGCAAGCAATGAAGGTTAATGAGGGCGCTTTCGCCAGCCTTGCGGGGGCGGGGGGGCGCACGCGCAGTCAGCGCCGCTTTTTTTACCCTTAGCCGGGTTCTCTCTTCTCTCTTCCTAGGGGCAATTCACCGTGGTTGTTCCTCCGCTCCCATGTGAACCGCGGGATGGTTTCGCTGACCGTTATTTAGGAAAGAAAGGGTGGGGAGGAGTAAGGGGTACGGGAGCGCCGTCTTTTCTGCTGTGTCTAAAATAATATTGTTTTCTCAGATTTGATTAGCCAATTATCCCCTTATAATTGAGACCTACAAGCTTGTTACCTCTGTCCTGTTATAGCCAACACTACACATTTGTAGTTTTAAAATAATGCAATACGTCTGGGGGGGGGGGAGAACCCAAGACCTGCCACCTGCTCCCAAAGTGTCCTGGTAGGCAAAACATAAGAGAACATAAGGGAAGGGAAGCAAAAATAATATAAAAACAGGGAGGGGGCCAAAGTGTCCTGGTAGGGCGCTAATCCAATTGAATCAACTGTGCAGACAAATCACTGTTTTCCATGTGGTTTCATTGTTTTTGTTTTTTACCGTAATCATAAGTGTATATTTTTACACTAAATACCATTTATCTTCTCAAAGCTATACATATAAGAAAATGATTTGAGTTAAAGTAGAGAAGCTTGTTTGCTCAGAACAAATGTCTCAGAATTTAATATTCATCCAAATCAGTGTTTCCATTTAATAACGCTGTCATGGCTCAAACATTTTAAGAAGTGCTCTTTTAGAATTTTTCAGCACCAGTTTAATGAGCCACGGAATACTGAAATCGTAACTCCATGCTAATAATTTTGTAAAACCATACCTTTTAAGAACCGTATAGAGAACTGGCAGAGAAGGCAAGTGAAACTACTGAAATGATAGTTATTAATTAAAATAGTCACTACATGGTATAGCACTTCAGAGTTTAAAAAATGTCTTCATATACTTGTCTCAATTGGTTCAATCATGAACCCTGCTCAGCTAATTACTGGTGAATGTAATGGGATTATCTTGAAACAGTTCATGACAAGTTAATGACATGAACGATCATAATCATTCTTCATTCATTCTGAGAACAGAATAAAAACTTAATTATATTACCAGACATGAGGATGATTTGGAGTCTCCTGACGTAAGACAGGTTAACAATAGCTACCATTTTTTTATGCACTTAATTATATGCCAGGTACTGTCCTAAGCACTTATTAAAAAATTTTTTATCCATTCTGAGAGAGTGCAAGCATGTGCATGTGGGGGAGGAGCAGAGACAGAGGGAGAGAGAGTCCCAAGCAGGCTCTGTGCTGACAAACGCAGGGCTCAATCCCATGAACTGTGAGATCATGATCTGGGCAAAATCAAGAGTTGGAGCCTTAACTGACTGAGCCACCCAGGCGCCCCATAAGCACTTTAAATATGTGATTGCATTTAATGCTTACAGTAATTCTGTGAGGTAGGCACTATCACAATGCCCATTTTTCAAAGGAGGAAACTGAAGCCCAGAGGAGTTACTCAAGTGACAACTGCTAAGTGGCAAAGCCAAGAGTCCTCTGCCATTCTATTTAAGTGAAAAGACAGATGAGGTGCGTCTGGATATTTCTCTGGATACTATTTCTGTACTCATAAACACTTGATAAATCTTTTTAAATTATTTTATGAATAAATGCAAGTTTAAATAACCTGCCATTCACAGCCATCTTGTAAAGAAGGGAAGTTACTTCTATTTTACAGTCGATAAAATTCCAGAGAGATTAATGGCACATAATTAGGTAGCAGTAGAATCTGAGCTGGTACCAAGGTCTCCTGAAAGCCACTGTTAAAGTTCCCAGGGTACCTGGAAAATTTACGAAAGATGGTAGTTAAAGCTGAGTAAGTCAGGGTGGATGTCAAAGGCCGTGGTTAAATACAGAATGGGGTCAAAGCCAAATTGAATAGCAGAAAAATAGAGAGGGAGTACATGAGAAAAGAACTAGATCTTACTCCCACTCTGCTGCTCATTTTACTTTTCAAAGAGTTTGTTGATATTCGTGGCAAGTAATAAAGTTTAATAGATATATTTTGAATGAACAGACAATATCATCATGCCTAAGCATTACAGATATCTAATTTTTAAAAATCGAAGTACAATAACACTAAGACAATAGATTATAACATGACAAGGAAAGAGCAACCAAGAGACTTGCACGAAAAGGGGTAGTAATATGAAACAAATACGTACCCAAGATGGCAGGAAGTTTTCAGCTATTACCAAAGAGGAGGAACTCTCTAACTAAAGTGTAGCTAAATGCCAGGAACCCATAGTACATGCATAAGTTAGAATGTCAAAAGGAACGAGTAGTACAAAAACAATTCTGTATACTATAGTGGCAAACACAATATTTGAAGAAATTATTTTTACTTATTCCCATTTTTATACATGATTATACCAACCTAGCTGTGTTTCATGATCAGCTCCTGCTGTTCCATAGCAATATGCCATGATCTCAGATTGCCATTTTGCTTAGATCTATACCTTGCCACTTATGCTACTCCTGTCTTTGAGTGTCCCAGTCTGCTGCCATCTGTACCAGGCCTCTTCATTATAAAAGGTGACCCACAAATATGTGATAATCAGTTGTCTAGTTTACCAGTTGTTATGGCAACTTTTAAGCAACTGCTTAACCCTTAGTTATCATAAGGGTAAGTCAGAGAAAAGTTGAGTCCAAGGCCACAGGTTACAAACACCCCAAATCTCCCAAAAGATTTCCATGAAGTGAAAGAAACTAGGTAGGCAGGAATATGTGAATTGAACCTTGAAATGATGGCCAAGGTAGCATCCATATCCTCACATGTCCTTAAGTTTCTCCTAATCGTTAAGCTTCTGAACGTTAGCAATTCTACTAAATTGTTGGACTCCTCAGAGTTAGGGACTCTGCATGTGGTCAGCGAATGACTGTTCAGTAGCTTTTGTGAACCCGAGAATGTACTTTTTTTTTTTTTTGAGCAGATGATGGAGTTGCTATGACCTTGAGATAAAAAGAGATAAATAAATTGATCAAAAACAGAGTTTCTAATCCAGTTGGCAGGAAGATGTAGGCAATCTAAAGGAAACTTTCCAAAAGAGCTTTAGAAACTCTGTATTACAAGGAGCAAATATTAACATTGAGGAATAAAATGATTGAGCTTGGCAGGTTTAATATGGGATAACTAAATTGAAGAGTCAGGTAAAAGTAGTTTTGCTAAATTTTGAAACCAATTTCCTAACTAGCAAATTTCCTATATTTCTTTGTATGTATGATTAACACAATACAATGCCATCTTTATCCTAGGGTCATTCAAGTAGTGAGGATTACATGAGTTAATATTTCTAAAGCTCTTATTATTGGACCTAGCACAGTAACTGCTATGTAGGTGTTTGTTAAATAAAATAATTTCAGGCCTCACACGTGCCGAATGGCTATTGTTAGGGTCTCCATAAATCCTAGAAAGAAAAAAAAAATTCTGGGTCTGCTACTTGTTCTTCAGGACTTTTCTTAACATCGTTGAAGCCTTGCAAAATGGAGATGACTCCTTGCCACTCGCCATATGAACTTTCATTATTTTTTCACTTCCGTTTTGTCTAGTGCAACCAAATGGATGATCTGAAAAAGAAATCAGCCCCTCCAAAGGCCAACAAAATCAAGGGATTTAAGAAACGAGCAGGGATCACAGAGGTCAGAGCAAACAAACTGGGAGCGAAAAAACGTGAAAACCACAAGTTTCCATTTCCCTCGAATATTGGCCCAAACTCCTCCTGAAAGATGATGCTCCAGTGTCTCCAAACTATTGGTTCTTTTCAAAATCGGGCGCCAGGGTCCCCGGGCCAATGCCATAGAGGAAGGCGCCGGGCCCCCTGGAAACGCTCCTCCCACTTTGGAGGAGGTTTGCGGGGCGGGGCTCCCACGCATGCTCCGTGCCCGCGGGCTCATTGGCGCTGCCGCCGGGCGCGTGCGCAGGACCCGATAGGTGCCCGGACGCGGAAGACTTGGCCCGGTGGAGGTTCCCGCTTCTGAAGCGTGGGAGGCGGAAGAGGCGGCAGGTTGTAGATTTTGGTCTTGGCCCCAAGGGGTTCCCCCCGGGCCCATCAGAACCCAAGAGAGGAAGAGGAGGCACCGCGGCGGCGGCTGAGGGGCCGAACCCCCCACCTGTCCTCCAGGAGGGGAGGGGGGGTAGGGAGGGGATAAGCACCCCTCGCAGGGCTGAGGAGCCCCTAGGACCGGGTCCCAGAGCATGGGGGGCTGGACCGGGTCCCCGAGCATGGGGAGCTGGAGCCGTCGAGGCCGCCCGGCCAGGCCCTGCCCGACTGTCAGCTTTACGGTGGTGTTAGCACTGCCCGGGCAGCTGCGGTGTCTGTAGCCCGGCCCCACTTGAGGTCGTCGGCCGAAAGATAGCAACATGAGTTTCGCCGCTGCCTAGTTTCCTCCCCCTCCTCTTCTCCCTCTGTCCGCCTCCTTCTCCTCTTCCCCATACTTCGTCTTTTCCTTTCCCTCTCTCGTGCTCCTCTTTTTCCTCCACCCTGCCCTCCTTCCCTTCCGTCCTCGTCCTTTCCCCATCTTCCTTTCCCGATTCTGTCCTCCTTGTACTCTGTTTTCCTGTTTTTCCATCTATCCCCTTTCCCTTCCTCTTGCTCTTTTCCCTCCATCCCTCTCTTTTCTCCATCGTCTTCCCCTTATTCTGTCACCCTCCACCACCACCTCCTCTCGCTACCGTCTCCCCTTCCTCCTCCCCTCACTCACTATCAGCCTCCCTTCCTCATCCTCATCCTCCTTCCCTCCTCCTCCTCCTCCTCCTCCTCCTCCTCCTCCTCTCCTGCTTTTCTCCGCCCCAGCCCCCGCCCCCAAGCCTCCGCCCCTTAGCCCCCGCCCCCAGCTTCCAGTCCCCAGCAGCTCAGTCCTGCAGTGAGAGTCTTGGGAGTCCATAGCTAAGCACCAGGAGCTGAGCACTGCCCGCTGTGCCTGCCTGCAAGTCTCCGACATGGCTCAGGAGAAAATGGAGCTGGACTTTGAGCCTGACACATCTGATGGGGGCGCCCTGAGGAGATCCAGCAGCGCTCCCCTGATCCACGGGCTCAGGTGAGCGGGGTGGGGGACGATGAATAGGGGGTTCAGGGTCTCCTCTATTCCCTGCAAGCAATCTTGCTTCCCTAAAGTGAGACTTGGAGCTCATTTGGGTTCTCCAAACTGGGGGGGGGGGGGCTTGTTTGCTTGACAGTGACTTGGGTCCCAAGGTGGAGTGAAAGTTTGACCCCAAACTCTGGGAAGCTTGGGGGAAAATGAGGCCCTCTTTACCTGGGGCTCTGTTGGCTCACTCTGAAAGGAACTACAAGGAGCTTCTGGCTCTTCTAACAGGTTGCTTGCCCTGCCTAATTTACACCACTGAATGTCAGACTGAAGCCCCTGGAACTAGACTTGCAACTTGACACCTGTCTCTAAGAGCTGCTATTTCTAAGCTCGGTTTAGGAACCCTGGCATTAACAGAGCATTTACTTTAATAAATCACAATTTATCTAATAACTTGTACTCAAGTGGCGTGTTCATGTCACATTAAGTGATTCGGATTTGTCCTAATGTTTTCAGATCCCAAAACTGCCTGAAATGCATTCCAGTGAAAAAAAAAAAAAAAAAAAAAAAGGGTGTCCTGTAGCTTAGATCAGTTAAAGAAAACAATGTTTTAGAAAACAATGGGAACAATCAACCCTTGAATTTTAGTGGTAGGGTCTTGTATTGTCATGTGAATAAGTCACCAGAGGGTCTATTTTCAGGTAGAATTTTGTGATGGTGAAGGAGGTTGGCAGACCTCCTGAGCCTATTACATTTCACTCTTAGAAGTAAGACAATTCATCTTAGTAGAGAGCTAATTTGTGAGACCCTGTGGAAATGGAATTAGTCCAAAAAAGGGGATGGGAGTAGAATTAGCCAAAATCATTAATCAAGCACAGTGAAGGCAAAGAAACAGGTAATCCTTGTCTGTCAAACTGATTACAATATCTGTATTTTGGGGGGAAATGGATTTACTTATTTTCTTTTACTAAATTTTGAAACTGGGGGGAGGTTGGAGTGGCTCCTTGCTTTCCTAATGCCGTCCTCCGCTCTACATTTATTTTTGATACTATAGGAATAAATTGGTCTTTGGGGTTGTCTTTTAAAATCTGGTAAGCAAAAGCAGTTGCTAGGGGGTCGGGGCCATCCCACTGACCTGCATTTAGACTGTTGTAGAAATAATGCACTGTTTTTTGAATCAGGATCTAAGTAAATACTTGCAAGGTAGCATGATGTGACAGAAGCAGGGGTGAGGAGACTAGGCCTCATCCCAATTTTCTCCCTGATTGTGGTCATGAGTGTCAGTTTTCTCATTCAAAATTTAGGAGAGCTGGATTAGGTGATTTCAGCGGTCCCTTGGAACCCAATTCAGTTCAGTCCTGAAAATCCTTCTTGCCCTCTTATTATGGGCATGGCACTCTGCTAGGCAGTGCGGGGAGATTGTGCAAAGATGAACAAAAGACCTCTGCCCAAGGAGTTTGAGACACACGCACACTTTTCTTTAATAAAAGGTAAAGTGGGTATCTCAAGAAGAATCTCATTTCCCATTGTGCTCTTTGGACTCAAAGGAGGGATGATTGCGTTAGGTTTGTGTATTGAAGAGAGGCTTCACAGAGGGCACTGCATGGAAATGGGTGCTCAAGAAGAGGAAGGATTTGGGCCGATGGTGGTGGGGGGGGGGAGAGACAGAAGAGACAACATGAACAAAACCCCAGGTACGTTTATTTAGCTGTGCAGCGGGTTCAAAGGTAGAACATATTTAGGGCAGTAGTGGGAGAGGTGCTAACTGGGCTCATACTGTAGAACAGGGCCCGGCCCTTCTCACCGTCATGGCGCACACAGAAAGCAGCAACACGTTTAGGTGCTCTGGGGTAAACAGATGAGGCTGCTCTTGTCTGGTGGGAACCGGTTTGGGGGCGTGGGCTCTGGCCAGAGGCAGCTGGAAGCAACCAGTCTGGAGCTCCGCCCCATACCTCTCCTAGCTGCCCCCCAAGCACTGAGGAGATCAGTATCTGGGTAGACCTGTGATCCACAGCAAGCCACTAGGAAGGCCGGTGAGGAGTTTATTCATTGTTTGGAGTGAGGAGCCATCGAAGATTCATTGTTAACTGGAGAGTGGGCGTTAATACAGTTGAAGGATGTCTTAAAGGAAAAGACATTAATCATTTTATTTTTATTTTTTAGTGATCTTTCTCAGGTTTTTCAACCTTACACATTTAGAACTCGGAGGAATAGTACAACGATTATGAGCCGTCATACCCTGGTAAGTATAGAAGTAAGTATTTTTAGTGGTATGGATTGGGGAAAATACTTCCAGACGTAGTTCGTTCTTAAGATGATGTGCTATGTACCATCGTTCACTAAAGAAAAAAAATAATTTTACCTATCTTGCTCATGCTGTGGCCCTTGTCAGCTTTTGGTGCAAAACAGAGATCTGCTTAAGACTTTTTTCTTGGCTGTGGGACTTTGTGTTTTTAAAAATTGTTCGTTGTTTTTTTTGTCACTGCTTGCATGATGGTTATGAGGGAAGTCAGGATTAACTTCTAAATATAGCTGAGAAAAATGGTCTTTATTTATCCCAGGAAGCAAAAAATTGTTTAGACATTAGCCGAGTATTTCTGACACTTACCTGTTGGACAGTGCTATGTATCCAAAGTGAAATCTCCTTTAAAATGCGTGTATTTATATTCTCGGTAGAGTTGCTAATTGTGACTGTTCTAAATAGCCTGAGCTGTCAGGGGTCACCCTATTAGTTGGACGCACTGGGAGAGATTATGATGAGGTTTTTAATATAGTAGCACTTCACATGTGGAGCCCACTTAGCCAGTAGCTGCATCACTCTGAAAGACATCTGAGATGTAAGCAAACAGACCTCTGAATGGCCGCACTAGATTTCCATAGTCTGTGCACAAAGGTTCATCAGTTTGTTTACAGGAGAGCCTCTGACCTCCAAATCATCTAAAATTATGCACAATCATAATAAGCTTCCAACTCAGTAGTGTGTGAGAAGCAGCAAATCAAAAGAGGTGCATTCGGGCTTAAGGTATACTAATAGCTGCTAGCAGAGGAGGAGAGGGGAAAACTGAAAAGCAGACCGGTTTTTAACAACGCAGTCTGTGGCTTAGCATAAGGGCTAAGAGCCTGTTAATGGTCCCTGAGGGTCTCACTGGCACTGAACTGTAAAATACTTGATGTTCTTAAGGATACCTGGGTCACTAACCTTTTTTCAAATTGTAGTGTACCATACCCTGTGCCTTCATGGTATTCTACATGTTACCGAGTCCTTTCACATTTTTAATCCTCATAGCCACCCCCTGCGAAGTAGGCAGGGCCAAAGATGTCCTTACCAGTTCAAAGAGGCAGCAGCTAAGACTCAGCTGATAGAAATGACTTGCTCAGAATCACACAATTGCTAAGTGGCAGAGCTGGGATTAGAATAGAGATAGGTCAAGGCCATTCTGGTTGGTAAAATCTGTTTAAGAAAGGAGAAATAAAATACACTTTTAAGGAAGATTTCCAGCTGAAGTGGCTAGAAATACTTAAAAGGGGGAAATGTTAGCTGTCTGGAGGTTTGATTCACCTCACCTTCTTCCCCGAGGATACTGGAAAATAGAACGGCTTCATTTCGCCCTGTAGATGAGAAATGTTTCTGCTTGTTACACAGCCATGCTCCCGATATCAGTAGTATAGCAAAGAAGGGAAAATGAATTTGCCTCTGTACACTTGACTTTGCTCTTTTCTAAGATGTGAAAATTCTTATCAACTCTGTCTTGATTCCTCTCTCCCTACTCCCTGACAGATACGTTTTGCTCTGGCTGCACTAAAATGCCTATTTCGCTGAAGGGGCCACGTTGGTTCACTTCTCTTTGTGGATCCTTACGTTGTCCTTCCCTCCATCCCCTTCTCCTTTTGAGCTTCCTGGTTTGGGATGCCTTCCGGAGCACCTTCGGGTACTTCGGTCATCGGATGGGTTATACCACGTGTGTTCAATCACAGTGTCCTCTATAAATCTTAATACGCTTACCCACCTCTCGGATTAACCTGCAAAAAGCAAGGTGTTGAATGAAATGGAAAGGAGCGACGCAAGATCTGCAGGAGTTGTCTGTGCAGGATCTGACAACTGATTAGGTGTAAATGCAAGGGGAAGGAGGACTCCAGGGGACTGAACTTTTATTTCTTAGCGGCCAGGGGAAAAGCGTTGCCTTTATTATGAGTAGGGAAATTTCAAGGAATTGGGCATCTGAAGGGCTGGTAGATAAATTCTGGGCATGTTGGGCCCAAGGTGCCTGCCACTTACTCTGCACTGTTCTCCGAAGCAATATTCTAATTAAAAATTGCGAGCTTCCTAGACCTTTCACTTTCAGTGGCTGACCCTTCTCTGTGAAGGCAGACGGTCATCTTGTATAAACGTCAGCTTTCTTACTCTTAAGATGTCGTTACCTTTACATGTGATGTTTTCTCCAATGGTTCCTAGATTTTCTGTCTCTTGTCACTTTGCTTGGTCTGTTGTCTCCTCTCTAGTCCCCTCCTCCCTGGCTTTTTCGCTCCTGCCTTCTTCTCCTGACTCACACATTGAATATCTGGAACACAAACTTGTCTTTTTCCCTATGTCTCTGTTTTCCCTTGACCCCTCCGAGCTTCTACAAAGCCTAATCTACACCCAGCTGCCTCCAGCTCCTTGTTTCCCAATTTCTTGCCAGCTACTCGACCAGTTTGTGATCTCACTGCTCCTACCACCATGCTATTAAAAAACTTCTTGCAAAAATCACCAGTGCCCAGTGGCAGGGGCCTCTTTCCTTCTTCTACTTAGGCTCTTCGCTTTACTTAACACCATTAACAGCACCTCCTTGAAGTGCTTGGCTTTCTTCTCAGTTGGTACATTGCTCTTGTTTCTGGTACAAGACCCAGCATTTCTCCTCCCTGTCTTCCTTTTGAGTCTTCCTTCTAGTTCTTAGTTGACAAGTTGTACATTCTATAGATGCAGCATCTACATTTCTGACTTCCTCTACTGTCAGCTTTTTGCACTCTTTACTTTGGCTTTCCTGATGATTTCGTTGCCCCTGGGGTTTCTTTTGTTCTCTGCCACGTCCATGTTCTCTGCCACGATATCCTGTTAGTGTTTCCTGCCTTAGAGACTTGCCTCGTGGCCCAGTGCTTTTCAAATGGCCTTATTAAGAGTTTAGTGGTAAACACGTTATTTTTATAAGTGGAAAAAAAACACTTTTGCAAAGGATTTTATTTGTAAAGTTTTTCTATTTTCAGAGCCTAGGAGAGGAAAGAGAAAGAGAAAAGGGTGGGTACTGAAGAGATATCCTTTGAGGTCAAATCATATTTCAGTGTCTAACTTTTAAAAATGGCACCTGGATTAGCTTTTGCCTAAAAAACTTGGAACAGTTTATCACCATTTTATTCTACTCACTACATTAGGGTTTTTAGAAGTTTTAATAGGATAGGGCCTCTCGTAACTGGATTGTTGTCTTATTTGTCTTACAGCATTACAAATTTGTTTGCGTTTCATTAGGGAGTAAATAGCAGTTGTTTACATTATGGCTATTAGAACCCTGTAAGGTCTCTTGAGATGAATTCTACCTTTCATTCTGGGATCAGATTGTGTTTATTTTGAAGGAACATGATTTGGCCCCCAGGTCATTTTAGCCTTGTGTTGTCAAAAAATGATGCTCTAACGGAAAGGAATGGTTATTTGAAAAATAACACATTGCCGTCCACGTTGATTTTTTCTTAACTAGTAAGGTTTGTGGTGTATATTCTACCACAGTGGTATATGTAGTGGTAGTGACCAAATTTTAGAAGTGATTTAGAGCATACAAACAAAATCTCCCTATTGCAGATTTGAAGTGTTTTCGATAAACACTAATCATAGACAAAATACTATACTGGGCTTCTTTGCCTATCTTCCTCCATGGGTGCATTGGTGTTAAAAATGACTACAAGTTTTTTCTTTCCCTTTTTACCTAGTTCTTTATTTTAGATAAGTCGGGTAATGGATATTTCTAAGGCCTGGAATCTTTTTTTACATGAACGTACACAGCTCTGCATTCATTCGGGAAAAGCGTTAAAGTCAGTGCCTGTCTTGCGACAGATGGTGCTTTGAGGTTGGACACCTGGTGTACTTTCCAAAAACCGAATGTCCTGCCTCTGGTGCATTAATGTTCAGTGATCTAAAGAGCTAGATCTCTGAGAAGAATGTGAAATCTTATTTGGGGGGAGGTTGGACACTGGTACTGACAGCAGACACTGCTTTGTGATTCAGAAAGTAGTAAGTGTTTACTTTTCCTTTCCAGTTGCTGTCGTCGTCACCAAATCGCGTTCCTAGTAGCAGACTGCATCAGATCAAAAGGGTAAATTCTACTTCCTAGCTCAGCTGCAGTTGTCTGAATCTTCCATTTGGATTTTATTTTCATTCTGAAGATGTAGATATTAAAAATGAGCCCACTCTGGGTGGCCATAGACAGATGCAAATTCTTCTGAGTGTGCGTGCAGGTGAAACACAGATGTGGCCTGGGTGACAGTCTTAGCATGTGCTGCTGTACTGTAATTATGTCAAAGACGGTAGAAAAGTCTTTTATTTGTTTATTTTTTGGTAGAAAGAAGTCTTTTAAATTGTACTTTGAAGTAGAGAACTGTGTGGATGTGGGTAAATACTGTGTTTTCAGCATGTGCTTGTCTTTGTAGGAGGAAGGCATGGATATGATGAACAGAGAAACTGCACACGAACGGTTAGTGCTTCACAAAGAACAGAGCAGTGCTTCACAAGAGCAGAGCCTAATGTATGTCTTGCTTCTGAGCACTGACGGCCTCTCATTTTTATTTGTTTTAGGGAAGTGCAGACAGCAATGCAGATCAGCCAGTCATGGGACGAGAGCTTGAGCCTGGTAAAGTTCTCACATGTTTGCTTGGTTTTGATTTTCTGGAAACCTTTATGTCATTCATTGGCTTCATTAATTTTTTTCAGACACTTCTGTCTCCCCCATTTCCAAATTTGTATTCGGTTTTTGATCTCTGCTTTTCCACCAGGATATTAGATTGCAACTGTTTAGTGTCTGTGCATTTCTATTCTAAAAGTGTAGGCGTGTTTGAGTAGTAAAGAAGAACTGCGATGGGCTGAATTGTGAATTACAAGGAAATAACACTTTATGTTTACAGAGTGATAGCGATTTTGAGAAGCCGGAGAAACTATATTCTCCTAAAAGGATTGACTTCACTCCAGTTTCTCCGGCACCATCACCCACCAGAGGGTTTGGAAAGGTAGGCTCCTTGACAAGGTGTTAGCTGTCTTTCACACACTGAGCTGTTTACTCTAAAACACACACACATGCGCGTGCGCACACACACACACACACACACACACACACACACACGCCTCATTTTTTAAAAAATCCAATGACTGGAAGGAAAATCCATGAAAGTTTCTGATAGTAACTTGAAGAAAATGGTACGTCAGTCTAGGTACATATTCTCACGCGTGTGTTTCTGCGTATGTAAAATATACACACACAGCTAAGCAGTTCTAAGGATGTCGTTTCTATTATTTTGAGAACTTTTTGAAAGCCAGAGCACTAGAACTATTTTAATATTAAATATGCTTTTTTTCTAGCAATGTTTTTCACCATCCTTACAAATGTTTGTGAGCAGCAGTGGGCTGCCGCCAAGTCCCGTGCATAGTCCAAGACGCTTTTCCAGGTAAGTCAGCCTACTTTTCAAAAAATGTGGTTGAAATGCTACACGTTCAATTTGTGTCTCCCGATGACCTTTTTCCCCAACATTTTCTTACGGAAATTTTCCAACAGACAGCAAAATTGGACACAATGAACATCCATATACCTACCACCTGTATTCTAGCAGTAACGTTTTACCAGAGATGTGTTTTTTGAGACATGGTGCCAGAGAACGAACACACGTACACACGCACACGTGCATGCGCGCAATAACCTATCCTTTGTAAGGATAAGGAAAAAAGTTTGTTAAAGATTGTATACCAGTCAAATCCAAATAGTTTTTTAATAAGGTTTATCTGTTTTGAAAAAACTTGTGGATATTTTGTCTTATAGAATTTTTTTTTTAAGTTTTTTTTTTAATTATTATTTAAGTAATCTCTACACCCAACGTGAGGCTTGAACTCATGACCCTGAGATCAAGACTTGCGTGTGCTTCCGACTGAGCCAGCCAGGTGCCCCTAGACGATTTTTTAAAATAGCTTAAAATGCCGTGTTTTTTCAGATTATCATATTCCAGGTCAGATCATGTATTGGCAGTTCAGTTACTCAACTTATAACACAGGCATTTTCCATTTTTTTCTACATGACTGTCAATTTTATTGATTTATTTGGGCTATAACGTTTATCTTGCATCTTAAAAGTACTTCACATCATCCTGTTTGTTTATTCTTTGAAGCAGGAGGAGTCAGAGTCCAGTCAAGTGCATTAGGCCCAGTGTTCTTGGTCCTCTTAAAAGAAAAGGTAAGTGTCCCACTTCTGATATTAAACCTAGTTGAGCTTGAATGACAAATTAGAATTTCTGTCTGAAATTAGCTCAAGGCGTGATTCCTTCGATTCCTTTTTTCTGAAGAAATAGGAAATATTCTTCCCAACGTATGCTTTACTGATTCTGAAGTTTGTAAATTGGTTACTTAACACTGTCCATATTTTTTACACTTCACAACTGAATCTTATTCATATGTTCATATTACCAATATATATTCCAAAACTTTTGCCTCTCAGTGATCTGAATAGAAAACAGATGCAAGTTAATATGTTGCAGAAGTATGTGCTTATGTCATAGCGAACAGGTCTATAAACATGCTGTATACTCAAATGCCTAGCCCCCGGAGTCTATTTTCAAAAGGCAAAAAAAATTAATGCACGTTTAGTCATTATTCCTGGGCCTGTATCTATGTGATTGCAAGTGTTGGGGGTCATTTTAAATGAGAGTTTTAGCAATAATTTTGAAAAAGCAATGCACTAAGTGATTTCTTTGTGTAGATCTCTGTGGGGGCCAGGAAACAAGTCGCTCTCCTAATATTAGGTTAACAGGTACTTGCAGCTTTAGTGGAAACTCCAGCGATAGCATCATGCCCAGATTCCAAAAGTACGATATTTTAGATAACTTAAAATTAAAGATGGTGTGCTCTGGAAAATAGATTTTGATATGGTGACAATGTTTGTATTCGGCGAATAAATTTTATTTTATGAACTAGTAGCCTTAATGCCGCAGAGAATTATTTACAATCATAGGAACCCTCTCAGGAGGTATTACGTGACACTAACACCTGGAAACAAGAGCCATCATTATTGTTATCAATTTTAAATATCTTGCAGGAAATTGGTGGAATTAGTATGGTTGTTTAGTTTGAAAGCTATTCCAAAATATACCAGCAGATGGAGGGATTCTTTGCTAAAAAGGGCTAAAGTCTTTTGCTAACAAGGTGTTGTTGAAAGTCCAGCAGTAGCTTTTAAAAGCTCCATATTAAAGCATGGAAGAAGCAGATAAAGATATAACCTTTCCTGAGTTTCAGCGATTTTCAGAATAGTTCCAGAAGAGAGGTAATATGAATTAATTGATAATATGAAAAAAAAATGAATGTTGCATTTGTTCTTTCTTGATCTTTCTCCATCCTAAGAATCTTGTACAGCTTTAAGTTCACAGTTACTAATTTTCTATTGGAGTATAGTTAGGCCCAAGAATTGAATTTTGTTTAATCTTCCATTGTAAAGCTCAGATAAGGAGCCTCAAAACTAAGGTATTTATTTGTGTGTTTTAGATCATGACTTATTTGGAAAGGGGCTTTTTCGGTCTAACCGAGGGTTTTTAGTCTTAGCACTCCTGGGGGCAAAATGTTATTGTGATGGATGCAGTTTTTCTGCTAGCTTCTAGATGTTCTGAGAAAATCTGGAAAATTGGGGTAGCCAGTACACCACCAATTTTGTGAATTGACTAATAATTGCTTTCGATTACAGATGGGCGTTCAGTTACTATTTTTTTTAAAAGAACTCTAGCGAAGAGTAAAAGTATGATTTTTTCATGGGATTTTCTTCTTCCATGCCACACATTTCATTTGTATGTAAAGATGTCAAAGGCTTCCTTAAACCTTACCTGGGTAGTCAAGTCCCCTGGGCCTCATCATGTGTAACATCTTAGAAAAATTAGGTTCCGATTTTCAGTATTTTCTCTTAACAGAGTTATTTTTGTTTTAGTCTTCATTTTACTAAGTAGTCTAAAGCAACCTTTGAGTTTATTAGACTACATACGTTTCAACCCATTTGACTTCGACTCGGGAAATGTTCCACTATTAAAATAATATAAAATCAATGGACTTTCCTAATTCTCTAGGATAAATCATTATTCACTGTGAGCTTCAGCTATTTGGGGAGTCTTTATTTCTGCTGTGGTAAGCCTTGATTCATTTTGCCCGATGCAGTCAGTGTTCTCTTCTGTTAAAGAACATGACTATATCCGTAGTGTGCTAAATAAGAAGGGCTTTTTCTTTTCTTTTCTTTCTTTTTTTTTT
>NC_064817.1:106567576-106754663 GCF_023721935.1 Panthera uncia | reverse complement strand
TTTTTTTTTTTTTTTTTTTTTTTTTTTTTTTTTTTTTTTTTTTAGGGCTGCTTACTTTTTGGTTGAGGTTCTATGGAAGCATGTTTCTTCCACCTTAAAGCGCATGGAAAAATAGCTTTGAAGTAATGGCTTGAAGAAGTATTCTGAGCTTTGGTTAAACAAAGATCATCCCATTTTAGCACCACGCCCGTATCTGTAAAATTGTTTTACAGTAGCATCATCTCTTTCTGTTTTAGGTGAAATGGAAACGGAAAGCCAGCCCAAGAGGCTCTTCCAAGGCACTACCAATATGCTGTCTCCGGAGGCTGCACAACTGTCTGATCTCAGTTCATGGTAAAAAATGAAATAAAATCGAAAAGATGTTAGGGTATGATCTATTTAAAAAGAGCCACATTAACAGTACATTGGGATCATTTGAAATAATATTCAACTTTTGATTCATGCTCTGTAGAAGGGAAATCTCCATGGAGGTACAGATACCGTGGAAAACCAGATCATTTGAAAGTCATTGAGTACTTTTTTGGGAATGTGTGTTTCTTCTTGGCACCTTCATTCCTAGCTCCTGTCAGGTCAGCCTCTCTCAGTGGGTGCTAATGGTGTGGGGGAGGGGCAGCAGCTGGCTGGCGGGAGAAAGTTTTCCTGGGTCGCTGTGGACAGTGTGCCTCGATCGTGGCTGTTCTGCCACGTTTTGTAGTATATTCTTTTAACTGAGCAGAGAATACCGGCATCCTCTTAAGCATGGCGTTTTCTAAATAGCATTTCCTGTTGTTATAAAAATCTTTTGGAAATTTTGGAGGTATTCTGTCATAATCCTAACTGAGGTTTTGTTGTATACCAATACTTCCTGACTCCTGTGGTCTGTTCACATAATTTCTTTTAGTCTTACTCATCCAAGTGTGGGTGTCTAACTTAAGACCCTTCAGTGTTTTTGTGCAACAGTCAACTTCTCTTCATCTACCTGAAGTTGAGTACTTGGATGCTGATGTACATATTGGAAGGAAGGGGAAGGGATAGTGGCAGTGGCCAGGTAATATGTTGAAATCTTTTAGCATGTATTTCTAATCACCTCACTGAGCACCTGTGTTCTAGACACAGTTGTGTCTAGACTTTTTGTTTGGCACCTTTTGTCAGGATCCTGAGTTTATAGCCGAGGGTCTTTTTTTTTAAGAGCCCAACAGTACATTCACTTCAAAAAAAAAAAGGATGGGAATACTTATTTAAAAAGGGGGGGATTGGACGCATGGGTGGCTCAGTCGGTTAAGCGTCCGACTCTTGATTTTGGCTCAGGTCATGATTTCACAGTTTGTGAGTTGAAGCCCTGCATTAGGCTTTGTGCTGACAGCAGGGAGCCTCCTTGGGATTTTCTTTTTCTGCCCCTCACACACTTGCGTGTGCATATTCTCTCTCTCTCTCTCTCTCTCTCTCTCTCTCAAATAAAATAAATACTTATACAAAAATAGAAGGACGGTGCCCTCTAAATGGAAGAATTGTGTAATCTACTTATAAGGTATAAGGATTAGCGATTCTTTCTTTCCAAATCAGATACTTGTTTTATGTAAGATAACCTGTACTTCTAGTTGACCAAGAAGTCACAGATTATTCTAGTTTATTAGACTCGTCGATCAGTGCCGTTCTAATGTTGGAACAGATGTCTTTTAGATTGTTCTAGCTATTTTCAGCCCCACAGTCTCTCTTCTCTCTCATATGTGTCTGTCCTTGATGGCTCAGTGTGCTAATTTCGGTATAGAGTGCTTTTCCAGGTATGTAGATGATTGCAAAGAGAAAACTTCTAAAGCTCGTCAACAGGACTAGTGGATGAAACTCTATACTTAGTGGAAACTGCCTATCACTTTTATGGTAAAGTGTGTTTTAATATAGGCACATGACATTATAAATAGCTTTGCTTACCCAGTTACTAACCAAGCAACCAAGTTAGGGCAAAGATACGAAAGCATTTTGCCGAGCTGAAAACATACAGGGTGCGGTGGAGTTTTTAAATATTGTCATGGACTCTACAGGATGCCATAAAACAGGTTCACACAAATAAAAAGGGAAAGAGAGGGTGTTTACCAAGGGTCCCTACCCCTCCTTCAGACGTTTATTCCTCTGAGCAGCAAAACGTACGTTATCGACCATGGTGGCTGCGGTGAGGGTCCTATTTCTGTCCTGTTTATGTTGCCACTACGCTCATTCTCCTCCGACCTGTGACTAGCTATGAGAGCCCTGGGGACACTGACATTGGCGATCAAGGGCACTTTGATCCCTAAAGGCAAAAAGTGTTGCTTCACCCTGGAAAGATTTGTTTTATTCACATGAGACCAGTCATCGAGCAGTAACAAGCCAACATGTGGCTCAAGTAATATGTTAAAAAGAAATTTATTGCTCAAAACTCACAAAACTAAGTGTGAAAGGTATGTAAGCAATTAAGCTTTAAAAGATGTTTTTAGTAAGTTCGTAGCATCTGGACTTCTGAGACTATTAAAACTTAAAATTGCACTGACTTTTGGGACCCCTTGTATACTAGTATTGCTGACATGTAGGCCTGCAATGAAGAGATTTTAAACATGAGTTATTCATGATATATAAAAATTAGATCCTGCCTTTGCAGAAACTGTTTTTCCTATCTCTGTAATGCAGTTTCATCGATCAGACATCCGTATTCTTAGAAACGGGGACAGAGATGGAGACTAACTGTGTTCTGGTTTCTGTTGCCAAGGGTAACAGTATACTTGATCGCTGAGGAAACCATATTTATATATTTTAGGGAGCAGAAAAGGTACCACCAGATCATAAGTAGATGTTATCTCATCATTTAAGTTATTGTAATTTGTTCTCTGCCCCACCCCATAAAGAAGAGGTGGGTTTTAAAACTTTAAGTTAAACTTTATTTTTTTAAATATAATTTATTGTCAAATTGGCTGACATACAGTGTGTACATGTGCTCTTGGTTTTGGGGGTAGATTCCCGTGATTCATCGCTTCCATACAACACCCAGTGCTCATCCCAACGAGTGTCCTCCTCAATGTAAATTAAGCTTTATATATCGGATAATAGTCTTTAAAATCTGATGTCCGAAGTGTAAATTAAGTGTGAAGTTTGAGTATGGACCCATTTGGGGTTTGTGTCCAGTGTGTTAACTGCCACGCAAAGGAATAGTAGGCCTGCTCTTCGTATCATATTTTTTACTCGATGAAAATTCTGAAATCTTTGCCAACCAAATCTGGGGAGCATTGTTAACCACAAGGCAGGAATTCTGTCATTCTGGATTTAGTCCTTCTGAACATCAAGAATTTTTTTTTAACATTTTTATTTATTTTTGAGAGGCAGAGACAGAGCACAAGCCAGGGAGGGACAGAGAGAGAGAGGGAGACACAGAATCCGAAGCAGGCTGCAGCCTCTTGAGCTGTCAGCACGGAGCCCGTCGCGGGGCTCTAACCCACCAACCGTGAGATCATGACCTCGGACGCTCAACCGACTGAGCCACCCCGGCGCCCCTGAACATCAAGAATTTGACGATAGCTTGGAAGTTCACCTTTCCATGGTGCTTTGATTCTTTTTGTGTCTTGAGAACTCTTGTTCTGCTCCTTGTCCTTTTGGGGACAAGATTATCTGTGGCACGTTACATAAAGGAATTTTGAGGGCCACCAGTCATATAGTGAAGATTAAGTGGTGGTCTGTTTCTCGCACAGAAAAGGACAAGTTCTCCCATGAAATTTTTCCCCACTGCATCAGTGTTATTGTGACTGCTAATTTAGCCTTTATAGTTTTATTTTAACATTTTTCATTAGATTTCACTTAGTGACTTTAACATTATTTTTAATGGTATATGTGTCACGGCAAGAAAATTTAATCATGAATATGTGATATGTGCAAAGAATAAGACTTAATCAAGATTTATTTTATAACAGAACTGTATTCGTATACCTCGAACATGGTTATGTGAGCAGCTTAGACATCTGTGCTGATACTTTAAAGCTCCTATCCCCAAGGTGACTGGGGAAATGATAATATTTAAATGTGTGATCTTAAAAACTTAGAAGTTATGCAGAAAGATAATGCTGGGTCTTCTTCAGGTGAGACGGTAGAGACCAGAGAATGTACCCTAGGGACCAGTTTAACCCACACCAAGGGGTAGGGGATGCCCTGTAAGTCTTAGCTTATACCAGGATCTGTGCTGGGGTTGGTAGAGCTGTGGCTTATTTCTAGTGCATTTACCTGCCTGCCAAATCTAATCTGATAGAGTCCAGTTTATTGACCGCACAAGGCACCAAGTGGCTGACCCAGATGGATAATAGTGTGAGACACGCTGGACATCCTGATTTTGTTGTTACCTTATTATTTGAATGTTTTAATGATTCTCTTATGCTTTCACCCTTATTTTTTTAGGCAGAGGGCACTACCGTAATAATTATAACTTTTTGTGTGATTTGGATATTGCGTCAATATGTATACACCATGGCTAGAATGAATTAGAATTCGTTCACTGTTTTTAATGTTTATTTTTGAGAGACAGCACGAGCAGGGGAGGGGCAGAGAGAGAGAGGGAGACACAGAATCCGCAGCAGGCTCCAGGCTCTGAGCTGTCTGCACAGAGCCCGACAGGGGGCTCAAACCCACAAACCGTGAGATCGTGACCTGAGCCGAAGTCAGACGCTCGGCCGACTGAGCCACGCAGGCACCCCATCGTTCACTTTTGATTTGTTACCCCTATGTCCAGTTTGAACTGTCTAGGTCCTCTGCTTTCCTTGCATTGTCTGGCTTTCAGCCATTAGTCTGAGGCTCATTAACACCTCCATCAGAGCTTAAGCTAGGAAGGGAAAAAGATAAACTCAAATTGGACCATATGTTGTTGCTTTTAGAAGGCCTGGTAGAAGGTTTAATAGTGAACACTATGAAAGTCACTTTTGTTCAGTGATCTATGAATAAAAAAATCACGTAAGTCTTGCTTTACATGGATATACTGTGGGTAGTTTGTGACTGTTGGATAGAACGGGTTTTAGTTTTGTGAAAATATCCGGAGTAAATTCTACTGGAGGCTAGATGGAGGTATGCTATTGTACTATAAAGGAACAAAGTTTTATGCATGTTCGTATTTAAGAATAGAGAAGAAATTCCTGAAAAGGAATAAACGAAACGAAAAATTCAGATTTGTATTTTTCTCTTGGTAACTGCTTGGTAACTTCCCTGTTAGCTTATTTCTCTTAAGGTAATCAGTGGTGTTAGGTGAGAGCTCTCTCTGCATGAGTCATGTTCTGTGTTTTTGAATGAATGCAGGATTCACCTAAGCAAACAGGTCTTATTACGAATGGAATCTTTTAACCCAGGGCTCACCATAAGTCTGGTGGCTGGAATAAGAAAGTCTTTATTTATATTCAGATTATCTGCTTGGTGGCCAAATTTTAATCTAAGTCTGTTTTTTCCTGCCAAGTAGCACAGAGCGTGTCCTTCGGCTGCCCGGCCAATATGTGCTTTAGGAAAGTAAATTCATTTTAATATTAGTCTAGGCAAAATGCTGCAGGAGGAAAAATCACATATGTTCCAAAGGCAAATATAAAGGCCTTTTGATTTTCCAATGTCTTAGATTATCTGTGTAACTTTCTTTCAGTACTTTGAATAATTCATATTTTAGACCTATTTTCCCATTGGGTTGAAAAAATATCAGAGCCAGCTAAATTTTCCGAACTTCTTACTTAAAAGTGGTATTATTAATGATGCATTTCACAGCAGTGAGCATAGACTGGGAGTACTGTGGACTATACTGTTTCCATTTTTATTTTTACTTTTCCGAAGCTTATTTGTATTCTGTCTCCACCTAAAAACAATCCACAGGCAATAGAAATGACATTTTGAAGAAAAATAGCAGAGAAGTGTGTGGAGGGGAATGTTACATGTTGTTGAGGTGGGGGAGGTATAGGGCCCAGAAACTTCCAAATGTACTATGGGTTAACACTGGAACTACATTAACTTGGAAATTCATAAAAATGATGTTAAATGCTCTTTTTTTAAAAAAAAAATTTTTAGTGTTTATTTTTGAGAGAGAGAGAAAAATAGCGAGCGAGCGAGGGGCAGAGAGAGAGGGGACAGAATCCGAAGCAGGCTCCAGGCTCTGAGCTGTCAGCACAGAGCCCGACGTGGGGCTCAAATTTGCAAACCGCAAGATCATGACTTGAGCTGAAGTCGGACACTTACCGACTGAGCCACCCAGGCGCCCCGATATTAAGTACTCTTAATATTGAGCCTCAGAGCACTTTAGACCAGTGCGGGCTTTTGTAGAAGAGCTAATAACCAGACTTCATTTAGAATCCATATTTCCTGATCATTAATCCTTCTCCAATTCTATGCTTGCTTCCCTTTCCAAAATTAAAAAGTGTGTGTGTGTAAATCCTAAAACTGCCTGACTACCTCTCCAGCTTTGTCTCTCATTGTGTTCTTACCCTTTGTACTTAACAGCCACACTAGCCTGCTTTTGGCTCCTAAAACTATCCTTGCTTCCTCCCAAACCACACCTGGTTAATGCCTACTCATCTTCCAAGTGACAGCTCACGTATCACTTTTGGGGAACGTGTTCCTCCCTGTTCCTCCAAATTAGATCAGGTTACCCATGTTATGTACTCGCAGAGCCCTTTGTATCTTGCTTTTATTGCTTTGATCACAAATTATGTATTAGCAGAGTTCTTTAAATGTCTGTCTCCTGTACTGTACTGTAAGTTCGATGAGGGCAGGGACCATGTCTGTCTTAGACACCACTGTATTTCTAATGTCTAGCCTACTTCCTGCACTTGGTAGGTACTCAACAAATACTAGAATAAATGAATGTGAGTGAATTCAGGCCAGATCGAGAGCATAGAACTTCACTGTTGGATCAGTGGGAATCTGAACCAGAAAGGCAGCCTGGTGCGCAACTGTGAAGGCTCTTAATTGTGAATACTGAAGTATGAAGCCAGGTTTGTGAAGCAGGCCAGATGGGTGATTGGCAGCCATGAGAGCCTGGGCTGGATGGATAAGGAAGGCATCCCTGGGCTGGACTGTAGAGGCCCTGATGCCCACATCAGGTGTTTTGGCGGAAGGATAGGCGCAGAAGCTAGTTGTCAGAATCAGAGAGGCAAGTGGAGGGTGGTGAGGGTATTGGGTCTGTGGCTAGAGAGCATTCCTTTTAGCAGCCTAACTGGACAGTAACTGAAGGCAGCTTGTAGAGATAGCAGGGACACCTTTGGGTTTTGAAAGCAAGAGAAAAGGAAACGGTATAAGAAATTCACAAAATGAGAAGAATAGAAAAGACCAAAAGTGGAGGGGGAAATCAGGAAACAAATGTGTTTGAATTGACGGCACCTTGGGAATGGGGAAGCGGTCAAATCTAGAGTAGCCGAACACCTGTTGTTCTGGAGTAGAGGAACCACGAAGCAGTGTACTTAATAGAGTACTTCAGACAGTCCAGGGTACCTCAACCAGTAACCATCGCTCTTACTGTAAGGCTGATGGCAAGGGAAGAAGGTAAATCTAAGGGTAGCAATCTCTTGAGCTAAAGGTAAGGGAGTTAACTCCCTCACAAAAATCATGACCTGTCAAGGGGGATGCTGACATTCTGGTGCCTCCACGAGAGCACTAAAATGCTACAGAACCTTGAACGTCTTACTTTGGATTTCTGTGACTTTGTTTTTGCAGGTATCTGAATATAGTCCATTATGTAGTTCATTGCTGTTGCTTTTGTGCTTTTTATCATTTACAAATGCTCTTACCGATTCGTGAGTTCTTGAAACTATGTCGTTGCATGTTATGTTTACCTTTACCCTGATAGATGCATCTGCTTATAATTCTTTTTGCTTTGTCCTCAGTTCAGATATTTTGGATGGCAGTAGTAGCAGCAGTGGCTTATCCTCAGACTCACTGGCTAAAGGCAGCACAACCGCAGAGTCTCCAGTAGCATGCACCAATTCATGCTCTTCGTTCATCTTGATGGATGATCTCTCACCCAAGTGACTTACCCATTTCTGATTCAGTGTTTTAACTGCTGTTTCCTACACAAAACATTTCAGTGAGGAACGCAGACAGCTTTGATCCATAACGAGGATTAAAGTGTGACAGACTTCAACCATTTCGATGCCGTTCTTTTTTGGCATCTCTCTCCTCTAAAGTTCAATTTTACGAGTGTAGTGACCTGACTCATGTCTCTTCTTGCTGATTTCGTTTTGGATCTAGTGACTAAATCTCAAATAACTCATTTTTGATTGCTTAGAGTATATATTTTTTCCCTCCGTGCCTCAGAGAGCACCTATTTTCGAGTCTATGCGTTTAATAAAGGAAAGCACTGATGTGTATTTTCAACAGTGGTTCTTTTTCCCAGCAGTGACATGACAGCTAAAGTTGATCAGAAATTCTCTTGCTTGAGAGATTGTTTTTGTTGTCTGTTGACTACATAGTTTCAAATCTCTTTATTCCACGATAATAGATGGATTGCTTTCGATTATATTAAATTTTTATTTTTCCGCATCAGCTTAAAGTACATTATTTTGTTTCCCTTTCCTGTTTGAGCTGCTTACTTGCCATTTCTCACCGAGGGGAGGGAACACGTAGTTGCTTTCATTACTATCCATGTCGCTTTGCTGGTGGAGTGTATGACGTGAGGATTGATTTTAGTGCTGAGAATGTAAATGGACTGACGGGATGCCTGGATTAGTCACCAGAGGTTCTTATGCCTTAGCTACCGCGGTTGATGTTTTTCTCCCCAAACCTGTTGCCCGAAGGAATATATAAAATATTGTTAATGTTTCTAGGTGGTGTTATCAAGGAGAAGAAATCCCTGCCTTGACCAGATGTGTGGAGCATCTACAAATGAATGAATAATGTTATTTACACACAAAGCACTGTGTAGAAAAGCGTACGCGGAGCTTGACAGCTTGTTTCGGGTGGTATTACGAGGCCTGAGGTGCCTTGGGGTGCAGTGTTGTGCTGTAAAGGTGTATGTCATAAGGTAGGCTAGAAAAGGGGGCTTTATGTGTCTTACTGCCACACGCTGTTTTGATTGCTGCTTTTTGCTGATTCCTTTCTCGTCCTCGGATTTGTTTGTTTCGTCGCGTGGTGAGTGCTGCTGCCCACTGTGTTTTGGTTATTGTGTTTTTGCCGCTAGAGTCAGAATCCAGTTCTTGTTGATGCTGCCTTCTAGTGAGGGCAGCTTCGTATCTCCGAGGAAGCTCTCAGGAGCCGCAAAAGTCCACGTTACTGTGCATTCTGCTTTTAAGAAGCTGTTGAGCTGTGAACAGTGGACATGATAGTCTGAGGTACCGTAAGTTATTTAATTTCTAAAAGAGGAAAATCCTGACAGAGCTATTTAAAAAAGCTGAGTGTAATCTATCGTTGTGTTATTTATTATTTAAAACTGTGTTAAAATGTTGTGAGAGATTTCTTTTAATGTTGAGACATCGTGGTTGGGTTGTCTGTGTTTAATATGCAAATTTTCCCGCTAGGATCATAATATTCCACGTTTTAAATGAATGTAAGAAATGGAAACTACTGCCTTTGTGTCCTTTGAAGGCAAAGATTCTTGAATTCTGAAGGAAGATGATGCGCTTTGAGGGTACTCACAGAGTAGTAACACTGTATGACTTGAAGGGAAATCTATCCTCTTTGAATTCTGAGACAGCGTCGCTTAGCTTGCAGTAAGTTGTTCTGTTACAGCATCACGTGTGGTGTTGATTTTAAACTGTAATAACCACCACGATGGCCACGAGTGGCTTTGTTTCTCACATTGTTTTCCCCTGTGCAGAGTCCATAATCTTTCAATCCTAACATAAATGTATATATTATGAAGGTCGTTCCCTAGTGTGCCATTTTAAAGAGAAGTTACTTCGAGGGTATTCAGTGTGTTTATTCCGCTTGTGAAAGAACCACGTGAAGATGTTTCTGCCTGTATAATACCGAGAGATGGTTTTCTCTTACAGGATATTTACCCACCTTTGCTCTACTGTCTTCTTTGCCTTAAAGGGATACTTTTGGCCATGAATTTTGGGCTCTAATTTAGGACTCTTAAGAAACAACCTTTGGAATGTGTTGATATTGAAATTTCTTCTTGAAATTCAGTGGTGGGTTAGAATTGGGACAGGAAAGTGAAGTTGTTCCAATAGTAGGAGAACTAGGAGACCAGATGATTCACTTTATTGTTTAAACCGAAGTTCGTTTTTGTTGCTTAAATTGACTAGAAAGTTAAGTTTATGCAGGGATTGTTTTGGAATAAATAAAAAGAGATGCTAACCTTCAAATGAGCTCTGGTGACAGTACCCCTTTATTTTTATATAAAGTCTAATATTTGAAAAGTGGTCATTGTTATAAAATAAAATTCTCTCTTCCTATTCTAATATATCCTGTTTCAGGCTTCTATTTGAAAACAAGTACAAGAGATGATACGATAAGAAAATCCTATAGACGCTCTTTTTGCTTGACTAACTTATATAATCACTGTGTTTCATGATAACCGCTTTTGGAATAAATTCTAGAAAATTTTGTGAAATGCTGACCTTGTGTATATCTTAGAATGCAAATTTAATAAAGTGTGTACACATGCATAAAATTCTGTAAAAGTTGTTAAAGGCTCTTTTATTCTTCTGAATAATTAATTTTCTGCCTCCGTATCCCCGTATATTGCATTCTGTGTGTCTCGTCGCAGTCAAGTTCGGGATGAAATGATACCAGGACCACAGAAGAATTAGCTGCATTGAAGTTGGGGCTGTTTCCCAAAACGAAAAGGAAACCGCTCCACACGGTCTGTCAGACTTTTCACGAGCATTCTGTAGAACGGGACGATTGAGACTGTTTTTGCCAAGGCCACGCAGACTTCTTATTTTTCATTTTTCTCTTGCTGTTTGTTTTTGACCTATTCATAAGACTAAATTGTTTTGGAACAACATGGGTGGGTAGACAGGTAAAAAATAAAAGCCTTGTATGCGTGACTCAGGCCATAAACACTCCATTTTCTTTTCAGTATCTTAAAAACATGAACTATTCTATTTCACACTTACGGAAAAGTGGCGACAGTAGCACGAAGAATTCCCGCACGTCCTTCACCCAGATTCCCTAGTTAACATTTAACCACGTTTGCTTTAGCATTCTCCCTGTTTCCCCCTCTCTTCTGTATGTGCGAATACTTCATACTTAAGAATTCACGTATTTTTTTCTAAACCATCTGAGAAGTTACAGAAATGACACCCCATTACCTTTACATGCTTCAGTGTACTTTTCCCAAAGACTGGGACGGTCTATGTAATAAAACTATCGAAATCAGGAAATTACCTTTGATAGAAAACTACCATCCAATCTGTAGACTCTATTCAAAGGTTTCCCGTGGTCCCAATAATGTTCTTTTAGCAAAAAGGAAAAAAAAAATCTTTTCTTCTGACCCAGGATTCAATCCAAGATTATGTGTTACACTTCGTTATGTGCCTTTGATCTCCCCCAATCTGAAGTCCCCAGTCTCTCCTTTTGCGATTTTCATATTTTTGAAAAGTACTGGCCAATTTTGAAAACTGTGCCTCAATTTAGGTTTGACTGCCGTTTCCTAGTTATTAAATTCAGGTCATGCATTTTGGGCAGAAATACCACAGAAGTGACACTGCATTGGCAGTGTGTTCTTGCAGGATACACGTGACATCACCATCCTTTTGCTGGTGATGGGAACCTTGGTCCTTTGGTTCAGGTGGTACCTGCCAGGTTTCTTTTGTACAGTTAATGGTTTCCCTTTGAAATTAATAAAATACTTTGTGTGGAGATCCTTTGAGGGTATATAAATACCCTGTTTCCTCAAACTTCCCCTCACTAGTTTTAGTATCCATAGATCATTCATGCCTGGTGGCATTATGATGGCCAACTGATGGTGACTCTCATTCTATCATTCTTTCTACATTTACTGGTTGGCGTAATACCGTAAAAAAAAAAAAAAAATTCCCTTCACCATTTATTTGCATCAGTGTGGGACTCATGGAGTCCTGTTTTAGTCCGTGGGTTTTAAGTCATTTTCGTTATTTTGATATTCACATCGCAGATTTGGACAGTGGAGAGAGCCCCTCCAAGCTGGCTCCTGTGTCCTTTTGACCAATCTCTGGTTTTTTTTGATCAGTGTTTCACTATGTGGCTTAATATGCCCCAGAATCATACGTTCCCTTTCCCAGCCTTGAGATCAGACATTTCTCTAAGGAGCCTTGATTCCTTTAATCTTTCAAAGCCAAGGTGTAGGCACTAGGTATCATCATTACTATCTGGATATCCTGGTCTAAAGGCAGCATAGAGAAAATATATGTAAATGTGTGTGTGTGCATGCACACATATGTATCTGTCTTAAAAATCATGAGTTCAAACTGGTACCTTCGATTCCCGTTAAACACCACAGGGTTCATTCCAGGGTCCACCCTATCCATATTTGTAACTCCGATCTCTGACAGTGAGGACCCCGGCTCCCGTCATCCTCAATACGGTTGTTCATTTCCCCTGTATGTAACCGGTTTCTGACCCTGCCTGCCTCCTCAGTTCCAGCCATCTTCCTGCTCTGACCCTGATGGTCCCTTCAGTCCCACCAGCCCTGGCTGCCTCTGCAGAAGGGAAAGGGAAAACGGGCTTAAATACTCAGGTCTTAAATCTCCCTGGCTCACACCCATCCCAGTCACCACCCCTAAGCTCCTCTTCTGCGTTGAATTGCTCACAGCTCAGGGATTTCTTATGTTCATCAGTTTGACAGATTGATGACAAATTGAAGTCAATTTGACAAATTGACTTACTGAGCCCCGTGCTGGGAACTAAGTGCAGATTAAGTTCGTGCCTTCAAGTAGACCAGCCTGGTGGCATAAGCGGAAGTAATCTGGAAGCCCTGGTGTCGTGTGGTGAAGCACCCAGTGTGGTGGGGAACACCAAGGGAGAGTCCCTCACAACCTGGGCTGTGCTTCTGGAATGCCTCCCAGAAGAGGTAACACTGAAGCTGAATCTTGAAGAACAAACTTGGGGTGGAGGTGGGAGTCAGGTAGAGGGAAATAGGATACAGGTGCTACCACAGAGACCGGTAACTTGCTAATAGAAGAAACGAGGCTGGAGAGAGAAACATCTGGTATTTCAGGACTTGAGAGTCACGTTATGGGGGTGGAGGTTATGCGCATAGATGGAAGTAGTGGGATTAGCGGAGAAGAGGGTGAAGGACCAAGTCCTGACCAGCACCAACACCGAAGAGACAGGTTGAAGGAGAGATGGGGCGGCGAGAGAGGTAGGAGAAAAACCTGGAGACAGGAGCTAACACTATCAGCGAAGCTAAGGAAGGCGTTGTCTCCACGGTCACTCAAGATGAGGACTGAAACTCTTCCCATTGGATCCGATAATTCCGGTCCCCGGGAGACTTTCATTAGTGCGCTCTTGGGGAGGTGGGCGGGGCAAAAGCCAGATTGTCGTGGCTTGAATGAAGCGGGGAGTTTAGGAAATGGAGACAGACAGCACAGGCGGTGCCGGAATCTTCTAACTCTCTCCTTCCCTTCTCTCCCAGCCCTTGCTCAGTTACAACCCCCACTCGTTCCCCATTTTCTCCTCCGTATCCCCAGCAGCTAGCACTGTATCCAAAACATAACAGTCACTCAATAAAATTTTGTTGAGTAACTCCACCCTCTAACCAATAGGGGGAGCTAGAGGAAAGTCACTCTAACCTGTAGAGGGAGCTGAAAGGAAGTCAGGGGGAGTGTTCCCCTACAGAAGGAGCTGGAAGAAAACCCCCAGGGAAGTGTTAACCACACGCTCTGACCTCTAGGAGGAGCACCAAGCTTCTGGTCTTGCCGACATTCCTGAGGAAAACTTGCTTGAGGAGTCTGCGTCAGGGAGTCCAACCTTTTAATATATACCTAGTAAGTTCTGTTCGTTGCATGTGGTGCTGATTTTCCATTTATGATAGTGATGTGAAGTTTTCTGTTAGAGTTAGCACATATTTTAAAACATATATTTAAGAAACGAATATAACAAAAAGTGAGCTCATTTAAAGAAACATCTTAAATAAACAATAGTATGAGTGATAGATACCCAAGTTACTGCCCAGATCTTCAAAGTAAAGTTGAAATCAGAACTTAGATCCAGGAAAGCACTGGGTCACCGTGGCGTGTGGAACTGATGGTATGAAGAAGTTAAAGGCTGTTGAATCTGTGTGGAATGCTCTTTTTGGGTGCCTCTTGGATCCTCTCTTTCTGAGACTCTGATTCTGATTTTCCGTGAAGTGTGGTAAGAGAAGTCTGGTGCCTTCTGAGGAGAAGACACTCCTCTCAGCTTGAAAGTTAAGGGTCTGAGGAGAAGACACCCCTCTCAGCTTGAAAGTCAAGGGGGAACTTGGTTGGGGCTCAGGAAAAAGGAGCCTAAAGAGCACTTGACGCCTGGTTTGTTAGGTTCTGGTTTGTTTGGAATTGAGGTGTTTCCTGGGGACTTTCAGTGCTAAAACAAGGAAAGTCTTAGGCAAAGTAGGGCCATTCAGTTACCCTGAGAGGTGTCTTGCCTTCCTCAGGTGTGGTTTTCCTTCAGTTTCTTTCCTTACCTCTCTTCTGACTGAAGGAGTGTTTAGAGCTCCAAAGCTAAGGTCAGAAGGTCACCCTCAGAGAAAGAAGGTTCAAGTCTAGGTCACTGAGGCCTATTTCGGGCAAAAGGAATTTTTAGTCTAACCCATTTAGTGACTACACTGAAGTTTGAGGTGAAAGCCTGAGCTGGTCAAGTGTTTCTTTGAATCTGTTCTTCGGGCATTTATCTCCCTCCAAGACCTGTGGGGTACGGGGAGCAGGAAGGGGGACGCTGATTGGTGGTGGTGGTGGGTCAAGGATTCTAGGATTTGTAATCCTGATGGTGTATAGTTTCTCTTCAAGGAAAAAACTAACGTCTCATAGCAGTATTTAAAATTATTTTTTGGGTATTTTTCATCACTTTTTATTCATTTAAAAAGTATCAGTTATGAAGGGGAAAAAGCTCATTATAAACATTATAATTATAAATAAAAACCTTATAGAAGTATGCAAAGTAAATAAAAACCCCTTTCCCCACAGCCTTCTCATCTGTAATGTAAGTTTGATTTGTAGACCTAATTAGCCTTTTTATACATATGCAAGCATCTTTATAATAGGCTCACATGCATGTTGTAGAGCTTTTTATTGAAGTATACATACAGAAGAGTATACTGCTTGATGAATGATCACAAACTGGATGTCCTATGGAATGTTCTGGAAAACATGTCCTATGGAATGTTCTCTATGACCTGGGTGATAGTTACATGTGTTTATTGTTTGTGAAATTCACAGTGTGAATGGCTAGAAGTGGGCATTAGGGGGCGCTTCAGGAGTTCTGGACTGTTCGTGACATGGGTGATGGTTAAATGGGTTCGTTCAGTTTGTGATAATTGATAGAGTGTTAAATGGCTGGAATTGGCATGGGGGGGGTTCTTCAAGAGTTCTGGAATGTTCTATGTTGATCTTGGTGATGCTTACATGGGTTTATTCAGTTTGCAATAATTCATTGGGCATTGGGGAGTACGGAAGTGCTTCAGGAGTTCTGGAATGTGCTATGTTGACCTGGGTGATGGTTTATGGGTTCATTTTTAGCAACTGTATATTATTCCCTTGTACAAACATTCCATAATTTATTTAACTAATCCTTAATTGATGGTCATTTAGGCTGTTTATAATTTATTAGTATACACAAGTAATAACATACATTTATTTTTGCTTCTGTAAGTATTTCTGCAGGAGAGATTTTTAGAAACGATAAATTATTGGGTCAAAGGCTGTGTGTATTTTAGTCATTATTTTCCTTTTGAAAAGGTAATATAAGTTCAGGGTAAAAAATTCAAATAGTGACATGGGCATATAGGGAAAAGTCAGTCTTCCTTCTGCCCTTAACCCCCCAGTTCCATAAGGTGCTTCCTCAGAAGCAACCGGTGTTACCAGCTTTTGGTGGTTTTTTTCCAGAGACAGTCTGCATTGCATACGTATTTGCATATTTTATAGGCACTGCTTAAAACCACACATCCACCCCGCCAAGATTATCCCAATTTATAATCTCTCCTATAGGGTATGAGAGTTCACATTACCCACTAGAGATGATTCAAGGGTTCTAGAAAGATTTGAGTGAAAGAAACAGATTTTATTAATTCATTGGAAATACAGGTTTCAAAATTCTACAGGTACAAAAGAGCAGTGAAGTGTCCCCCTCCCATCTTCATCCCCTAGCCACCCTAGCTTTTCTTCCCCAAACCAGTTGTGTTTCCAGTTTCTTGTGTGTACTTACAGAGAGTTTGCATATGCGAACAAATGCATCAGTATTTTTTCCCAAAATTTTACACAGGCGATAGCATTATTTTTATGAACTGTTACTATGTATTCCCCCCCCACCCCGCCGCCTTCTCCGCCCACCCAAAGTAAAACCTTTGTGACTTATAATAATAATTGTTCATTTTTTCTCATGAGTCTAGGAGCAAGCTAGAAGGTTCCACTGATCTCAGTCGATCAGTTGAAGAGTCATCTGGGGATCAGTTCGTCTAGTATGGCCTCAGCTGGGATTATTCAGCTCTATTCCACAGGGTCTTTCACCTTCCAGCTTGTTCTTATTGTGGGGTTAGGGCTTCATAAGAACAGAAACCACAGGCCTCTGGAAGCCTAGGCTTGGATCTGGTGCACTGTAACTTCTGTTATATTTTATTGATCAAAGCAAGTCACAGGCTAGCCCAGATTCAAGGCCTGTAAGGAGCTGTAAAGTCACCTTGCAAGGGATGTGGGTTTAGGGAAGGGAAGAAGTAAGTTATTTATTCCATCAAACACAATGCTATAGGTAGGTATTGTTCTGTACCTTACCCTTTTTTCCTAACAATGTATCCTATATTTTGAAGATGACTTCGTATTAGTCCTCAGAGTGCTTCGTCGTTTCTTTTTCCTTCCAAGATTTTCTTTAAATTCAAGTTAGTTAACATATAGTGTAGAATTGGTACCAGGAGCAGGATTTAGTGGTTCATTGCTTATGTGTAACACCCAGTGCTCATCCCAACAAGCGCCCTCCTTAACGCCTGGCATCTATTTAGCCCATCCCCTCACCCACCTCCCCTCCAGCAACCCTCAGTTTGTTCTCTACAGTTAAGAGTCTCTTATGGTTTGCTTCCCTCTCTGTTTTTATCCTATTTTATTCTTCCTTCCCTTCCCCTATGGTCATCTGTTTTGTTTCTCAAATTCCACATACGAGTGAAATCACATGGTATTTGTCTTTCTCTGACTGACTTATTTTGCTTAGCATAATACACTCTAGTTCCATCCAAGTTGTTTCAAATGGCAAGATTTCATTCTTTTTGATGACTGAGTAGTATTCCATTGTGTATGTATATATACCACATCTTTATCCATTCATCAGTCGATGTCATTTTTTTATTCCATTTTATTTTGCTAGTTCCCTGTTGGAGGAAATTTTGATTGCTCCCAATCTTGTTATTACCTAACATTGCTGCAATGAATAACATTGATCATATGTCAGATAAATTTCTAGAAAGGGAACCACTGAGACAAAGGGTATGTGTATTTGTAATTTTGACAGGTATGGCCAAATTCAATTAAATATTTTTTCAACTTTTTACTTGGAAAAATGTCAAACCTATAGAAAAGTTGAAAGAATAGTTCAACGAACACCTATATACCCTTCACCAAGATGAAACGTTTTGTTCAGATTTGTTAAGATTAAACATTTGTTAGCATTTTGCCACCTTTGTTCCCTCTCATGCCCACTGTCTCTTCCTCTCCACTTTCTCCTCCTCTCCCTCCTCATATATACACACATATTGTTCTGAACCATTTGAAATTAAGTTACAGCCATCAAGGCACTTTTTCAAACACTTTTTCATCCTACATTGCCTAAAAACAGGGAGGTTTGCTTACATAATCACAATTTTGTCAGCGTACCCAAGAAATGTAACATTGATAACATAACTTTATTTAATTCACGGTCCATATTCAAATTTCCCAAATTGTCCCAAAAATCTCCTTTAGGGCTTTTCTTTTTTTAATTGAGGATCCCAAATTCAGGATCAAAGGTCATGCAAATTTACCTAGGTGTCATGTCTCTTTAGTTTTCTTTAATACAGGACAGCCCCCCACTTTTTTTCATCTTTCATAAAACATTTATTTTGAAGATCCTGAGCCAGTTATTTTGCATAATGTCTTGTAATTTGGATTTTTTTAGACTGTTTCCTCAGGATTAGGTTCAGTGAAACATTAGATTGAACATTTTTGGCAAAAATGCCACCACATAGGTGATTCCTATTGCACCACATCAGGCAGTACATGATGTTGGTGTCCCGTTGGTGATGCCAAGTTGGTCACTTAGTCAAGGTAGTATTCTCCAGATTCTTCCACCACCAAGGTCCTCTTTCCCCTTTGTAATTAACGGATTAGCATTTAAACAGTATGTGTGACCGTGGACATGTCCTGTTCCCTCAAAACTTGAACCAAATAGTTTTCATATTCATTAGTGATGCCTATCTGAGTCAGTTTTTTTTAAAGTTTATTTATTTGAGTAATCTCTACACCCAACATGGGGCTCAAACTCATGACCCTCAAATCAAGAGTCTCATGCTCTTCCAGTGCCAGCCAGGTGCCCATGAAGCAGTTATTTTATTTTATTTTATTTTTATTTTAAAGATTTTATTTATTAAAAAAATTTTTTCTAATGTTTATTTATTTTTGAGACAGAGACAGAGCATGAATGGGGGAGGATCAGACAGAGAGGGAGACACAGAATCTGAAGCAGGCTCCAGGCTCTGAGCTGTCAGCACAGAGCCCGACGTGGGGCTCGAACTCAGGGACCGTGAGATCATGACCTGAGCCAAAGTTGGACGCTTAACCGACTGAGCCACCCAGGCACCCCTAAAGATTTTATTTTTAAGTAATCTCTACACTCAATGTAGGGCTTGAGTTTACAACCCTGAGATCAAGGGTCACATGCTCTACCGACTGAGCCAGCCAGGTGCCCCCCGAATCAGTTTTTAAATGGTAGCTGCAAAATGGTGTTCTCCTAATTCTCTCATTCCTTCCACATTTGCTAGCGACCATTCTGTTAAAGAAAGCTGCACCCTTTCTTTTTGCGTATCACTTCAAATTCTTTTGTTAAATTATTATTCAATGTTTATAACCTGTTGCTATTATTGTACTGGTGCATGAACAGACAGATCAATGGAATAAAGCAGAAGGTCCGGAAGTAGACCCAGGTATATATAAAAATTAAAAAAATAATAATGTTTATTATTATTTTTGAGAGAGAGAGAGACAGAGAGACAGACAGACAGACAGAGCATAAGTGGGGAAGGGGCAGAGAGAGGGAGACACAGAATCCGAAGTAGGCTCCAGGCTCTGAGCTGTCAGCACAGAGCCTGATGCGGGGCTTGAACCCACGGTTGGACTATCGACGGGGAGATCATGACCTGAGCTGTAGTTGGACACTCAACCAACTGAGCCACCCAGGCGCCCCTGAAAACTTAATATATAATAAAGGTGGTACACCCAAATCATTGGGGGCAAAGATGACCTTTTTAATAAATACTATGGGATAACTGGATAGCTGTAAAAAATAGATAATTTGGCTCCACACCTCACACTGTATACTGGAATAAGCTCCCACCTGAATCTAAATGTAAAAAATAAAGCCATACAAGTACTGAAAGAAAACCTGGTATGGGGAAAGCCTTTCTACGTATGACTCCAAATCCAGATGGAATGAAAACGATGGATAAATTTCAGCCACATAAAAATGAAAGTAAAAACCTTTTGCATGGGGAAAAAAAAAAACACATAAGCAACGTCAAAAGCAAGAGAGATGCAAGTATGATTTTGAAAATACGCAGTCACCTTGACCATGTGGCTCACTTGGGGAGAGGGGTGAATAACTGAATGAAGAAATTACTGGTTCCTGTCACTTAATACTTGAATGAATGACTGGGTGAATAAAGTGGAGGCAATATCCATATTTTCATTAGTTCCCTCTCTCCATTCTGTTTCGATTCCTACCCAGTTTTTAGAGCAAAATCTCTCTTAATTTTTCTCTCGAATTTCCCATCTCTTGTCCTTTTGTTAACTAAACTAAAACTTTAAGCAAGGCCCATAAGCATAAAATCAAAAAGTAAGAGAAGTTGCAAGTTTTAAAGGGAGTTTTAGATGCTAACAATGAACAGTACTGGAAAATGTCCTCTTTCTTATCTTCCTAGAATTATTTTCTCAGGCACCAAAACAAGAAAACTAAAAAGTAGTCTCTTGCTAAGATCCTACCTACATTTGTTTGATCTTATTGCTAAAATTGCTTCCTAGAATTTCGTTGTAAACCTACAACATCTTAGCTTTCCTTTTGTGAGTTAACTTGTTACTCTAACAACCATAACTTCGGTTCTTCAAGAAAATGCATTCCAGGCACCAAAAAATAAACACATCAATAAACATTTGCTATGTAACCCAACTGTAAGTTGGGGTGGGGGGCTCGGGGGAGGGGGAAATGCATGTTTCTGAGTGCCTGTGGATGAAGTTTGCTAATGAGCCCTTCAGCAGTTGCACTTTCTTTGCTATGACTCGAAATTCTCCATGTGTTTTTCTATTACACTTAATTTTTTAACATGTAGAATAAGGCTTTCTTCAAATGCTGATTTTTACCTCAGACCTTGAATGAGTCACTTGATTTTTCAAGCCCAGAAAAACAGGCTTTCCTCCAGATACTCATTGTAAAAGGAGCCTCTTGGTAGTAGATCCTATTTTCTCTGATATTGCAATGATAGATGGATCCAATAAATGTTACTTGGAAATTTTGCTCAGTTGAAAGGTACTGTAGAAAAATCACATGGATTAGACTATGGCAGTTTGAGTCTGCTACAAATCTGTTTGTGCGTATTTAGTTTTGATAGCCGTATATAAATAAGCACACTGCCTGGCGGCAGTTGAATACAGTAAAACAACACTCTGCAGGGTTTTATCTTCAAGGCTCTGATGAATGTGAATGCAAATTAAATTGGGACAACAAAGGGTTTGAGGGTAAAGTGAGGTAGCCAGAACGTAGTGTTAAAGTGCTGTATGATCGTTGGAGAATAAATGAAAAGCAATGGAAAATAGAAGAACAATTTAAAGTGAAAATAAAAATCACCATAAAGACACCAGGTAGAAATAGCTATATGTTTGTGGGTTTTCTCTCCATAATTGAGTTCATACTCTATCTAGACAGTATTTTAACCTATGAAAAGGCTTAAACAGTGAGAGCATTTTTTAAAGAAACGGCCATCCAGGGTATTTCAGTTTTATGGGTTCACACACTACTGTGATGAATGGTTTGAGAATCTGTGTCCAGAAATTAATTCACAGAAGTCCTGTTTCAATTACCTGCAGATGTCAGTGTGGATCTGAGTGTGGTTCAACAGTTTGTTCCAGGATTGGGGGGTAGTTGAAGTCCAGTTGTGAACCAGTTGCTTGTTAGACAAACACCAGTGTAGTTTGTGTGAGAAATATGAACCGCGGGGGCCTTGAGTTGCCGAAATTTCTTTTTACAAAATGTTCATAAGCACAGATGTATTCTCTGGTTACAGACTTCACAGAAGATTATGCCCT
Source organism: Panthera uncia (assembly GCF_023721935.1). Classification (NCBI taxonomy): domain Eukaryota; kingdom Metazoa; phylum Chordata; class Mammalia; order Carnivora; family Felidae; genus Panthera; species Panthera uncia. Next base: position 106,733,067 of record NC_064817.1, on the reverse strand, counting down.
CCTTTTTTTCCACCCCTGATTCTTTGACGAGGCTTGCTTAAATTTGTTATAGTGCTAGAGAAGTGGAGTTGATGTATTTGGACTTATTAAATTTGACTTCAACCCACATGGCAAGTCTCAGGGATATATTATGAGCTGTGTTGGTTTACTTTCTGCTGTTATCATATATTTAAACACAAAGTTTAAAACCAATAATTTCGAGTCTCAGAGAGCATCCTCTTTGCCATTCCTTCCTGTTTCCTTCTTTTCTACATGATTCTCCTCTCCTCCAACTTCACAACATAAAAAGTCAGGGTGTTTATTAGGCTAGGAAATTGTCAGAGAGACTTGGGGTGGCTCATCGTGGCAAAACCCTGTTCTTTCTTGGGCCATGGCACAAATCTACCATCTGTTTCATAAGCTAGCAAGCTTCCTCTCAGCTACAATTTGCTGTATATATTGGTACATAAATTGTTGGTAGCTTATGTTTACCTAGCAACAGAATCTGTTTAGCAGAAGGCTGTGGGAAAGGAGACTTTCCTTTTTCTTTCTTTTTATTTTTTTTAAAGCAGTTTCTTCATCTATAAATTTTCTTCAAGTGCAAAAAAGGCAGATATAGTGGCCCAAACAATCTGCCTTTTATATCATTTTAACCCAAATTGCTTAGTAAATGCTTACTTTGGAGATTCTTGTTGCCACTTTGATTACCTTATATATAACTGAATGGCCTCTTTTAAATTTGTTTTTCTTTTATAAGCAAACTTCATACAAATCACTGTGAAAAACTGTCTTTGACCTTGTAGCTGTCAAAGATCCCTGAGATTTGGGACTACTCACCTCTGTCCAGTGTAAATTTCTCCTGTTTCCCAGTGTTCTTAGCATCACTTATGCATTTTAGATGTTGAATATACATTTCAGGAACATTGACCAGGAGAGAGAGCGAGACAAATACTGTATAGTATCACGTATGTGTGGAATCTGAAAAAAAAAAAATGCTGCACTCATAGGAAGAGTAGAATGGAGGGTAGCAGAAATGGGAAGATGTTGGTCAAAGGGTACAAACTTCCAGTTATTGGATGAATAAGTTCTAGATACCTAACGGACAGCATGGTGACTGTAGTTAATAGTAGTGTGTTGTGTACTTGAAATGTGCCAAGAGAGGAGATCTTAAGCATTTTCACCAGAAGAAGTAACTGACCCCTGCTCCTGTACAAAAATCCATGGGTAACTTTTGATTCCCCCCAAATTTAACCACCAATAGCCTACTGTTGACCAGAATCCTTACTGGTAACATAAAGTTGATTAACACATATTTTGTATGTTTTACGTATTATACGCTGTGTTCTTAAAATGAAGTAAGCTAGAGGAAAGAAAATGTTATTAGGAAAGTCACAAGGAAGAGAAAATACATTTACAGTACCGTCCTGTAAAAAAGTCTGCATATAAGTAGAGCCCCACACAGTCCAAACCTGTGTAGTTCAAGGGCCAAATGAATACACCTCAATAAGGCTAGGGTGGGGGCAGGGGAAGTACGTTGGTCAGGAACTAGTTGTCTTTAAGTTAAGTGTGACCAACTCAAGCACCGTGCACTGTGTTGTCTGCATTACTTTAATTTTCCTTTAGTTGACTGAGCTGTGTATTTCTACCTGATCACTTTCTTAGCTTTCTCATTAGCAGAGCAATGTGTCTGCTGAAGAAAAAAAAAAGGCCAAAGGGAGAAAACAAGTTCTGACTTCCCTTCACATTAGTTATAGACGTCATCTGCTGTTAAAGGTTAGAGTGTACTTTATGCGTTCATTTTGAGAAGGGAAGGAGGTGTTGTCCTGTCAGCTTCCTTCACACAACACCAGGGTGTAATTCGCTGCAGGCTTATGACATGCTATTGCCTTTGTGCAAGTGACTGCTTTTCCATTTTGGTCTACAACTATAGTGTGCTACGAAGTGGCAATGTGGAGGTTACCGACTCACCCCTCCCTCCATAAAAAGGAAGAAGAAGAAATCAAAAGGCGAAAGAACTTCTATCCCATCTTGAGACTTTGGAATTAGCCATAAGAAAGACTATGGCAGAATTATTATATAGACAAAGTTCCTTGGGCCAGAGCCTTCCCATATCTTTCATTTTCTAGTGTTGGTTTCTGCCTCCTTCAGTCCCTGGCTCTTCACGTGCCCAGTGTTGTGAGGGACATGGGAATGAACTAGGATGGGGAGGTAGATTTCTCTGCACTCATTGGTTAAGTGGGGGCATTCACTGATATTATAAACATGCATGCTGGGCGCTCTCCCAGTAATGCCAGGCATATAGGTGAGAAATTAGCGTCTTGAGCCATGAGATTGAATCCATTTTCGTGGGGTCGATAGTTAATGGCGAACAAGGGAAGATGAGCTCATCAGAGGAGGGCTGGCAGAAAGAAGAAAAGAGGACAGGGCTTTGGGGACAGGAGGGATACATAACAAGGATCCTGGATGAATGAATGATCAAGGAGGGAAGCTCACTGTCTCCTCTTACCAACACTTCAGCAGTGATGCTGTGCCAGGGACCGGAGGTTAGAGAAAGAGGTTAGAGAGAAGAAATTTTAAGAAGGTGATGACTGAAAAAAAAAATGGTGGCAGATACCCCAAAAGTCTTTGGTGGCGTCATTTCTTAAAGAAGGTATAGAAGTCAGATTGCAGAGGATCAGGAAAGGAATGCAGTCCTGAAGGCAAATTTCCATTCTAAAAGTATGACAGAGGGGCTCGTGGCTAGCTCAGTCAGTAGAGCTTGCGACTGTTGATCTCAGCGTTGTGAGTTTGAGCCCCACATTGGATGGAGAGATTACTTAAAAATTAAAAAAAAAGTTTGGTTACATTTAGAGACTGGTAGCTACAAGGGTAGGTGGACCAGTGTAGGTAGTTGGTACTGTTGTTGTGATGAGATTGAAGAACCCATGGGATAGGTAAGGAATCAGAGGATCCTACTGATCATCACTATCCACTAGAACATTCTGCAGTTATGGAAACATTCTGCCTCTTTGCTGTACCATACAGTAGCCACTGGCCACATGTGGCTACTGAGCACTTGAAATGTGGCTAAGGCAATAAGCTAAACTGAATTTTCAATTTGATTTCATTTTAATTTATTTACATTTAAATTTTTTTAAGTTTATTTATTTTTGAGAGAGAAAGAGACAGTGTGAGCAGGGGAAGGGCAGAGAGAGTGAGACAGAGAGAGAGAGAGAGAGAGAGAGAGAAAGAGAGAAAGAATCCCAAGCAGGCTTCACACTGTTAGCACAGAACCCTACATGGGGCTCAAACCCACGAAACCATGAGATCATGACCCAGGCAGAAACCCAGAGTCCTACCCTTAATCAACTGAGCCGCCCAGGCGCCCCATTAATTCATTTACGTGTAAATAGCCACTTGTGGCTGGGAGCTACCAATAGGACAGTGCAAGTCTCGAGGGAGAGGATAAATGTGGAAGGAGAAAGGTGGAAAGGGATGAACTTTAAAGCAGAGAGGGAGGGATAACTTTGAGAATCTTGAGAGAAGAGTCTTCATGCGGTGTGGGAGATACCTCACATGTCCAATTGCTTTAAAAGAGTTCTGGCCCATAGCTTCAGTTTTTTTCAGCAACCTTTGTCAAGTTCATCTACTAAGCATGGGGAGTTGGGAGATAGAGGCCTGGGGGTGGGGGCTGAGGAGAAAGAGTAGAATATTCACAGCATAAGGTGTGTAAGCCGCAACCAGCCGTGGTGGGAGCCAAGCTGCAGTTGACAGAATGAATTTGTGGTGGGACATGTCTAAGGGGCTTGGTCTGGGCCAAATTTGTACCGGGCCAAATGTGTGCAGTTCCATATAAGGTTCTTTTTGGACTAAGACGTGAACTAAAAGGATCTGGAAAAGATTATTATGCAGTTTAGGCTTAGAAAGTTACGTTCAAGTGTATCTTACTTATATTACTCCACCTTACACGTTTCCTGATACATTTCATTGTTGTTGTTGTTGTTGATTTCTGGTGAATTCAAGCCTTGATAGTATAAAGTGTGTTTGAAAGAATCTCACCAGACAGGTTGGGCCCCTTCTGCCTGGGTCGTGTTTGGTGAGGGTAATCTGCCAGATTTTTCTCCTCTTGGAAGACTTTTGGGGCAGCTAACTCCTCTCTGGTATAGGAGTGGCAGTGGCGGCTCCTGATAGCTATAAAAATTACAGCACTGTGCAAACTCATTGCTATTTAACACCATTTCCAGATTCCTTGGGGGGTGGGAACAAGAGATGTTTATGGCAATAGAGACTCTATTGGTGGGAGAGGAGAATTAAAGCAATGGGCAGATAGGAATGGAAACTGATGAGTGAAGGCTTTTGTGTGTGTCAACAACATCAAAAGAATTATGAACTAAAGAGAGTTAAAAAAATGTTTTTTAATGTTTATTTTTGAGAGAGAGAGAGGAGCGGGGAGGGGCAGAGAGAGAAGAGACACAGAATCTGAAGCAGGCTCAAGGCTCCGAGCTGTCAGCACAGAGCCCGACGTGAGGCCTGAACTCACGAACTGTGAGATCGTGACTTGAGCTGAAATCGGACGCTTAACCGACTGAGCCACCTGGGTGCCCTAAGAGAGTTTGTTTGTTTGTTTTTAAGTTTAGGCACAGACAGGTATAGACAGCAGTTTAAAATCTATTTTTGTAATAGAAGTATCTCACCAAGTCCAGAATTTTAACTTCAGAAAAAAAGCACATATTCTGGCTAACTAGTCTATCCTGTGGATATTTCTTCATAATTGATTCTTGTCTTTATTGTGGCCTAACATTCTTGGAGGACACTAGTTTATGTCAAAAACCCATGACAAATAACCCTGATTAGAACTGCCTCTCACATTAAGATTTAACATGAGCAGGAGCACCTGAGTGTTTCGGTCAGCTAAGCGTCCAACTCTTGATTTCGGCTCAGGTCATCGCAGTTTGTGAGTTCGAACCCTGTGTAGGGAGGGCTCTGTGCTGACAGCGTGGGCCCTGCTTGGGATTCTTACTCTCCCTCTATGTCTGCCCCTCCCCTGCTTGCTTGCTCTCTCTCTCTCTCTCTCTCTCTCTCTCAATAAATAAATAAATAAATAAATAAACATTTAAAAAATAATTCTTAAAAAAAGATTTAATGTGAACACAGTGTGTTTCATTTAATACATTCCAGTGGCCATAAAGGGGCAACTTGACTAACCTATTCTCTAGAATTCCAGCCAGGGCTTTCAGGGGGAATAAAGATGTTGGATCCTCACCTTGCCAATATCAGGTCTAGGTAATTGTCAGTTGTTTCATCCATCGAGAAAGACGATCTGCTATAAGATATCAAGACATTCCCCCAATTTAAGTCCTCATATCAGAGTATTTCAACCTGCCTAAGTAATCCCAATAGCTACAACCAAACGAAATTTCCAAATATGGGGATACACTCGTGGAAAGTAGACTCTGGCATACCGCTAAGGTATAAGCAGTAGCTCAGAAATTTTAGAATTTCAATCCATTCATTCTGGGCATTTGTTAAATCCTTCCAGGAACTCCTAACATTGGTGGTGAGGTGGGGAGAGGATGGAGATTCAAAGGTGGTATGGGATGTGAATTTAGTCCCCAAGGACCTTGTACTCTAGTTGATTTGAAGCTTCTAAAGCAACTTGAGAACAGTTAGTTGCTAAGTTACATAGTAAGGACCAGAAGATTGACTAGAATATATCCCCTTAAAGATAAAAGATGTGTGATAGCTTGGAAAGAGCTGGGGACTAGCATGTCAAAGGCCAGTTTTATCATTAATTGACTGTATCATCTTGGCCCAACACTCTCTAGTTCCTCAGTTGGTTTTTCTATAAGATAGAGATGTTACAACCTACTAAGCTGGCTTCCACAGAGGGCTGCTTTGAAAGTTCAATGAGTGGAATTTTGTAGGTGCCCGTCTTGCCTGGGGTGGGAGGCCACACTGGAGAATTCCCAAAGTCCGGGATAAGTCTTCAAGTCCTCCTCATAAGATTCTATGATTTTGTGGTAGCAAATGTGAAGTACTTTGAAGAGTGTAACGAGGTATAAAAGGTAACACCTGTGTCGTCATCATTATAAATACTCCTTGTGGGTTCCCAGAGGCTGATGTTCTCCCTACCTCTGCTAAATGGCCTACCTCACAGCACATTTCCTGACTTTTGGCCAGGGTTCTCTTCCTGACCTTGGAATGTCTCTTAAAAATTAATAAGCTGAGTGAACAGCAGAGAATTTCCCAAGGAGGTCCCCACTATTTCCCCACTCCCACAGACATTTATTTTCTCTTCCTTGGCAGAATATAAACTTCACTACAAGCCACTGAACAAAATAATGTCTTCTTTTAAGATTGTTAAGCTGAGTGACCAGGCAACTCAAAATACAGCGGGGTGTTTCCCAGGGAGGTCAGGTCACCACTATTCCAACCTTCTTCCACATTTATCTTCCCTTCCCCATCCGAATGCAAGCTGCCACGTAAACCCCTGGGCAGACCCTCTTTTGGCCTCCTGGAGAGTCCAATATTAGCCGGAAGCAAGCACCTGAACAGGGCACTCTTGGTGCCTATTGGCAACGGGTTGATGAGAGGTTTCCTTTAACTCTAGATGGTTGCTGTTCCACCCCACCTCTCCCAGTGCATGTCATTGTCCTGATTGAAAAGGCCTAAGGGCAAGGCTTAGAAATGAGTTTAAGCCGTTAGTTATACATCAACTAAGGATAAAGTCCTCTGTGCTGCTGTTACACTTACAGCCTGCTCTGTACCATTCTTTACCATTCCTTTTGACTTAGCATATACTACCTTGGATTGCTTATAATTTTTCCAAAGCATATGGCATGTATCCCTTACTAAAACCCACATAGCCCCTTGAACATGGAGCACAATGTTCTGTATACAATATTCACTTGATTTGAAAAACAAATTCCAAGTAATGTAGAAAATATGATCTTTCGAAGTATTTACAGTCCAAAAGAAATTATACTGCTACTAATCCAAGAAACTTGGAAGTCTGTTAACTTCCACCTTTTCACCTCAAATAATGCAGATGGGTTTAACAGTCCACCATGTCTCACTAATGTTAACGTATGGTTACCTCTGGCAGTCGGCACCAGGATCTAGGAGTGGGGTTTGGGCATTAGTTAGCTTTGCCAATGACTGTGATATATCATCTATTATATATATATATATATATATATATATATATATATATATACACACACACACACACACACACACACACATACATATATAGGCTTTCTGGACAGAAAAGGTGTTGGGTCAAATCCAAAAACAGCACTGAATTTTCCTACTCTGTGCGCAGCAAGGAAAACGAAGGCCAAGGCGACCACAATCCTATCTACCCTCTATATCTGCATTTACCAAGATGTTTTTAAAGTCCTTGATGTTAACTCCAGAGAGGCAGTGAAAATGGACCCAAACTGGAGAGCTGTAAAGGGTGCCTTTCTGTCTCTTGGGACAGTTAGGCAGCCAGCCAGCCTGGCCAGCTGCAGAAGAAAAGACAACCTGCCCAGGGAGACCAGGCAGAGGTCAGGCAAGGAATCAAAACTGTTCTGCAAGAGGGGTGGGAGTTTTGAAAACTTAAAAACAGGTCAAAAAGGAAGCCAGCGATGGGAATGGAACCTTGTGGCACAGGCCTATGGCTATATACCTTCCAGAACAGGGCGTCACGCTGAACTCTGCAAGTAGGCCAGCCTCAGCTGTGCCAGTGTATGGAGTCTTCAACCTTGGCTTAGATGAATCTTAGTTTCTCAGGCTGCTTCATTTTAAATTCAACACAAACATTAGGGAGGTGAGGAGGGAAACTGATTTTCGGGCCTCCTTAGCTCCTTCTGAACCTGCAGTGAGTGTTTTTTCACCCAGCACCTTCAAACAAAGGGAGAGCCATGTTAGCTTCCTTCTGGGAAAGGAAGGAACTGGGCTCACTGTGGCTTGGGTCGTGCTTGCTACTGAGGCATTAATCAGGGTCCTGACAAACCTGGAAAGGGCTGGTTTCCTCTTCATGTATAGAATCATAAAGGGGGCACAACATTCAAACAAAAGGCCAAGGAAACCTCTCCCAAAGATCCTATCAACTGCCGTTATGGACCAAGAAGTCTGGCCAGAAGGGAAAGCCCATTTTAGAAAAGGACCCTGTTTTTCCAGGCAGTGACATTCCTGTTACTCCGGATATGACTATAGTTCCAAAGAGGTCACTGGGGTAGACCTTAACTTCAACTAGCTTTCGGGGAGTGGCCAATTATTTGTGGTAGGGTTATTTTTCATTATCTCTAGCATTAGGGAGCACGGATATCCTATGCTTAAAATGGTGGTCCATTGTGGGTTGATATCCTACCATCGATTCTACCTCTCTCACATTGTTCACCACAAGTGTAGTTTCGAGGATTGCTTCCAGTTTCACTGGGTGGAGCCTAAGTAATCTAAGCCAATCTTGGTAATGCTGTGCCCCTGGGTGTCTCAGATCTACCTGGCTATGACGATTCATTTGGGAATGGGCACATGACCCAGTTCATATCAACGAGAGAGGAAAGAATGTTCTCTGTGGGCTTCTAGGAGAGTTTCCTCAGTGTTAAGAGGTCAGTATCCTTCTAATCTGCTGTCCTGTGTGGAGGTGAGGTCGGAAAGTGCCACGTGGTCTCCCGTGAACTTGAGGACATAGTCAACTCGGGGAGGAGAGCAGGAAAAAGGAGCTATGGCCACAGTAATCCCAGTATTCACTCTGGACTTGCAGCCTTGTGGGCCCAAACCTTTCTTATTCAGCGGGGTAGATGGTGACAAAAGAGGCTGGCTGGTCGCTGAGACAGGAAATCCCAGATCATCCATGGGGACTCTGGAAGACTGATCTAACTGGACTCAGAGGAGACTGTAATTCAGAAGAGCAGTTTATTCATTGACAGTGGAAGGTTGGCCTTTCCAGTGCCTGGAATACTTGTGTCTTCTAATTTCCTTTCCCACTCTTAGGGTACCTGGGAAACGAAGATGGTAGTAATAATAGCCACAATGGCAAATAATAATAATAATAATAATAATAATAATCAGCCTAATTTTCCCACAGTTACATAGTAAATAGCAGAGCACTGGATTTAGACTCTAATCTGAGTCCGAATCCCAGACTCTTAACTATGAATTTATCTAGCCCTTGGTGGCAATCAGGAGGTTATTATGATTAAGGAAAACAATAGCAAACTTTTACTGTGCTCCTGCCATATGGCAAGCCCTGTGCTAAGCACTCCACACATATAACCTAATTGACTCCTCATCAGAATCCAGTGGGGGTAGGTACTATTATGATTATTTCCATTTGAGGAAACTGAGACTTGGTGAAGTGAGGTGAGGCCACGTGGGTAAAATACATGGTGGGGTCACTCGGTCTGACTCTAAAGGAACCACTACGTTTTGGGGAATCATAACCAAGGGAGGAGAGAGAGAGTAGTATCTGGATTGTCTCCTCTGTTTTGACCTAAAACCTACCTTTGTGATGGCCCGAAGAACTTAGGTCTGCTTCTGTAAACAGTGCCGCGCACTTACCAACAACTTCTTCTGATCCAGGTTTTCTTAGGTAGTATCCACACACAGTTACCAAAGACTTTTGTCACTACCACATCAAGATGACCGATTTTGCATCAGTTAGCCTTTTAAATTGACACCTTATGGTAGAGAGTTTAGAAGCCGTTCTTAGTCTTTTGTCGATTTGGAGACAGTACCCTGGTCTCAACAGCACCAACAGTTGAGAGTTTTCTCATTACTGTCAGTTTCAGAGCGTGACATTGGCTGCCGCCCTTCCTACAGCCCAGGAGTCTCCCTTATTTGTATCCGGTGGACCACTCCTTACGATCTTTGGCATTTTTGTGGTGTTGAATTGCCCGTTCTTGCCCGAACCATGCATCTTTGCCCTGAAGTATGTTTCTCTTGGTTCTTTATTTTGGCCTTTATTTTCTAATTTAATTGTTTGCACTGTTCTATGTTTGGAAGTCTTCTCTCCCCCAACAAAATGGCAAACTTCTTGCAGGCATCACCCGTGTTGTCTGCTTCCTACACATTGCCCGCAGCACTACACAGAATGTTGAGCACGTACTAAGCATTCAGTGAATGCTGATGGAATTGAATTATGAACTATTGTCTCATGTTCAGTCTGTCCTCAGGGGTTTTGGTTAGAACATTTGGCCGGAATGCCATACAGACGAAACTGAATTAGGAAAAAAACATGCAATATATGTTACAGTCAAGTCTCAGGATTTCACATTAGCTAATGTTTTTTTAATTAATTTTTTAAAATCCCACTGTAGTAAACCTACAGTGTTATATTTATGTTGTGACTTCTTTTCAAATCAGTTAGTTGTTATCTGGTCTCATGAACATTGCCTTTCTTTTGGTACCTCCTAGGTAGGCATTTTCTTCTTTTTCGCCCCTTATTTCACATTTTCCCCTCAAACAAATCCTTGAGTGAAGTTTTTCTTCTTGCCGAAGAAGTCACTGTTGTGGCCATCCCGTAGTGGCCTAATTTGGAACATGTGCCATTCAGTTCTGTCTTCACTTTTCTTTTTTCTCTCTCTCTTTCATTTTCCTTTGCATTCACAGCTGCGTGTAGATGGCAGCAGCTCAAAGGTGACAACAGAAACGGAGGGCTCGGCCCTTGCTGTTTCTTCCACGCAGAACAGAGCACGCGCATGTGAGGATTTGAGTGCAGGAGGGAACCTAGAGAAGTCATCAATTTTAACCTGATCTGGCCCCTTAAGGAAGTCAGCACCCAAACCGTCGCGAAAACTTTGTTTATTCCCACTGTGGACTTCAAAACCCCTCTCAGGGTTGGAAGAAGACCACGTTGTCTTTGCCTCACACTGCATACCCCAGACTGTGTGGCCACAGTCCCATATTGTAGGTGCCTTAGCAGGGCTAATGGGCGAGGGGCTGCTCCCTGATGGAGGACACAGTAGGCCTGTCTGCTCACCTTCAGTCACGAGGTGTCCTCGAACTAGAGATCAGTAACTGGATTTAGGCAGCCGTGGCCCCCTTTAAGTAGACATGTGTGAAAGCTGACTTTCATGAGGACGGAAGAGGGCCTTCCCTGGCACCCCATCCCCTGCCCTACGCCTCTCTGCACCTGTGACCGAAATCCCCACCCTGCCAGCTTTGTTCCTCACTAATCCCTGCCGAGGGAATCTGGGCCTGCTCTCCACAGTCCCTTCCATCTGCACTTGGCTTTTGTCTTGAGTCCACAGTCCTGGCAAGTACTGACTTCTTCAAAGCCAGCGTGAGGGGAGTGCATGTTCAAAATCCTCGCCGGGGGTCGGAGAGGGTGGAAACTGGAAAACACGCTCGTTTTGGAGGCATCTCATTCTTTTGGGAAAAATCTGAAACCTCCACTGGTTCACTGTTTGTAAGCTGCCAAGTGTGGTTTTTGTCTGTGTGTTTGTTTGTTTGTTTTTCAAGACCGAGGGAACTGTCTTTAAGTGTCACTCTCAACAACACACGAACTACATGCCACGCTTCTCCCGCCCACTGCAAAATTTCCAGATGAGGTGGAGTTACGGTTTGGCTGCTTCTTGTTGTTGATCACAAAAGGCTTACAGCTGACCCACCCTGAGCAGAAGTAAGGTATTGGTCTTTCTATCATTACCCCAAACTTCCAGACAGTTCCAGTCCTGGAGATTTGTTATCCCTTAACTCTCCTGCCACCTACTTCAATGAAAAAGGAAAATCTGAAAATGGATATCTGCTGGATATTCTGACCTCGTGTCTTCCAAAGTTCCCTCACCATGCTTCAGTGGAAAGAAAGACTATGAGTATACATTTGTTAGGGGCATACTTTTTGATTTGGTGAAATGCCTTCCTTCCTGTTGTGAAGCGAGGCTTGAATATTAAACAACGAAACCTCATAAAGCCAGCCTCTCTTTACTCAAAATGGTGGGTAACTGGAACCTAGATTATTGAATCATAGATTTTTTTTAAGGGAATGACTTATTGAAGTATAATACACACGTAAAAAAGTGCACAAATTATTAGTGTGCAACGGGCTGGATTTTTACAAAGTGAACTTACCCATGTAACCAAGCACCCCAATCGAGAAAGAGAACACCTTTCCCGTATTAGTTTCCTAGGGCTTCCATGACAAATTACCACAGATTCCATGGCTTACAACAATAGAAATGTTTCTTTCACAGTTCTGGAAGCCAGCAGTCTGAAATCAAGGTGGCAGCAAAGCCATGCTCCGTCTGGGGAATCTAGGGGAGAATTCTTCCTTGCCTCGTCCAACTCTGATGGTTTCAGACCTTCCTTGGCTTCAGGCTGCATCACTCTGAATCTCTGCCTCTGTCTTCACAGGGCCCTTCTCCTTTTTACCCCTCTTCTCTGTCTTCTCCTCTTCTACCTCTTATAAGGACGCTTGTCACTGAGGGCTCAGCCAGATAATCCAGGATGATCTCATCTTGAGATCCTTAATTTAATTACGTCTGCAAAGACACCCTTTTCCCTGCAGAAGTTCACATTCACACGTTCTGGAATGTGGATATATCTTTTGGGGGGCCACCGTGCAACCTACCACACCTCCTCATCTCTCCCAGCCACTCCCTGTCAACACTAACCACTGTCCTGACCTCTCACGGCATAGACCAGCTTTGCCTGCGCTTGAGCTTTATTTAAATGGAACCATACAGGTCTGGGCTCTTTTTGTGTCTGGCCGATTTGCTCGTCATTGCCCTTGTGAGATTTATATACACGTTTGCTTATAGCTGTAGACCATTCATTCTCATTGCTGTATAGTATTCCACTGAATGACTGTCTCAGTGTCTATCCATTCTACTCTTGCTGTGCCTTTGAGTTATTATCAGTGTTGGCTCTTATAAATATTTCTGTGCATGTGTCTTGGAGCATGCGCACGTGCATTTCTGTTGAGTATATTGGACTGATATTAGCACGCTGGCCTAGTAATTCTGAGTGTATTCAGAATTTTTATAAATATTTATAAAATATTTATAAAATAATTATAATTATAATTCTGAGTACACTCAGAATTACTGAGTCCGAGGTTGTGCGTGTTCAGCTTTGGTAGATAATGGCAAGAAATTCCAGAATTGTAAAGTTGGAATGACTTTTGGAGATCAAGACCTGATGCCTCACTTAAATAAAACGCAAATATCCCAAATGCAATGAATTCAAAGTCCACTCTTTCCCCTGGCCCCAGACCTTTTGAACTGGGCGGGTATTATCGCAATTGTCCTTCTGGCTGGGTACGCCATCAAGGTGCTGGGCCCAAATCACGTTCGTTGCCTTTGTCAGATCACACAAGTGAAAGACAGCTTGGTGGCACTGGCCATGGGGGAGGCAAGAAGCAGTTTGGCCTCCTGTTTGCTCCAGGAGTCAGCTGTCTCAAGATTAAATGTTTCGGGCAGGCCCTTTCATCCTCCCTTGTGTGGGCCGAGGACTTAACGTGTGCCTAGTAAAGAGCATTAGACACGAAGCTTTCCTTTAAAGAAATGTATGTTTCAGAAAAGAGTCCCATCTCTTGGACCCCGAGCTATGGAAAGCCAAAGGCAGCTCAACGTCAAAACAGCAACTTAACAAGGTGGCTCCTGCCACCCCCCGACCCCCACCCCACGGTGTTATTTTTCAAAAACCATTTAGTGTAATTAAGCCGTTGCCTCATAAAGTTGTTTCACCAGGAACTTCAGTTTCCCCAGGAAGAGATGAAAATAAACTGAACGTTTCATGTCACTGTTCCCACGATTCTTAAAAAATCGTGTTTGTCTTTAACAGCATGATATGAAACATCTCTCATCGATAAAGTATTGTTTTACTTCAGGGTAACAAGGCAATGGAATCTAGAATGACAATTTTTATGCACATTTAAAAAATGAATTCTTCATATAGATAGATTACCAGGCACGCTTGACTCCAGCTATATTTTCCCACATAATTATTTTGCTTAAATCTCCTAATTATTCCATTCTGTTGAATACCATCTGTCCTGCTAAGGGACAATTTGTGTCTAAACAAATCAACAGGTTTTGCGTCATTGTCTAGATATGAGGGAGAAGCAGCCCCCAAACTATACTCTGGCAGTTGGGTGGAAATTAACAGAGGTCTAAATCCCACATTGGGAATGCCTCATCTCTAGCTCCCCTGGAAGCTAACTTTCATAACTTGTAGAGCCTAAAACAAAGCCAAATGAATTTTGGAAAGGTCAGTGGGAAAGGGATGGGGGTGGGACTTTCCCAGAGAATATTTGAGCCTCTGCTCCATGAGCTATCTGGTCACCCAGGCAGCTTATACTTCTCAGGGAGGGTGGAGGAGAGGACAAAAGCCATTCTGTCTTGGTACCTAGGTCTGGGATGGGGGTGTGGACACCTGGGGTTTGCCCAGTTGGCTTGCGGGCAGCCATCTCATCCTGGGAACCCCATGAATAGTGTAGTTATGTCAGGAAGCTTGGACGACGAGTGCGTTTGTGGGAAGAAAACTGCCAAGGATTGCCTGCCTTGTGTCTTGTTATCGGGAGAACCGCTGATGTGTTCCAAATAATCAAATACCGTACACTGGGAAAGTACTTCTCCCTGAAGCCAGCTTCAGGCACCCCAGAGCTCCGGTGCTTCTGCGAAGGGCCTGTAGATGTTGCCGTTAGCACTCTACCTTCCAACAATAATTGACCTTTCCCCTTTTTTTTAAATTTTCTTTTTTCTCACCCTCTCTGTCTTGCTCTCTCTACTTACCCACCCCCCACTTAGTTTTCCCTTCATATGTTTTTTTTTTTATTTTTATACGCTTATTTCTTCCCTCAAACATGTGTCCAAGAAGCCCCTATGGCTCTCAGGGTTAGAAAGGAAGTGAAGTTCGCTGGTCTGAGGCTAGTCAGCAGTTCTGAGAAATCAGTAAGTCCCGGGAGATCCTTTTCCTCCCTCTATGATTGTATCAGCCTCCCTCTCCCCTGCTTGTCTATGTTATTGTATTGCCTTTTTATACATGTTCACTTCTAAATCAGCTCATTCAGAGACTGGAAGCATCTGCCTTCAGCTAATGAACTGATTTGATTTGAAGCCCCATCAAAAGGGACCAGATGAAGGAGGGGAGTAGACTCCCCCCCCCCCCCCCCCCCCCGCCCCCGACCCCCTGCCTCATTTCCCATAGACGGAACTGGCTCCTTCAGAGGCCTTGGTGTGATTAGAGACTCCGTGTCCCCTCCCCCCATGGCCCATGCAAAGTCAGGGGGAGGAGTGAAGGAGCTGCCATTATAGTGTTGGGAATTGGCAGCGCTCCCAATCAGGTGGTGGGGCCCATTAGCACACACACATTTCCCGGACTCTCCCCTGGCCCCTGCCCAGAACCCCAGCAAGCTAATCACAAGGCAAATGTGTGTGCCTGGATGTCAGGAGTGAACAGGCAGGTGGCTTGCTTCAGAATTAGCCTGCGGCATCTCTTTTTCTTAAAAAAATTTTTTACATGTATTCATTTTTGAGAGACAGAGAGAGACAGAGCACAAGCGGAGGAGGGACAGAGAGAGAGAGGGAGACGCAGAATCCGAAGCAGGCTCCGAGCTGTCAGCACAGAGCCCAACGCGGGGCTCGAACTCACGAACCACGAGATCATGACCTGAGCCCAAGCTGGACGCTCGACCGACTGAGCCACCCAGGCGCCCCGCAGCATCTCTTTTTCTAACTGTCATCCAGTATTGGACATGGCAACCACACCGGTTAACACCCCAGATCGGCTTGGGATTATGAATGGAGGGAAGGGAGATCCCCATGCAAGCAAGCAGCTGTCCCCTTGGTTAATTATTGGGATCCACAAGCCCATCCCCATTGCCAGGGCTCCAGTGTCGAGATGATGAAATAGGTGATTAAGGGACTTGGAGGCCAGTCCACACTGCAGCTTTGTCTGGAGTGTTCCAACGACAAGTGTTATTAGTCCACTAATCATAACATTGCCTGCAGTGGAATTTCCTTGGGAAGGAACGGGGCAGAGCCTCCAAGCCAGAGGGCTGCGCTGCATGAAAATACTAACACATCACAATTGGCTATGCTGTGGGAAGGCGATTCCAACATCCAATTCAGGAAATAGGTCACCAGGCTGCTAGATGCACTGTTATTTTGATTTACTTCCTTAGAGTCTTGCAGTTTTTATACACTTCTCTCTGGGTAGAATCAAACTCCTCCGAGTTAGCTGGCTTCTGGACTGCCACGCAGGGCAAGATACAAGCAGGTTCTGCAAACAGAGCCTTGTGTTTTCCGTGGCCAGATCTGCAAGACCACTTGCTTGTGGGACTCTGACAGGATGCCCTTCAGGTTCATTATGCTCACCTTGACTCCTTCCTGTGGGGTCTCCCGGAGGTCTGAGGCCGTGGCTTTTAGGAGCCTGCAGCTGTGCCTGCAGACAACAAATGTTTAGAGAGAGGATGTAGAGATACAAATGGGTTGGAGGGCGCCAGAGCCTTCTCACTAATGAGCATAGCGAAGCTTCCATTTCCAAGGATCTTGGGAGGACGAGATGTACTCATTTGGAGTGTCACGCTGCCAGGGCTGTTAGTACCAGCTGTCGGATTCTGGGACCACCCTGTCTGCGGGGTTAGGGGCTCAGCCAACTCTGTCTTTTATTCTATATCTCTGGTCACTTGGGCCTTAAGAAGCAGGAGTCATGGGGGCTCTGGGGCTCTGTCACCAAGCAGCTGCCTCCTCTTTCCTGGATCAGTCTAGAGTTCCCCCGGTTTTTCCTAAACCCAAGCAGTTGTCCGCTGCCTTGGAGTGTCAGCAAAGGGTATTTGTGGGTCCATTGGTATTTGCAGATTTCACATCAGGCAAAAGCTTATATTTCTTTTTTTTTTTTTTTTAAGGTAGACAGATGGTCTGACACTGGGGGCTTGGAACTTACCCCCTGCTCCCTTTTTGTCTTTAACCATTCAACTGCTGGGTATTTCTGGACTTGTAACATCTTTCTTGGTACCCAGAGACGTGCTCTACTTTATTGGGGCGTAAACTCCGGGCTCCGGCTCAGCTGCTCGGAGATGCCCTCCCAACACAGTCTTTAAGGTGGTAAAGGGTTCCAGGGGTTCTTTGGGGCATTGAGATACCATGGGAGGCTTTGAAGAGGTCTCTCTCGGAAAGTACAAGAGGGCTTACTGGGCTTCTCTTCCTTTCCTTCCCTCTCCTCCCCCTCTCCCTCCCTCTCTCTCTTCCCCTCTCCCCCTCCCTCCCCCACCCCCATTACACCTTTCCTCACCTATCTAGACAAATAGTAAGAGGGAATCTTTGTGATCAACTCCCCTAATATCCTCCTATTTCTTTGCGGGTCTGGACTGGAGAAGAGTTTCACTGCCTTTTAAAATTGCAAGTAGCCCATTAAACATCCTCTCTACCCTTAGGTTTTGTTTGCTTGTTTGTGCTGTAACTGTGTAGAGCAGAGATTGCCACACTGAAGTGACTGGAGTCGAGTTTACTGCCCCCCCCCCCCGAACTACCACATGGTGACTGCAGACGTCACCGAGACCAGGAAAGAGGGGACTCCAGAACCGTGAGAACAAGTGCGGAGCAGCGATACAGCAGACAGCAGTGCCGAATGGCCGCGAAGGCGCTGATGTAAGCCTGCCGAGTTTCATTCCCAGCTGGGCCGCTTCCTAGCTGTGGGGCCAGGCCAGTTCCTGAGCCCCTGCTTCCTACCCTCCAGAGGAAAACAAGAGTTCTTTGGCGCAAAAGGGTTGGGAAGGCTAAATGAGAAAATGTAGGTGCCGGTGCCTTGTTAGGTCAGTCCTGAAAATTTCGCAAAGTGGCCGCTAAACATTGACTTTTGTCATTATGAAAATCACCTCCCTGGCTCCCTAGTCCCGCTTCCTGTTGAATAACAACTGAAGGAGCCACAGGAGCCACCCCCCCACCCCCATCTGAGTCTGGCGATTTTCGAGGCTCCCTTTGGAATGGGCCGCCCCGGCGGTCCAGGGGGTGGGAGGCAGGGAGGGAGGCAGGCATTATTCTCTGGGTTGCAGCTGTAGCAGCCAGTACAGTATCCCCCACATGCCAGATGAATCAAGCTGAGGGCCAGATCTGGGCTGTGGGCCAGAGGCTCCCCACCCTGATTTATAGTGTGGACAGAGATGTGGGTGTTTTGTGAATATATTTTGATGATGATAAAAAAAGAGAGAGAGAGAGAGAGAGGGAGAAGAAGAAAAAAACACCCTTCCTAAAAAATGTGCTGAGGGAAGGAGGTTCAGGCCTATCTGTAAGATTAGAGCAGCTTGACCGTGAGCAGGAGGAACTCGTAGGAAGGAGGCCCTGTGGAAGAGTGGCCTGTGATAGGCAAGGCCCCTTGAAACGCAGTGAATTGTGAATGAGGCCCCTGTATGCCAGCCATCGGGGGCACACCAGGCCTGCTGTCCCTCCGCAGGTGTGGAGTGGGGGACTAAGCCTGCATTTTAACTCCCCACGTGCAGACCCCACAAGCTGGGACAGAGAGCACTGGATTTGCTGGGCTCCGGGGAGAGCCCTGGCTCCCATGCTCCCCTGGTCCTAACACTTCTCCAGAAACCAGCCAGCCTTTGCTTCGGGGGGCAGGGGTGGGGGGGTCAGGCCTAGGTCATTGCCAACGGGCTGGGGACAAGAGGCTACGTGTGAGAAGGTTGCCCTGGATGGCGCTTGGAAAAAAACCACATCCAGGGTTTATCTGCAACCTTCAGCCCAACACATTTGAGAGGGCTCCCAACTCTGGGGCCGAGAGAGCAGAGTGGAAGCAGGGAGGCCCAGCAGGGGCTGGGAGTGCGGGCTCCTTCCGGAATGTTTCCCCTCCCAGACAAGGCAGAGCCAGGCACAGCCCCCCTTGCTTTGCTCAGGAAATGTCAGGCACAGCTGTCCCGGCTTACTGTATTTCATCTGAGAAACAACCTCAACCAGGTTCCCTAGGACTCATACGGATCTCTGAAGACAAGAGATGTATTTCCCAGAGGTGACACTGCTGTGCAGACATCATGTTGGGGTGCGCAGCGCTTAAACTCACACGGGTCTGCAAACATTTTTTCCCCGAGGGCAGGGCAGGGAACACTCTCATGCCAACAACCTGTAGTATCTGACACGTACAGTCTGTTGGTTTGGGTTTTTTTTTTTCACTTCCTCACCTCTCTATGCTCCTGGCCTGGGGCCTTCCAGTCACGTCAGGCCTCCTCTGGGTACCTAGTACCCCTGCCACCCACCATGCTCCTTTGTACCTTTAAGCTTTCACTCTGTCTGCAACCCTCTCACCCCTTGATGATCCAAAGCCTCCTTGTCCAGTTTTTGGAGGAAACAGCCCCAGGCTCCCCCTGGTGCCCCCATTGTTGCCGAACCCAGCTCTTTGGGTGGGGGGGAGCACATACTACCTGTGTGCATATCCTCACAAACTCCAAATATGCCAAAGAAGTCTAAAGGAGAAAGGCGAGCCTCTCTCTGTTTGGCTGCCTCTCCAGACCCAGCTCAAGTGGGTGTTTTTGGAGCTTTGCCTGTGATTTTTTTTTTTTTTTTTTTTGCACACACTCACCTCTTTTATGCGTTCACTTCATCAAAACACGGATTCACCACACCCGCAAGGCCAACCCTGGGTTACTTTCAGAGCCTACAGGCTTTTCCCCATCAGATGAAGCTTCTCCTGTGCTGAGCCCTGCAAGTTCTCTGCTTTATATTGGGAATGAAAAATAAGACTCCATGAGAGGGCCTCCAGTCTGTATCGCTCGGGGCTGGCTCCTTTGCAGGATGGTGAGAAGCCCCCTGAAAATGAAATAAAATGGCTTCTCAGGCTCTTCTTTTTAATTTCCCATTTCCTGCCTCAAAGCCCAACAAAGGACTTGTGTGTGTGTGTGAGTGTGTGTAACCATGGCCGGAGAGCGCACACAGGATCCTTGTTGTGCATTCACTTTTCCCGGGAGGAAACCGAAGCGGGTATCCTGCCAGCTTGCTTGGGATGTCTTTTCCTAACAGTTTCGTTTGACGTAACCAGAAAGTTGCATCTCTGACTCCGTCCTACTGCCAACTAGATGCCCACCAAAAAAAGCGTGTTCAGTTGATGTTTGGGAGACTGCGTATTTCTAGCAGATAAGGGAGCTTGGGGCCGTTCTGGTTTCAGGGCGCTGATGCTTCATTCTAACAAAGGTCAGGGTTTCGTCTCCCCCACAGTGCTGCTTTTGGATGATCTGGCTCCAGCCAACCTCAGTCGCTGCTTTGGATGCCCCTACCTCAGCATTTGGGAGCATCTGCTAGGGGCGAAGCTTCATAAAGATTGAGTTTGCTTTGAGATCCTGTTAAAAATGGAGTAAGCATCATGGGTACATGCTCATCGCAACCCTGGGAACAAACTGTTGGCTAGGAGTATAGCGGGGCCCATTTACAGACCAAATGTGCTAATTATAAATGGTTCTTATCTTGTCATTAAACAGATCTGGCAGGCCTGGGGCTTGGCAGCCCTTGGGTTAGCTATTAGTTCCATGCTACTGTACCGGCTGGGCAGTCATAAAACTGTATCTTTTTGAAAAATGGTCTATAATGTAGACTAGCCTCCTCTGCACCCATTAGGCCAAATTGGTATGACTTGATGGTCCAATCTTGGGCTGCTCAGATGCTGGATTTCATTTCTGCCCGGAGCTTTAGGCAGACTGGAGGGACAGTCACCAGGGTTGTGTGCAATGTCAGGGAGGAGACTCTGGCCCCCAGTTCCCCACCTCCTTTGGTCTCACTTGCCTTCTTGCTGTGAGGCAAGCCCTCTAGCTCACATACTGATTTTGTGTCCCACTCTGTCAAGTCCTGCTAAGGATTGAACTGCAAGTTGGAGGTTAGTTGGTAAGAGCCTGGGGCATCACAGGCACATGTGCATATTAACAAGACTCTAAGGGGACAAAAAGCCTCCTGGGTAGAGGCCACAGTGCTAGGATGAGAGCTGATAGGGTAGATGGTTTTTTTTAATGTCTATTTTTGAGAGAGAGAGAGAAAACGTGAGTGGGGGAGGGCAGAGAGAGAGGGAAACACAGCATCGGAAGCAGGCTCCAGGCTCTGAGCTGTCTGCACAGAGCCCGACGTGGGGCTCGAACTCACAGACCACGAGATCATGACCTGAGCCGAAGCCAGACGCTTAACCGACTGAGCCACCCAGGCGCCTGATAGGGTAGATAGTTTTGTATTAAGTTTCCTCAGACGACAATGTGGACATTTCAGGCTTCAGGAAAGACGTGATTGGGAAAACAGGGTGTGGGGTGGACCAGTCCAAATAGCCCAGAAATCCCACCAAATAGACCACACTGAGTCTCCTGTCACGTGGTGCCAGTCTCTCTGCTCCACCCTGGCAGCGGTAGAGAACATTTATGAAGTACCAGGTGGCACGTGTGCCTTTGCCAGTTTAGGGACGGGTCCCTGGGATGGCTTATAATGTAGATGAGAAGGCTGAAGGCTTTACCCAGCATTTCTAAAGCTTTATTTGGCTTTCATTTTATTTAAATATCCCCCAAATAGAGAAAGGGCCCAATCTTCTGCTGATACAAAAACATAAATTTGGGAATCAAATCCAACCATTGTTCATTTATTCACTTTTACATGCACGTTTTGAGTGCTCAGTATGTGCCAGGCGCAGGCAAGCAAGATTATATTCCCATTTTATAGACCAGGAAACTGAGGCTCAGGTGCATTATTCCAGGTCACATAGCTCTGAAGTGTGACCCCGGAATTAAAACATGGCATAGCAAAGAGAACAGATTCCAAGGTCAGACTGTAGGGAACATTCTTTGTCTTTGTTTTAAATGTTTTCTTTTTGTTTGTTTGTTTATTTTGAGAGAGAGAGCTAGCGAGCAGGGAGGGGCAGAGAGAGAAAAGGAAAGGGGGAATCCCAAGCAGGCTCTGAGCTGTCAGCACAGAGCCCAATGTGGGGCACGATCTCACGAACCATGAGCTCATGATCTGAGCTGAAATTGAGAGTCGGATGCTTAACCAATTGAGTCACCCAGGTGCCCCAACATTCTTTGTCTTAGGATATATGAAATTAAAGGATGTTTAGTTTTGTAAGTGTTCTCTGGAGGGGAACCTGGCCCACCTAGGACAACAGCTCTAGCTCAGCCGGGAGATTTTAGTGTAAGGATATAGGGACAGGAGCCATCAGTATATAGAAAGCATGTAAGATCTGTGGAGAGAAGGAACCAGCCAGAACGACTCGCTCAAGGTTATACAGTCATCGAAGGCAGAACCGAGCCCAGACAAGACCTCTTTCCCCACACTACTCCCTGCAGCTGGGTGGAAAAGCATAGCTCTCAGCTGCAACCTCCATCCCTCCCCTTCCCCGGGAGGCTGCACCAGCCTTCCCCCAACCTGCTCATCAGTCCCCTTCCTCTTACTTTCAAACAGGAGTCGTTTCGCAGGTAGCAGTAACAGTATTGGCAGTCAGAGGAGTTTGTGCTGAGTAGCATCTCAGAGCTAACTGAGGGACTTCCAGGATAAACAGACAAGTCTGGGTTTTCATCACCACCTCCCCTTGAAGAACTTCGCTCCAAAGGCTCCCATGTGAACGACTCTCCTTCTCAGAAATTCAGTGCTGTCTGTGAGGATGTTTGCAGAGCAATAACTGTCATTTGACCAAGGCTGGTCCTCTCCAAAACAATGACATTTGTCTATTGCCGGTCTCTACCTGTTCCTTTCTCCTTCATGCAGCCTCAGGCCCTCATGCTCCTGTGTTTTTCCCTTCTCTGGCCATGATGGCATCTTATGTTGCCTATCTATATGGGCACAATGAAAGCATCCCTCTGGAAGGAATATCACAGTGGCTTATGCGCTCTTCCCTAGGCCATCGTTTCAGGGTACGGGAACTTAAGCCCAAGGAATAGATCATTATCAGTGGAATTTCATGCGTTGGCCAGCAAGTGGGAGGGTTGTTAAAGGGATATTGAGAGAAGGTACCTTTCTGGCACTTCCGAAATCATACTACTGGCTCTGGATGTCAACTCATTTGGTAACTAGTATCTATACCTGGAAAATTCTCAGAACTCCTGACATGGTCAAATGGAGAGAGCACGGGGGAGGTCACATTCAGGCTCTGCCACTTACCAGCTGTGGGACCTTGCTTAAGTTATTTAAGTGTTTGGTGCCTCAATTTCCTCATTCTATAAGACAAGATAGTTCTAGGACCTAACTCTCAGGGTTCTTATATGGATAAAACTAGGTAACTTGAATGCATACAAACACTTGGCATGGTGCCTGGTAAAATGGGAAACACTTAATGAATAATATTTAGTCTTGCCATTCCCTTGTTAAAGCTGCCTTGTCCCTAGGTCCCTGAACTATGTAGATCACTCTGGGTGAACTCAGTTCAACTGGAATTATTGAGTATCTGCTGTGTGCCTAGCCCTGTGCTGGGGGCACTGTGAGTAATATAATAGAAATCTATGAAGGAGAAGCTATTTTCAAGAACCATCTTCGGTGGGATGTTTTGAGCTTCTTCCCTCTAGCAGCTAGGTGGAGAGGCAGAGCAAAGCAAAAGGCTTAAGCTCATGGGCTCTGCGATCAGGCAGACGTGTGTTCATTTCTGGCCTCCACCTCTCGACCGTGGTGTGACCTTGGCAAGGCTCACTACCTCCCCATGCCTCAGTCTGGGCATGCCTTGGTTCTTTATCTGTAAAATGAGCATCATAATTACATCCTTATACATGATATGCCCATAAACATAGATTCATAATTATTGCTTTATGCAGTTGTCTTTTCAATCAGGTGGAAAAAAGGAGTTACAAAAATACATTAATACCTTTATATTTACCCATAAATATTAATATTACATGCACTGGGGCTCTTTCTTTGTGTGGATTTGAGTTACTATCTAATGTCCTTTCATTGCAGCCTGAAGGATGCCCTTTGCCATCTTTCCCCTGTTTTTTTAATTGAGGTATAATTGACATATAATATTGTATTAGCTTCAGGTGTACAACATGATTCAACATTAGCATATATTGCAAAATGATCACCACAGTAAGTCGAGTTAACCCCTGTCACCATACCTACTTACAGAAAAAGTTTTTTCTTGTGATGAAGAATTTTAAGATCTACTCTCTTAGCAACTTTCAAATATGCAGTACAGCCTTATGAACTATAGTCACCATGCTGTACATTCCACCCCATGACCTATTTATTTTATAACTGGAAGTTTGTATCTTTTGACTCCTTCACCCATTTTGTCCCCCTCCCCCCACCTCAGGCAACCACCCATCTGTTCTCTGTATCTGTGAGCTTGGGTTAGTGTTTTTGGTTCTACATATAAGTGAGATCCTATGATATTTGCCTTTCTCTAATTTATTTCACTTAGTATAAAGCCCTCAAGGTCTATTCACGTTGTTGGAAATGGCAAAATTTTATTCTTTGTGTGTGTGTGTGTGTGTGTGTGTGTGTCTGAATAATAGTCTCCTTCATTTGTAAGGATAATTTTTCCTGGATATAGAATTCTTGGTTGACAACTTTTGCCTTTCAACACTTTGAATATATCATCCTACTGCCTTCATACCTCCCTGTTTCTGATGAGAAATCAGCTGTTAATCTTATTGAGGATACTTTGTATGTGATGACTGATTTCTCTCTTGCTGTTTTCAAGATTCTCTCCTTGCCTTTGGCTTTTGACAGTGTGCTTATGATTTGTCTAGGTGCAGACCTTTTTGAGTTTATCCTACGTAGAGTTAGTTGAACTTTTTGGATATGTAGATGAATATTTTTCATCAAGTTTGGGGAGGTTTTGGCTATTATGTCCTCAAATATTCTTCCTGCTTCTTTGTCCTTTTCTTTGGAGACTTCCATTATGTATATGTTGGTACATTTGAGGGTGTACCATGAGTCTCTCAGGCTCTGGTCATTTTTCTTTATTTTTTCTTTCTGTTTCTCACATTGGATATCAGTATCTTCAAGTTTGCTGACTTTTTTCTTCTGCCTGTTCAAATCTGCTGTTGAAACTCTCTAGTAAATTTTTCATATCAGTTATTGTACTTCTCAACTCCAGAATATCTATTTGGTTCTTTTAAAAGATCATTTCTACATCTTTATTGATACTCTCTATTTATTGAGATATCATTCTCACGTTTTCCTTTAGTTCTTTAGACATGGTTTCCCTTAGCTCCTTGGATATATTTAAAATAGCTTTGTCTAAAAGGTCCAACATTTTGGCTTCTTCAGGGACAGTTTCTATTGGTTGTTCTGTTTTTTCTTGGGTATGGTCTATTTCTTTGCAGGTCTCATAATTTTTTGTTAAAAACTGGTCATTTTGAATATTATAATGTAACCCTGGAAATCAGGTTCTTTCTCCTTCCCAGTTTTTTTGTTGTTGCTGCTTGTTGTTGTTTGTTAGGTGACTCTTTGAACTTCCACCAGAGCTGGTTGGCTCTCATAGTTACACTTTACAAAGTATAGCTCCCCCTACTGTTTGCTTTGGCTGAACCACAACTCTTGATGAAACTTGAGATGAGTCACTGGGAGAAGCAAATTATAAATACTAAACTTGCCTTATGCTTCTTAGATCTCAGCTGAGCAACCTCTTTTCAAGGAACTCATAAATCACAAGGCCATCCAGCATTCATTATCTGCCTTCATGTCAGAAAAAAAAAAATAATGAGAAATGATCCTGTTCCATTCTTCTAAGAGGGTGAAAACAACTGCCCTGAAGAGAATAAGCCACAATCTGGAAAGAGAGTTGAAATCTATGTCACCCAGGATATACGGCCCCAGCCCTCTCCTTCCATTCCTGATTTTCCCTACTTTTGAGGGAAGGGGAGCACACCCCTGCAAACTGGAGTTGGCTAAGTCGTATAGTGTTGCCAGAGATAGGTTCTCTCCCCACACCATATGGGGGCAACTTTAATGGCAATCTGGAGGCAATCAGAGACTGGGGCAGAAGGACTGGAAATGTAGCCCCAGGAGCATGGTTAGAATATCTCCAGCACTGTAGGTGGAGTTGGGGAGGAAGAGAAAGAGTGAAAGGGAGATAGGCAATGGGAAAAAGAATGGTTGATAAATTCTGCGCCACTGGGACAGGCTTACAGAAAGAGACAGTTTGCTTTTTCTGATTCTATATTTTCACCACATAGTTTTTATTTATTTATTTTTATTAAATTTTTTTTAATGTTTTATTTATTTTTGAGAGAGAGAGAATGAGAATAAGCAGGGAAGAGACACAAAGAGAGGGAGACACAGAATCCGAAGCAGGCTCCAGGCTCTGAGCTGTCAAAACAGAGCCCGACGTGGGGCTCGAACTTGTGAACTGTAAGATCATGACCTGAGCTGAAGTCGGACGTTTAACCGACTGAGCCACCCAGATGTTCCTATTTATTTTTAAGATTTTATTTTAGTAATCTCTACACTCAACGTGGGGCTCAAAGTTACAACCCCAAGATCAAGAGTTGCATGCTCTACTGGCTAAGCCAGCCAGGCACTCCTCACCAAACAGTTTTTTAATATTGTTATTTGGGTTCTGTGATGTTCCCCAACCATCAACCTTGTACATTCATTTAACAAACATTTACCACATATCAAGTGCTGGGAATACTAATATGAATAAAAACAGGTCCCTCATGGTTATAGGAGAAATCACTATATAGAAAAGTACAGTATAGTGAGAGCAGGAAGGAAGGCCCAGAGAACTGGGAGCCCCAAGGAGGCCTGTCATTCCAGCTTGGAGCGGGGGTAGGAAGTAGGATCCTGTTAAGTTTCTGGAAGGAAGTGATGCTTGAGCCGAACCTCTAACCTTAAAGCACAAGAAGTTAGTTAAGTTTGGCAGGAGGAGCATGTGAAGGTGCAGCATCCTAGAGAGAAGCAATAACAAATGCAGACAGAAGCCACAGAGAGCTTCTGGTACCTTCTGCAGTGGAAGAACAACTTTGGAGGATGGACATGTGGTGTATGGAGGGTACCAGAAGGAGATGAGATTAGAAAGCTAAATACGGCCAGATCATGAAATGCCCTGTGTGTTTTAAGGAGGCATCTGTGTTTTATCTTAAGGTTATGGAAGAGTCAATGAAGAATTTGCAAGAGAGTGACCTGGGTAGTGTAATAAGGTGGTTGGATGTAGAATCATATACTATTGATGTGCACAGTTGTGGCCCTTCTACCAGCAGCAGCAGCAGTATCAACAGGGAACTCATTAAAAATAGAAGTTCTTGAGCCCCATCCGAGACCTACTTACTCAGAAACTCTGAAGGTGGGACCCGGTCATCTGTGTTTGAATGAGCTCTCCCGTTGATTCCAGGGCTTACTCGAGTTGGAGAACCACTGCCCAAGACAGACTACCTGGGTTGGAATCCTAGCTTTCCTAGTGTATAACCATGGGCAAGTGAGAAATTTTTCTGAGCCCATTTCCTCAGCTGTAAAGTGGGGATTATATAGCTGTTGTGAGGATTAAGTACATTAATATATGGAAAGAGCTTAGCGTCATACCTGGTCCTTAGTGTGTGAGCCATTATCACGAATGTTATTGTCACCCCAATTCCTTCTGAATGGCTGAAAGTTTTTATCCGACCTGTGGGCCTTAGTTTAGTGTCATGGCTCTTCTCCTCCCTTCCTATTCCTTCCCTCATATGTAGAACAATAACTATTAAATGTGTATTACAAGCAAAGGGGTGGTTGAGGGTAATCCACCTGGAGATAATTCTAGCACCCTAATGAGAATCCAGGTTTGCTGACTATGGAAGAGACAGAACTCAGGGTGTAGCCTTGGACAAACCCCCTTCCCCAGGCTTGCCCTCAGTATGTTCATCTGTGGAGTGAGGGTGTTGGAACAGATGCTTTTGGATGACTTTTTAAAATGTTTATGTATTTATTTTGAGAGAGAGAGAGAGAGCGAGCATGTGCACATGTGAGGGAGGGAGGGACAGAAAGAGAGGGAGAGAGAGAATCCCAAGCAAGCTCTGTGCTGCCAGCACAGAGCCCAGCCTGATGGAGGTTTGATCCTGGGAACCATGAGACCATGACTTGAGCTGAGATCAAGAGTTGGGCGCTTGACTGACCGAACCACCCAGGTGCCCCAATTTTGGAGGACTTTGATATTCAGTAGTTCTGCTTACCTTTAAATGTCGGATTCAGTAAACATTTATTGAGTGTTCTTCGAGGAACTTTTCACAAGCCTGTGAGATAGGTATTACTGCTGTCCCCCAGTTGAAAATGAGAACATGGAACCTGAGCTTGTCCCGGATTATAGAGCACCCAATGGCAGGGCTGAGATTTGAGCCCGGTCTGGCTGATTCTAGGGTCTAGGTCTCTTCTGCTTATTACACTGCCTCCTATGGCACACTGAGGCTTCCTTCAGAGAGATGAATGGGCTTGCCCAAGGTCACACAGCTAAGCAAGGGGCAGAGAAGGGACCAAAACCCAGGTTTTCTGACTCTAGGGCCAGTGTTTGGTCTACAAATCACAGTGGCCTCTAACAATGAAGGCTAACAGCATGCTAAGTGCTGGACAGATTAATGGCCTGCCTCTTGCCTACAGGCTCCAACAATCTAAAGTCAATAGACAACACACCAGCAGTGTAACGAACGACCGTGTGGCACAGAGGTCACCAGTCCTCTGCAGGAGCCAATTTGAAATGCCTAGAGGGGTCCAAGAGGCTTTGAGGTAGACTTCCTGACTGAGGACTCTTTCAGGAGCTGTTTGAAGGTGTTATGACAAGTGACATGCTGCCTTTCTTTCCAAGCAAGTAATGGATAGAGTTGAAGATCTCTCCATTCATCCCACTCCATCTCCAAAGTGGAGTGTGTGCAGGAAGAAAATATTAGAACTTCTGTTTCCATTGCCTCTTTATTTTACCACTTTTAAATTTCTATTTTCTGTATATGCTTTATGACATAAAACAGACACACTAAACAAACTCAGGAGTGTATGTTTATAATTTACAAATTACTCATCCATTATTTATAAATAATTTTCTGGTTTTGTGTATATTATATAATGTCCATAATTCGTATATTAGTATGCAGTACATTAATGTAATTTGTAAACCAGCAATATATATGTACTTAAGTATATGTTCTTAAATATATAAATAAATATATTAACATTATATATATATATGATATTTGGAGATAGACTCAAACATTTTTCTAAATAGGGGTGCAGGGAGATAGGCACCACAGCTCACCATCATCCACTAGGAAGCAACATTCTGAGGCTTGCTTATATTTTGGAAGAGCAGAAACCCTATCTTCTTATTAATTAGCCATCAGTGTTTCTTGGTTCGTTTGGCTTGGTCTCATTGCCTAGCCTGCATGCAGAGATTCTGGCAGAGACAGGGCCCCTGGCCCTGTAGGGTTGATGAGCATAAAATCCAGTAATAGGGGGTCAGTAACATCAGTTTTGGTGCTTCCACACAAAAGAATTTTATCTTGTGACTTAAAATGTAGGAGAAAAACGTCATGATGTGGAGAGATGGTCTTTTATTGTAATTATAAAGAAAAGTAGTTTACAGTTACGTTGGGATGATTCATGTTTTTATTAAAAGAACTGCCCCCCCCCCAACAAATCGTGTATGTATGCATGGAAAAAGACTAGGAGGAAATAGCCCAACGTACTCATTGTAGTGTGCAATTGCAGGCATTTTTATCTTCTTGTTTGTAGTTACCTTTGTTTTCCAGAACTTTTGTAATCAGGAAGAGCACTCTTTTAAAAAAAAATAAATAAATTGAGCCGCTGCACTTGAGAGAGATGTAAGCATCCTCTCAGTGCACAATGTAGACTTGCAGAAAGAAAAATGAGCCCTACTTGTTGCTGTTTCCTGCAAAAGGATGCTAAGGACTTGATCACATCAGTGCGCGGTGAGGACACCGGGGGAGAAATTTCTCTCAGGTCTCAGAACCAGGAAGAGTTGCACTGGTTTGCTTTAGTCTCATGGGTGCTGTGACTCATGTAACTCAATAGTCATCAAACATTTTTGCCCGAGAATCCCCTGTGATTTTCTTTTTATTTTGAAGTAATTGTAGATTTATGTGAAAGTTGAAAAAAACAGTACAGAGAGTTCCTATATACCTTTCACCTGTCTTCCGTAATGTTAACGGACTTAACCATAGTACAGTGATCAAAACCAGGAAATTAACATTGGCACATAATACTGACTAAATACTGACTTAGTTCAGGTTGCTATAACTAAGTACCACAGACTGGATGGTTTATAAGCAACAGAAATTTATTTCTCATAGTTCTGGAGGCTGGAGGTCTGAGAAATGGGTGTCAGCATGGTAAGGTGAGGGCCCATTTCTGGGTTGCGGACTGCCATCACATGGCAGAAACAGGGAGAGAGAGCTCTCTGGAGTCCCCTTTATAAAGGCACTAATCCCATTCGTGGAGGCTCCACTCTCCTGACCTAATTATCTACCAAAGTCCTTACCTCTTAATACCATCACGTTGGGGGTTAGATTTCAATATACTAATTTTGGGGTGGACACATTCAGTCTGTTGCACTAAACAGCAGAGTTTATTCAGATTTTCCCAGCCTTTCCACTGATGTTTGTTTGTTTGTTTGTTTTCTGTTCCAGGATCTAATCCAGGATCCCATATGGGATTGAGTTGTCATATCTCCTTAATCCCTTTCAGTCTGTAACAGTTCTTTAGTCTTTCTCAGTCTTTCATGACCTTGACACCTTTTTTTAAAGATACTGGCAAGCTACTTTGTAGAATGTCCCTCAATTTAGGGTTGTGTGATGTTTTTCACAATCAGATTGACTTTATGCATTTTTGACAAGATTACCACATAAAAGTAAACTTTTATTTAAGTGCATCTCTTAATGAAATGGATGGGATTTTTTTCAGGTATCCATGAATAAATATTGCTTTTTGCTAGAAAGACAGTACTCAGCATCTATTCCATTTCTAGTTTTCCTTCTTTATATACATAAGGACTGAGAAATCTTGTTCATAGAAATAAGAAGATGAGAGTTGAAAAGTTTTATTATAACGTGTGACATAATTCCATGAGTTCCTTCTGAGTTACATACCAAAAATCAGAGTGATCTCCCCAAGAAAACTTTTTTCCATTTTTTATTGCAGTATAATTCATATAGCATAAAATATACTCTTTTGAAGTATAAAATTCAGTGGTTTTAGTATATTCAAAAAGTGGTACAACCATTACCACTATCCAATTCCAGAATATTTTCATCACACCAAAAAGACATTTCTTACACATTAGCAGTCCCATACCAGGCCCTGTCCTAGCCCCTCCCAGGCCTTGGCAACTACTAATTTTCTCTCTGTCTATGGATTTTGCTATTCTGGGCACTTCATATAAATGGAATCATATAACGTGTGGCCTTTTTTGTCTGGCTTATTTCACTTTGCTTAATGTCCTTAAGGTTTATTCTTTTTATGGCTGAATAATATTTCATGGTATAGATATATTAAATTTCTTTATCCATTTATCAGTTGACGGACATATGAGTTGTTTCCACCTTTTGGCTATTGTGAATAGTGTTGTCATGAACATTTGTATACACCTTTTTGAGTGGATATGTTTTCATTTCTCTTGGCTATATATACCTGGGAGTGGAGTTATTAGGTCTTATGATAACTATGTGTAACCTTTTAAGAAAGTGCCAGACCAGTTTCCAAAGTGTCACCGTCATTATACATCTCTGCCAGTAGCATATAAGCATTCCAATTTCTGCACATCCTTGCCAACGCTTGTTGTTATCTTTTTTTATTGTAGCCATTCTAGTGGATGTGAAATGGTATCTCTTTATAGTTCTTATTTGCATTTTCTGGGTGGCTAATGATGCTGAACATCTTTTCATGTACTTATTGGCCATTTATACAGAGCACTGTCTTTTCAAATCTTTTTTCCACTTTTAATTGGGCTATTTGTCTTTTTGTTATTAAGTTGTAAGAGCTCTAAGTCCCTTATCAGGTATGTGACTTGCAAATATTTTCTCCCATTCTTCATGATGTCTTTTCATGTTCTAGATGGTATAATTTACAGTATGACAGCTTTACACTTTTATGTAGTCCAATTTATCTTTTTCTTTTGTCACTTGTGCTTTTTGGCCAATTTAAGACTCCGTTGCCTAATCCAAGGTCACGAGAATTTATAGCTATGTTTTCTTCTAAGAGTTTTAGTTTTTATAGTTTTAGCTCCTAGTCTCTTGCCATTTCCATGTGGGTTTTAGAATCAGCATGTCAATTTCTGAAAGAAAAGCCAGCTGGGATTTTGTTGGGGCTTGCAGTGCATCTGTTTGATTCAAATTAATTAATCTGGGGACTATTGACATCTTGGCAATGTTATTTCTTCTTTTTAAAATTTTTAGAAAATATTTGTTTATTTTTGAGAGAGAGTGCAAGTGGGGGAGGTGCAGAGAGAGAGGGAGGCAGAATCCGAAGCAGGCTCCAGGCTCCGAGTTGTCAGCACAGAGCCCCACGCAGTGCTTGAGTTCATGAATGTTGAGATCAATGACCTGAGCTGAAGTCGGCCGCTTATCCAACTGAGCCACCCAGGTACCCCGACAACGTTATGTCTTCTAATTCATACCCAAAGAATGTCTTTACATTTAGTTAGGTCTTCTTTTATTTTGTTCGATAATGTTTTATAGTTTTCAGTGTGCAAGTGTTGCACTTCTTTTGTTAAATTTATTCCTATTTTATTACTTCATTATGAATGGAATTGTTTTCTTTCTTTATTTTTTTATTTATTTTTTAAATTTTTTTTAATGTTTATTTATTTTTGACAGAGAGAGAGAGAGAGAGCGAACATGAGCGAGGGAGGGACAGAGAGAGAGGGAGACACAGAATCCGAAGCAGGCTCCAGGCTCTGAGCAGTCAGCACAGAGCCCGACGCGGGGTTCGAACCCATGAACTGTGAGATCATGACCTGAGCCGAAGTCAGATGCTCAACGTACTGAGCCACCCAGGCACCCCTGGAATTGTTTTCTTAATTTAATTTTCAGGATGTCCATGGTTTGTGTATAGTAATACAATTGATTTTTTAAATTTTATTTTATTTTAAATTCCAGTATAGTTAACACACAGTGTTAGAGTAGCTTCAGGTGTACAATGTAGTGATTCAACAATTCCATACAACACCCTGTGCTCATCACAAGTGTACTCCTTAATCCCTTCGCCTATTTCACCCATCCCTCCTCCTGCCCTCCCTTCTGGTAAACATCAGTTTGTTCTCTATAGCTAGGAGTCTGTTTCTTGGTTTGTCTCTGTCTCTCTTTTTCTTCCTTTGCTCATTTTTTGTATGTGTGTTTAACTTGTATCCTGCAACCTTGCTGAGCATGATTACTAGCTCTAATAGGTTATCTTGGTCGATTCTTTAGAATTTTCTACATATAAGATTATATCATCTATGAGTAGGGATATTTTTACTTCTTTCTTTCTAATATAGATGCCTTTTATTTCTTTCTCTTGCCTACTTGGCCTGGTTAGGACCTCTGGTACAATGTTGAATAGAGTAAGAGTAGAAATCTTTGTCTTGTTCCTGATCTTAAGGAAAGAGCTTTCAGTCTTATACCATTAAATTTTGTTAGTTGTGGGTTTTTCATAGATGCCCTTTGTCAGATTGAGGAAGTTATACAGTATAGCAGTGTAAATGTATTTTTTCTTATGATTTGCTTAATAACCTTTTCTCTAACTTTATTGTAAGAATACAGTATATAATAATATGACATACAAAATATGTATTGATCGACTGTGTTATGGGTGAGGCTTTTAGTCAACAGTAGGCTATTAGTAGTTAAGGTTTTGGAGAACCAAAAGTTATATGTGGATTTTTAAATGCAGGGAGGGGTTGGTGTCCCTAACCCTGCATTCTTTAAGGGTCAACTGTATTTTGTTGAGGATTTTATTATTGTGGTAAAATACACATAACATAAAATTCACCATTTCAACCATTTCAAAGTGTCCAACTCAGTAGTAGCATTTAGTACATTCACACTGTTGTGCAATCATCACTACTATGTAGTTCCAGAACATTTTCATCACCCCAGAAGGAAAAGCCATACACATTAATCAGTCACTCCTCATTCTCCTTTCTTCCTAGCCTTTGGCAACCGCTAATCTACATTCTGTCTCTATGGATTTACCTATTCTAAATTTTTTGAAGATTTTTACATCTATATTCATAAAGAACATTTGTCCATAGTTTTTGCTCAGGTGTAAGGTGAAAATGACTTGGGTGAAATTCTTTCTGTTTAGAGAATGACTGTTATAAATTCTTTACCAGTAAGGAGCCCATAAAGAGGGGGCCTAACCTTTCTGCAAAACACAATTATTCACAAGCCCCTTTGTACCCGATTCATTTGGCAAGGGAGGGAGGTGGGCAGAGAAAAGGAGGTAAGCAGTCTTTGAGCTTTGTCTTCCTTCTGTCTGGTGAAAAAGGACTCTGTCCAGCATGACTCCAGGCAAAATGCAAACATTTGTCTTCTTTACCCCCAAATCTCCCTTTTCTGCTGCTCTGTCCAGCCCCCCAGTGGCCTCAAGTAGCCAGGTTCTGGGATTATATCTCTGAGGTCTCTGCCCCCCAGCTGGGACTTTAGGCCCTGAGACTACTCTCATAATTGGTTCCCTGTTGAGTGTCCCTTGCCAACAATTGCTAACTGACCAGATGGCATCCACTTGCTTGAGTCACGTGTTCTTGTTTGCTAAGGCCCCTCCCTAAGTTACCCTGTCCGAATTCTCTGATCAAGAGGAATGTCAAGCCCCAAAGCTGTAAAAAAAAAAAAAAAAAGATGGCTTGCTAGAGGCCAAGAAGGAGGTATTTCTGGAGAGCAGGTTGTTCTTTAGGTACTTTTCGAGTAACGTACACAGGCAAGTTCATTATTTGGTGAAGCAGGTTCAGGGAATAGGGAGTGAAAGATTAGACTTTTACGCTCACAGTGCCCCTCCTGGCCCAAGTCTACCCCACAGCTTTGTTGAGAGCTAAAAGTCTCTGGAGAGAATTTGTGATGGGGAAAATTTTTTTCTCTCCATGGAAGCTTCCTGGCTCACACTTCTCCAGACCCCAAAGACACTCCCAGACTCAAGATGATGTCATTGGAGTGTTTTAAAACAGATAGAGAATTTAAGAATTTCTCTGACCTCATGTGCTTTGTGTTTACAGATGAAGTCAAACTTTACAAGACTTAAGTTCATTTACCTTTAGTCCAAAATTCCCTTTCTTGGCTCCATTTCTAAATACACATGGGCCTCTAAGTCTTCTTGGCCATCAGGTACCTGTTGATCAAAAGTGCCACATACTTAGGTGGGACTAATGTGGTTGACATGTCCTTTGAAGTTCAAATAGGGTTGGAAATGAGTGCAGTATTGCTCACACGATGTCAACTTACATGTTTGAAATATAGCGTGTGACACTTGACAGACTGAAAAGCACATGGAAAGACCGTCATTCTTCTTATAGAGCCAAAGACTCCATCAAGAATAAGGGAGTGACTTCTCATCAGGGTCTGCTTCTTTGATGAAGAATACTGTTTCCAACCCTTGGGCAAGTAGTGGGCTATTTGAAGGGTTTCAGAATTTTAGTAGGCAGGCCTACCCTCCACCTTGCCCTTACTGTGGGGGGCAGTCCCCGCTGAAGGCATATGTTTTTTTTCCTACACCTGAATGGTTGATAAAAGCAATTTGCCATATGTACATGATGTACTTTTCCCTGAAGAGTATTCCAGATGGTTTGGGGTTGGCCATTTTCACAGCCAAGCCAGAGAAGGCAAATCCCCTGCGAGTAAGCTCCCATTTCTCCTGTCTTCACTCACAGCAGGCCTTAAAGCCCTCTTTTCCATCGAGTCAGGTTGAGACCACAGAATCTTTAGTTCAGCACCCCTGGCAATCTAGACCAGTTGCCTCGAGTTGATGTACAAAGAAACAATAATAACTAACAGTTTACTGAGGACTTATGGGTCAAGCACTGGCTAAGTGCAGTACGTGCATTATTTTTTTTTTAATTCATGCATTAGTCTTTTTATGATACTATTATTTTATAGACAAGAAGATCAAGGCCAAGGAAAGTTATCTTTGCCAAGGTCAAACTGGCAGAACCTGGGCTGGAATTCTGGTCTGACTTCAGAGACTGACCCCTAAGCCATTACATTATGCTAATTTATTCATTCTATCAACGAGTATTTAACCAGCACCAATGATATGTTAGCACTGTTCTAGGCACTGGGGATAGAGCAGTCAGAAGACCTCCACCCGGTGGAACATGACACCGTGTAGGCCTCCGGAAGGAAGAAGCCCTCTGCGGATCAATGACACAACAGCGGGTGATATATCCATTTGCCAGCAGGATTAGGGCTCTCAAAAATGTGAGAGCTCCAAATTTGAGCACAGGGAGTGTATGAAAAACGCAAGTCATGAGGCAAAGGGGCAGTGGTGGAGTTTGAGGTCAACTCTGGTTCTATCAGGGCTCTGTGTGCTTAATATAGGCTGTGGCTCATGTTCCAATGCTTGAAGTGGAGAACATGCCCATTCATCTCTGTAACTCTGTAAAGGTCAGCCACCCAGGGCCCCTCTAACCATAGGCCAACCGTAAGCTTCTCAAACACCCCACGTCTGCTTGTCTTTTCTGCCATTAGCAGCTGGATGTGTGAAACTCACAGATCCCTGCAAGAAACCCTGGACGCAGGTCACAGGTGGGGCTGAGCTCACCCTTCCTACAGATACTTTCTCCCTTGTGAAGGGCAAAGGAGATAGATTAAAGGACACCTGGGCCCATTTGCTTGATAGGGAGACCCGGGGGAGCTGGAAAGGAAGAGGGAGGAGGGGACTGGGGCAGGCTAGAGCTGCACCTTGATTTATTGGCTTGTTTTGCTCCTGTACTTCTGTTTACCCAGCTGGGCCTGCTGCTGCCCAGGGTACTGGCATGTGCACAGCCACTCTGGCCAGTCTTTTGGGGTAGTGTCAGAGAAAGCTATGGACTTGGCCAGCTCCTGGCAAAATGGAGGCAGTTGAGTTTGTGTTTTCTATCTGCAACTTCCCTGCCCCATTATGCTTTTTCTCACCCCCATGGGGCACCCCTCCACACACATCCCAATCTCAGCCACAGGGTCCCTCAGCCCGTCTTTTCCTCGGTAGAAACCGGTGTCGCTCGGGCATCTAAGACACACTTACATTAACAGGTGAACATCTGCCAACAGCCTCAAGCCTAATTCTTCTAGCATTTTAAAATGCTGGGCACCTCTTTAATTAATCCATTCAAGAGCAGATTGCCCCGGGAGAGGAAACGAAACAAATAGCTTGCGGAAGAGTAGCAGATCCAAGAACATGAACCAAGTCCCTCGTCTAGACCAGTCTTCTTCTACTAATTGATGAACAAACAGTCTCCAGAGTAGAATGATCTCGGAACGCAGTGTGTGTGTATGTAGGCATGCATGTGCGTGTGCAAGAGGTGGTGGCCAGGATTTGAGGATTCAAAGGGCCCTTCCAGGCACATGTGGTCAGTGGTCTGTCAGTGTGTGGAGCAAGCTCTACTTTTCTTCCCAACCAACCCAAGCTGAGACCAAACCGAAGGAAGTAGCAACTGGTGGCAAAGGTCTCTGGGCCTTGGGTGGACACTAGGAGTGGTGGTTCTCAGTAGGGGCTTTGTAGCCAGACAGGCCTGACTGGGGGTTTCAAATCTGAGCTCTGCTATTTCTTAACCGTTTGACTTTACGCAAGTTGCTTAGCTTTTCTGAGACTCAGTATCGCCCTCTGTTAAATGGGAGCAACACCCGCCTCACTGCATTGTTGTGAAGATTAACCGCTATAAAGTAAGCCAACCCACTTAGGAACTGATCTGTATAATCAATACCTGGGGGCTGTGATGATCAAAGATGAGGATTCTGGAGAACAGAGGATGGGGTACCTGAGAGCTTCAGCACTTTGGGTGTTCATTCCTAATGTCTCCACAGTTCAAGGGAAAGATTGGAAGGCAGAAGCAACCCAAGTGTCTGTCAACGGATGAATGTAAACAAAAGGTGGTACGTCCATATAATGGAATATTACTCAGCCGTAAAAAGGAAGGACATTCTGACACCTGCCACACCGTAGATGAACCTTGAAGACGTTAGCCTAAATGAAATGAGCCTGTTACAAAAAATAAACACTGTGTGATTCCACTTAGGCGGCGGACTTAGAGTAGTCACATTCATAGAGACAGAAAGTAGACCGTAGTCCTGTGTGTTGGCTGCTCCACTGTCCCCTGCCAGCCTGCAGGAGGACAAGCAAGGATTACAGAAAGATGCTCCCTCAGACAGAAGCAGCACTAAAAGCACGCTAAATCAAGATGAGTGGGAAACTATCCCAATAAATGCATTCAGGATTTTATTTTTTTTTAATTTATTTTTTGAGTGTATTTATTTTGAGAGAGAGAGACAGAGAGAGCAAGTGGAGGAAGGGTGGGGGGGGGGGGGGGGAGAGAGAATCCCAAACAGGCTCTGCGCTGTCAGTGCGAAGCCCTACGTGGGGCTTGAACTCACGAACCGTGAGATCATGACCTGAGTCGAAGCCAAGACTCGGATGCTTAAGTGACTGAGCCACCCAGGTGCCCCCTGCATTTTGGGTTTTTTTAAAAATGTAGATTTTATGTTCTGTGTGTATCATTGCAATTAAAAAGAGAGAGAAAGTTTGAGAATTAATGGGATTTGGGGGCTACCCTTGAGGAGTGAGAGAAAAAAAATAAAAGCTCTGGCAAAGGGATGAGTGGCCCAGGGAAAGCGTCGTTGCTGGGATTCTACTATAACCTACCCTATGGAGGGTAGCTGATTTCCATAAAGGGACAGAGAGACTGAGACAGAGAGAGAGAGAGAGAGAGAGATGCAGACAGACAGAAAACAGAAGCAGGAGAGGAGGGTGGCCCGGGGCCATCCGTGTAAAACAAAATCTACAAAGGAACGGAAATTTCTGAGCCCCCAAAAAGGCAGCAAGCAAGCACAGAAGACCCCACCCCTAGACTGTGGTCACCTGGGGTGGGTGAGCCCCCAAGCCCATTTGGGCCTCAGCTGCAGCCAGACAGGGAGACCTCAGGAGAGAAGCAGGCGGTGATTTGGGCTGGCCCGAGGGAAAAATGGTGGAGATGCGCAAGTGCCATGGGTTCAGCTCCCCACCTCAGCCGAGGCAGGGACCAGCCTCTTCCCTTTCCCGCCGCCTCCCTCCCTCCAGGCTCCACAGGGCCCCTGGAGGCTGCCTTCTCCTTGGGTTCAGCTGCCTGATTTCCCTGGATAGGAGGTTGCAGGGGTGGGGCTGCCGGTCCTCACATCTCCGGGCGCCTCCTTCCTCACCAAGCCACGCTGGCCCCTGCACACGTGGCCCCTGGCCGTGTGGACACACCCGAGTCCAGGAACGACACGGCAGGGAACCCAGCCCAGGCACGGAGGTAATTAGGCACGTCTTCTCCGCTCCTGAAGTAATGTTTGTCTTTCAAATTCTGCCAACCAAAATGGCTTGGGCTGTGATTTACCATCATAATGTTATGTCATACTTCCTTGCTGCTTTTATGACCAAGAAAGACTCCAGGCACAGTAGCCATATTATGTACCAGCAAACTCCTGCCTAAATTAAGTCACTATTTCTGGTCCCTGTCGCTGGTCAAAAATGACATCCAAGGGGTAATTGCTGTTTTAGGGGCACATTTTAAGGCAAATGCAAAAAAAAATAATGAATGTACCTATTTTCTGACTGAAATTTGCATCTGTCTTTTTACCCTCCCCTGGCAAACATGTTTTATGTTTATTTAAACGGCCCTTAATAAAAATGTACAGCTGCAAAGCATCTTACTTCTCAATGCTTTCTGGTTAAGAAAATTGCCCATAATCACAGTTGACTTTCCTAGTCGTAACAGAATATTATTTTTCATCTGTGCATGGCTGTGGCCTGATGTGTGAACGTTATTAACGCGGTGGGAGGCTTATCTGAGGTCGCAAGCACTTCATTCATTCATTCCTTCAGTCAATCAACAAGCTTGTTTTGTGGACTTATTATGTGGGGTTTTAGACCTTTTGAAGCAGAGGGAAAAGCATGTGCAGAGGCACGAGAGAGCAGGCCAGGCCATTGATGTGACAAGTAGCCATTGTTAACCACAGCTGATGGGTCATGATTGGCTGTAAAGTGTAGCGTAGATAATTTGTTACTGATAGTAGTGAAGTTACCAAAATTGCTGAATGATTTACTTGAGTTATGAGTTGGAATGGGTTCAAGGTTATCCTTATAATAACAGCGTCATTCTTGCTTGTTTGCATTTCGGTATCTTTTTTTTTAATGTTTTATTTTATTTTTTGAGAGACAGAGAGAAACAGAGCACAAGCAGGGAGGGGCAGAGATAGAGAGACAAAGAATTCAAAGCAGTCTTCCCGCTCCGAGCTGTCGGCACAGAGCCCGAGGTGGGGCTCGAACCCACGGATGTGAGATCATGACCTGAGCCGAAGTTGGACGCCCAACCAACTGAGGCACCCAGGTGCCCCAACATTTCAGTATGTTTTAATGAGAGTTAGAGACAAGGGCCCAATTAATTGCTGGCATGCCAAGAATTGTGTAGTCCCCAAGTACACCCATGGGGTATGTCATACATATGAACATCTATCGGTTATATCACAGTTTAGAACTGGAGTGGCCCACAAGGTGTGTGGTATTTGGGAGAGCGGAGAGAGATGAACTTGGGGGGCAGGATGAGTAGGGGCAGCTTCTCAGGACTCAAGTGAACACTTTTTCATTTGGACTGCCCCCAAATTTTGCATAGCAAATTGTCATTGATATCAGAGAGCTACCGCTCATTTGTCAGATTCCAGTATTTCCCCCGATACAGAGATGGGATCTTAAAGTAGTGACTATCGACCCAGACTTGCACATTTAGCCTGTCTTGGAGAACCCATAACTATACTT
Source organism: Panthera uncia (assembly GCF_023721935.1). Taxonomy (NCBI): domain Eukaryota; kingdom Metazoa; phylum Chordata; class Mammalia; order Carnivora; family Felidae; genus Panthera; species Panthera uncia. Next base: position 106,692,325 of record NC_064817.1, on the reverse strand, counting down.
CTTGCAATCAACTACTTCTAGCACTGGCTGCATTGTATGTTGAGCTCCTTAGAAAAGAGAATGTGACCCGAGAGGCAGGAACCAGGTTAGGTTTCCTGGAGTGATTATATCGGGGACCTCATATGTCTTGGAAAACAGATGGAAAGGCTCAGTAATGAGTCAAACTAGAAAAAGGAACTTACTAATAATGAAGTTGATATACTATCTCTACTAGGCACATGGGGGGGCTGTTGGGGTACAGAGAAAAGATGCCTATGTTGCCTTACCTTTCCAATATAAAATAGATTTCTGTACTTGACCGGAAGATATTAGGAATGATACCTCATGTGATGTGCCAATAGAATAACTGTTTGGCTTGGTGTTCTGATTTGAAGGGTACTCACAATGTTTCCCTGCCCCTGAAAATACTCTCCCACTGGTGCTTGAATTTCTACTAGTAGAAATTGTGGTAGAGTCATTTGTTTAAAAATCATCCTTTGTTCTTTTAACGATTTTTCTATTTTTCCTTTTTTTTTTTTAAATGTATGCTTTGGGAAAGGAGGGTAGTTCTTTTAAAAATAAAAAGCACATTCACGAGTGAACTGGAAGCCTGCTAGGATTGCTGTTAAGAAAACCAATTGTGTGTCGATGCGGCCTCAGTAATTAATCAGTGAGCATCTAGCCGCCAAATATCTGATGGGAGGGAGGAGGCCCTCTCCTTCGAGAGGGGGAAAACGACTCCCTTCTGATTGAAAAAGCACCATCCCAGACCTTCTTGCTGCTGACGTGCAGATGTGCATCTGGCTGTAATCTCTCACTCCCTGCTAGCCTTTGCCAAACTGTGTGGAACAGCAATCCAGTTTCTCCCCCATGTAAAGAGACAGAGAGAAATTGAATAGTGAGATAGTTAAAATTCTGAGCGCTGGCTGGGAGAAGGAACATGCCCAAAGCAATAAAAAGACTCTCACTTAAAAGCTGTGGCTGCAGAAAGATTCGAGCAGTTTAAACAACTGGCAGAGTTGACGGGGGCGAAGGGAGTTAGGAGTGTCCAAGCTATGGACAAGACTTGATGCTCCGCAGACAAGCCAAGAAATATTTAAATTGTGTTCAGTCTACTCAGGGTTGATGAACACAGTAGAATCAATGCTTCATAAAATTGGAGGGGATTTGCAGGTAGGTGTCCGTGTTTCTATAAATCTTGCTTCTATAAATCATGTTTCTATAAATTTTATTTTATGGGGAGTTGTTTCAAGTCCAGTTTTATTTATCAAGAATGGAAGCCTAATTGAATGGGGGGAAATGTGCCGTTCTCTCTGAGCTGTCCAACCTAACGGGAGCCTATCGTTCTGTCAAAGTGGCAGCGACTGTACCCAAATTGCAAGACTAGTACATGGAAGGAAAAGAACTCCCTTTGAAGTTTTGTCTTCAAAACTCTGTAGCTCACGATTCCTAAGTGACAGCAAATACCACAGTGCCTTGACCTTTGGATTAAACATTGCAGCCTTGTTTCAAAATGAAAATGTCTCAGGGCGCCTGGGTGGCTCAGTCAGTGAAGCGTCCGACTTCGGCTCAGGTCACGATCTCACGTTTGTGGGTTCGAGCCCCGCGTCGGGCTCTGTGCTGACAGCTCAGAGCCTGGAGCCTGCTTCGGATTCTGTGTCTCCCCCTCTCTCTCTGCCCCCGCCCCGCTCACACTCTGTCTCTCTCTCTCTCTCTCTCTCTCTCTCAAAACAAAAAAAACAGTAAATAGACATTGTGCAAAAAACTGAAAATGTCCCTGGGAAGGTTAACACATTAAGTTACTAGTACCTATATGGCAGTTCACCAAACTCAGTGTTTCTCAGAAGCAACTGATGCCACACCTTTCATTTCTATTGAGAACTTTCAAAATACAGGAAAGTTCAGAGAAGAATATAGCAACCACTTGTGTCCTTGCTGTGCAGAGTGGAAATGCAGTACTATATTTACTTTGACTTCCATTTTTTAAAATAAAAAGAATAAAATACTTAAGGAGAAGTTGAGGTTCTCTTTATTTCCCACTTTCTGTCCACGCATTCTCAGTATTGTGTTCCTGAGATGAGTCCATGTAGGTACATACTGAGCTAGGCCGTTTCACCGCTGAACAGCAACCTATAGTACAGCCGTGACGCACTTAACCTATTCATTCCCCAGTTGACAGATATTTAGGTTGTTTCCAATTTCTTACTAACAGCCCCACCAGTTGTCTACGTGCTCCCATGACACCATACAACTGGCAACGTTTGAGTCTTAAATTTGTCAATCTGACCAGTGTTTCCCTGAATACTAGCGAGGCTGTATTCAATCTTTTCAAAGATTGAACAAAGATGTTCAATCTTTTCATATATTTATAGATCATTCCAGTTCCTTCCGTCCGTTGCCTGTTGGTATTCTTTGCACATTTTTCTTTTGGGTTGGTTGCCTTTTAAAAACGTATTTGTTATGTATCTTTTGGATACGGTTTCTTTTTCAATTTTCGGTGTGGTGAATGTTTTCTCCCACTGTATGGTTTGTCTTTGTAGTGTCACTTTTTTCTATAGGCATTTTAAGATTTATTTATTATTTTTTTAATGTTTATTCTATTTTTGAGAGCAGGAGAGAGCAGGGGAGGGGCAGAGAGAGAGGGAGACAGAGAATCCCAAGCAGGCTCCCCGCTGACAGCAGAGAGCCCGACGCGGGGCTCGAACTCACGAACGGTGACATCGTGACCTGAGCTGAAGTCAGACGCTTATCCGACTGGGCCACCCAGGTGCCCCGATATTTTAATATTTAATGCAGTCACATTTATCAGTCTTTTCTATTAAAATGTGTGAGGTTTTTGTGTGTGTGTGTGATTAATAAATTCTTCCTTACTCCAAGATCATAAAGGTATTCTATATTTGCATCAAAACGTTATAAAATTTTGCTTTTAACATTTAGATCTTTGGGGCACTTGGTGGCTCAGTTGGAAGAGCGTGCGACTCTTGATCTTGGGGTTGTGAGGTCAAGCCCCACATTGGATATAAAGCTTACTTACATAAATGAACTTAAAGAAAACTCATCTAGGGGCGCCTGGGTGGCTCGGTCGGGTGGGCATCTGACTTCAGCCCAGGTCATGATCTCACAGTTCGTGGGTTCAAGCCCCGCATCGGGCTCTGTGCTGACAGCTCAGAGCCTGGAGCTTGTTTGGAATTCTGTGTCTCCCTCTCTCTCTGCCCCTTCCCTACTCACACTCTGTCTGTCTCTCAAAATTAAATAAACATTGAAAAAAAATTTAAAAAGAAAAAAAGAAAAAAAAAGAAAACTCATCTAGATCTTTAATTCATTTTGAATTCTTACATAGGATCTGAAGATGTTATCATGTTTTATCTTTTCTTACATGGATAATTTTAACAACATTTATCGAATAGTCTATATCATATCTTCCATGATTTATAATCAACGTCTGTTATATACCTACTTCCCACAGATTTATAAGAGTTACTTTTAGGCTTTTTTTTTTTTTATATTTCACTGATCTATTGATCCATCTGCCAATACCACACTGTTTTAATTGCTATAACGTGACAATAAGTCTTGATAATCTGTCTCTGTTGCTCTTCTCTGAAACTGTTTTGTCTATTCTGTTCTAGAATCAGCTTGTTAAGATCCATTAAAAAATCCCATTATGATTTTGACTGAAAACTGATCTAAATTTATAGATCAATTTGAAGAGAATTGACATCTTGATGTTGAGTCTTCTCATACATGATCATTGTATATCTCTGCTTTTTGAGGTTACCTTTTTTGAAAGGTCTTATTTCGATGTAATTATAGATTCATGGGAAGATGGAAATGTAGTACAGAGACATCCTGTACTATTTGCCCATTTTCTCACAGTGGTTACATTTTGTTTTTTTAAACAGTTTTATTGAGGAAAAAATTGATATACCCCAAACTGGACACACTTAATGTGTACAATTTGATGAGTTTGAAGATATGCATATACCTGTGAAACTAAGACCACGATCAGGTAATAAGCATATCCATCACCTCTGAAAGTTTCCTCCTGTCCCTTTTTCTTTTGGTTGGTGTTTTCTGGTAAGAAACTTAACATGAGATCTACCCTCTTAACAAATTCTTAAGCGGAACATGCAGAATTGTTAACTCTAGGCAAAATGTTGTACACAGGTGCCTAGAACTTATTTTTCTTGCATAACTGAAACTTACTATCAGCAATTACATTTTACATAACTAGAGTACACTATCAAAACCAGGAATTTGAGACTGGCACAATGTTTGTGTATAGTTCTAAGCCATTTTATCACGTGTAGCTTTGTCTAACCACCATTGCAATCAAGATACAGAACTAGTCCATCACCACAAAGAGATCCCTCATGCTGCCCCTTTACAGTTACACCCACCCCATCTTTAACTCCCAGAGACCACTAATCTTTTCATCTCTACAATTTTGTCATTTTAAGAATGTTATGTAAATGGAATCATACAGTATGTGAACTTCTGAAATTATCTTAAAAAATGTTTTATTAAAACATTTTTTTATTAAAAATTTTAATTTATTTTGAGAGAGAGACAGAGAGACAGAGTGCAAGCAGGGGAGGGGTAGAGAGAGGGAAACACAGAATCTGAAGCAGGCTCCAGGCTCTGAGCTGTCAGCATAGAGCCCGACGTGGGGCACAAACTCGTGAACCGCCAGATCATGACCTGAGCCGAAGTTGGATGTTTAACCGACTGAGCCACCCAGGTGCCCCTGAGATTATATTTTTTTAATCATCTTAATTCCCTGGATATTCATCCAAGTTGTGTGTATCAATAATTTTCTCCTTTTCATTGCTGAACATGAGTCCATGGTATGGACATAGCCCAGTTTTTTGAACCATTCACCTGTTGAGTGACATTTTGGTCATCTCCATTTTTGATGTTTTCTGTTTTTTCTATCTTTTGTTTCTATGTTTTTATTTTTTTATCTTCCCGTGGGTTACTTGAGAGTTCTTTAGAGTTTCACTTGATGTATCTACAAAATTTTTATTTATTTTTATTTTTAAGTTTATTTATTTTGAGAGACAGAGAGAGCAGGGGAGGTGCAGAGAGAGAGGGAGAGACTCTCAAGCAGGCTCTACACCGTCAGTGTGGAGCCCAATGCGGGGCTCAAACCCACAAACCATGAGATCATGACCTGAGCCAAAATCAAGAGTCGGAAGCTCAACCAACTGACCCACCCAAGCGCCCCTATCTATAGGTTTTGTGTGTGTGTGTGTATCTCTTTGTATAGGTATATACATAACTCTTTACAGTCTACTGCTGTCAACATTTTACCTAGTAGAGAAAAATGTGTAAACTTCCTTCCTTTATGTCCCCTTACCTCCTCCCCAGTTTAAAATTGCCCTAAATATTTCCTCTACATACATTGATAAATGTATTAAGACAGGGTTTTATTTTATGATTCAAGCATGAAACATAATTTAGAAAACTCAAGAGAAGGAGACCCATTGTATTTACCCTTATGTTTTGCTCTTTCTTTGTTCCTCTTACTTCCTGATGTTTGTAGATCCTTTCTTTCATCCTTCTTTCTTTCTGAAGAACTTCCTCTGGCCATTCTTTAAGTGTTGGTGTACTAGTGACCAGTTCTTTTAATTTTCTTTTATCTGAGAATGCCTTGATTTCTCCTTCATTTCTGAAGGATACTTTTTCTGAATGTAGAGTTCTGTCTTGGCAATTCTTTTCTTTCAGCACTTGAAAAACATTATGCCACTTTCTAGTGACCTTCACAGGTTCTGATGAGAAACCCACTGTCACTGGAATTTGTTTTTCCCTGATAGGTAAAAGTATTATTTCTCTGAAGACTTTTTTCTTTGTTTTTAGTTTTCAGAAGTTTGACTATGTATCTAGAATTAGATTTCTCTGGGTTTATCTTCCTTTGTCCTTTTTTTTTTTTTTTTTTTTTTTTTTTTTTTTTTTAGAGAGCATATGGGAGCTGGGGAGGAGGTGAGAGGGGAGAGAGAGAGGAAGGGAGGGAGAGAGAGAATGAGAATGAATCTTAAGCAGACTCCATGCCCAGGACGGGATCTCACAACCGTGAGATCATGCCCTGACCTGAAATCAAGAGTCAGATGCCTAACTGACTGAGCCACCCAGGCACCCCTAGATTCACTAAGCTTCTTGAATCTGTAGGTGTATTTGTGTCTTTTGCCAAATTTGAGAAGTTTTCAGCCAGCATTTCTTTGACTACTTTTTGAGCCCTGTCTTCTTTCTCCTCTTCTTCTGGGATTCTGATGCCACGAATATTATATCTTTAGATATAATCCCATAGGTCCTTGAGGCTCTGTTCATATTTTTTGTCTACTTTCCTTCTGTTGTTCATCCTGAGTAATTTCTATTTTTTTTTATCATCAAGTTTACAACTATTTTTTCCTGCCTCTTCCATTCTGCTATCGAGCCCACCCACTGAGTTTGTGTTTTGTTTTTTGCTTTTGGAGCCCTTCCACTGATTTTTTTTTTTTATTTTGGTTATTTTGCTTTTTCAGTTCTGAAATTTCCATTTGGCTCTTCTTTATATCTTCTATTTCTTTGATAAGGGTGTTTTACCCTTTGTTTTTATATTTGTAATTATTGACTCAAACATTATTTTTAAAGGTTTATTTATTGAGAGAGAGAGAGAGAGCACGTGTGCGCGTGTATGAGTGGGGGAGGGACAGAGAGAGGGTGCGTGAAAGAATCCCAAGCAGGCTCTGTGCTGTCCGCACAGAACCCGATGCGGGGCTCGGACTCATGAACCATGAGATCATGACCTGGGCCGAAGTCAAGAGTCAAGCGCTTGACTGACTGAGCCACCCAGGCGCCCCCGGCGCAAACATTTTTGTGAAGGCTGCTGTAAAATCTTTATTGGGTAATTCTAACAGCTATGGCATCTCTGTCTTGGCATCTGTCGATTGTTTTTTCTCCTTCATGTTAGATTTTCCTGGTTCTTGGTGTGACAAATGATTTTGATATTTTGGGCATATATTATCATTCGGTATATGTTCTTGAAATCTTGTGGTTTAGCAGGCCTTCTCTGGCAATGCTGCGGTGGAGGACGAAGATGTACAGCCTCATTACTGTCACTTACTCCACGTGAGGAGGGACCCTGTTACAATCCTGGCTTCCCACTCAGCCCTTTATGAGGTTGTGCTGCCTCTTTACAGTCTGGGGGAGGGTGAAGTCCAGGCTCTCTAAAATCTGCCTGTGCTGGCAGAAGGGGAAGTGGTACCCCAATGTTTTTGTTTTCCTGCGGGTATTTAGCTGGCGTAGGGAACATTACTGTATTGTTAAAAGTTGTCTGTTCTACTACGTTGCTCCTCTCCTGGTACTTTGGCTAGAGAGAGCGGGCTTTGTTGGGACTCGTTTTGGTCTGTCCTTGTGGGTGTTTTGGGGTTGCCAGTTTCTCTGGCACCCAGTCTGGGATAGACGAGGCCAGAGAAACACAGAAGGGACTTACCGATGTGGCTCGTCAGTTCCCCAAATCCGGAGCCAGTCTATTTGAGCCTTCTCTCCACCTATCAGAGGCTTCTTATGTTTATTTTATGCATAACATCGACAGGTTTTACCTGAACCTAGTGGGACAAATAGGGAAAATTACTTCCACCTCATCTTGTCCTGGAACTGGAAGTACAAGGTCATCTTTTGTGAGTTCCAAAAATCTTTCATAAAGGTCTTACCCAAGACCTGTGTGTATATGTATTTCTAGATCCTTGCCAAGAATATATACTCTGACTAGTAGAATTCCTTTTTAAACACTACCTGCTCTAATTGGTTGTTTTCGGTGAAGTGAAACGATACTGATTTTTCACACTACTAGATGCAGCACACTTGTTGAATCCTCACAGTTTTAATGGCTTGGAAATTCTATTGTATTTTATATGTAGGCAACTGTATCGTCTGCAAGTATGATCGTTTTTTCTTTCTTCCCAATCCTTGCATGTCTTATTTCTTTTTCTTATACTATTGTGTTTGCTGGGTCTTCGATTACAATGTCAGGCACAAGCTTGTCTTCTTTTTCTGAGTTTAAAGTAAATGCTTGTATTCTTGTATCGTTAGTATGATTATTGTAGGGCCTTTGACTACTATGTAAAGAAAGGAGTGCAGAAGAACAACAGGGGAAACTGAAAGAGAAATTAGGAAGCTAATGCAGTAGCCTGGGTGAGAGGCTGGAGTGGCCTGGATTCAGATGGTAGCAAATGAAGGTGGCAAATATAGAGAGAAAGGGACAGATCTGAACTGTGTTTTGGAGATAGTCTTGAAAACATTTGAAAGGGGGCTGAGGGTAAAGAAAAGAGGAGAAACCAGACTGATGCCTTGTTTGGGGCCCGAATAACTGCATGGTTGGTGATGCCGTTGTCTGAAGTATAGAAGGCCAAGGTAGGAATATATTTGGGGGACAAAATTAAGGGTTCTCTTTTGGTGACATTAACTTTGAGATCCAATGCCAGACATACAAGCGGAGATTCTAAAAAAAAGACCGTTGGATAGGAGTCTAGAGCTCCAGAGGAGATATCAAAATTGTAGATATAAGCAGCATATAGATACTGTTTAAAGCCATGGGATTGTATGAGATAATCTAGGGGGAGGTGAAGCTAGAAAAGAGGGTGAAGGGCTTTAACATTCAGAGATTAATCAGAGAAGGGAAAGATAGCAAAAGAGACTGAGAAGAAACAAGAAGTGAGATAGGAGCAAAACCAGGAATTTTTCCTAATAAGATGATTGGACGAGCACGTAGAGATATACACGTACAAGTATACTCATTGCTCTGTTTTTTTTACAGTAGCAGAAATGGGAAATAAATGTCTGTTAGGGAGATGATTAAATAAATTGTGGTGCGTATATACTATAGAATATACAAGGTCGACATTAAGAGGATGACGTAAATCAGTACTTGATGACGTATAAGGAGGTCCGTGACACATTATTCCACGAAAGAGCAGGTTACAAAATAGCGTGTCTTGTATGAGCCCATTAACGTAAAATTCTATTGTGGATGGGTTTGTGTGCATATGTAAATAGAGCCATGTAGGTAGTTTTGTTTTTCTACTTTGTTTACAGATGCATTCCTTGAGCCTCAAACAGTGTTTAGCACGTAGCAGGCACTAATACGTTGTTTTTGAAAGAATGAATGAACAAATGAATATTGAAAAATGCTCTCTAAAATGGCCAGAGTGGTTATCTCTAGGTCTTGTGATTAAGGGTATTTTATTTTCCTTTCTTTTACATTTTGTTTGGATTCTTTTACAACGAGCATGCTTTCTTTTTTATCAGGAAGAAAATTCTTTTAATTTTTGAAACCACCTCCACCCTTGTCAGTTACCTATGACCTCCACGTACCCCTATTTGGTTGAATTCAGGGCAAAGTGGTTGCTTTGCCATTGTAAATCCATATTTGGGCAGGAAGATCAGAATGATAGCAGAGAGATATGTTGGCTCTTAGAGAGCCAGAGGCTGGAAAAGTGGACTAGGAGGTGAAGACTGACAGGAGCCATGGGGAAAAAAGACTTGCGCCTTGCAGGAAAGAAAGGAGTGAGGCTGGGTTTTTGCAGAGCAGAGCAGCATAGCACAAGAAGCCGGGAGCCCCTTGCACAACCTGACCTGGGGGGGAAAAGGAGCCCGTGGAACCCAGAGAGCACAGTGAGTTTTGCAATCTAAATTCTTAACTCACAATTGTGGATGGACATAGGAGATAATAAAAAAGCCAAGCTACGGTTCCAAGATTGTGCCTTTTGGTATAGAAATGCCTCATTCCCTTTGATGGTGGCGGTGGAAAATGACAGAAGCCTTCTGTGTGAGGAGGTCCTTGGTTCTCTATTTTTTTTCTGCGGCTGCAGGAGGAGCAAGTTGGATTATGTGTGTGTTTGCCCAAGCACGCTCTGTCCTCCCCTCCATTCCCCTCCATTAGCCTCCTGCTCCCCATCCCCAGAATATGCCTGCATTTCTCCAGCGTGGAAGGTTAATCCCCTGCTAGCGTTTCTCCTGTCCTGCATTATGCTAAATGAGCGCTCATTTCCTTCCCGGCCTTGAGTTACAAAACGCTCTCTTCTGTTGCCCAAGTCTTGGCAAGTGCAGGCTCCAGGAAAAGGGTGGTGGTAGAGATAGGGCTGCCAGATAAAATACAGCATGCCCAGTTAAGTCTGAATTTCAGATAACCAATGAATTTTCAGGATGAGTATATCCCAGATATTGCATGGGACATACTTACGCCAAAGAATTAGTCACCCTTTATCTGTAATTCAATTTTGTTGTGTGTGCAGACTCTGGCAACCGTAGGTAGAGAAAAAACTCATCTTGTGATGCAAGCATTTTCCCCGTGCTTTTCATCCAAAATTTGCCAGATGTTTCTTAGACGGGCTTTCAATTGACAAAGGGGGAAATGACTGACTTATTAAGTTGAAACTAGACTGCAAATTAGCACTAGAGCTGAAATTTTAAGTTTTCAACTTCTTCAACCCACAATTTAAATCCATGACCTCCATGCCAGTCATTTATGGGCTAGAAGGAAGCAGGAATAGACTCAGCAGAAAGGCACAGATTCCCACGAAAAGTAAGATTTGAAAAGAATTTAAGGGCAATGGCTCTCAGGATTTTAATTTCCTTTGGACTGTGGACATGACTATGTTTAGTCTCTAAGGTAGTGTTTCTCCAAGCGTGGTGCCTGAACTACCTGCCTCGGAATCATCTGGGAAGCAGTCTGTAAATACAGACAGAAAGTAAAGCCAACTGATCCTTTTAAGGATTGAGCCTATGGTCTTTGTCGCGCTGGCACCACAATCACTACCCTTTTCATCTCCAGAACTTTTATTTGATTCCACTAATAGCTTTTATCTGGGGGATCTCAATGACAGAGGGGTTGTTAGTTACTTTTAAGGTTTTGTTTTTTTCCAGTGTGCATGACAAAAGCGAAATTATGAAATGGCAAAGTTATTAAAAGGCAAAATTGAAGACGGGTTTGACTCCTCCCCTGACACACTCTTGGATAAAGGAATCCCAAATAACTATGCATTGTAAGAGAAGAGATGATTGGCCTCGCCTGCATTCAGTCACCAAATTGAATTTGATCTTGGAAGCTGAAGAAATCTCTATCATCATCATCTTGCCTTGGTACCTTGCCATTCCATAAAATCTCCTCTACTTTTTCTGGGCCCAACTCCAAGAGAACTAATCATATCTTAATAATTTGGTACAGAATCACAGTATAATTCCTGCAGGTCAGTGTTGAACCCTATCAGATTGGAGAGTAGAAACTGTTACCCAGAACTGGAAAGAATGAGGTCCAAGAGGTACAGCTTGACTTTCAAAGCATCCCTAGGACATATGTACAACCGGAATGGCTTTTTAAATTAAGGAATTACAATTATTCTCTATTAGAGCAAAGCAAAGCAAATGTGTTCAGTCATTCCGTCATTTCACATTTATAGCAAACAGTCTCACATTGGGTCAATTCCTTAATCGCATGCTAATAAAAATAACATAAATAGTTTGGTAACTCACCCCATGCTACTAAAATGCAAGTAACCCAAGATGGCTTGGCTATGTTGTTCTCATCTCATTTTATCACCAGGGACTCAATTCTTCTTAGTTGGCCTTCTGTGCTGCCAGTTGATACTTGCCTAAATATTTCCTTCATACTCAGAACGTTATAGCTCCTTTTTCAGGCTTCAAATATTTCCACCTAATTCTAGAAATACGTGAGGTACGCCTGAAACGCTGACAGCTGTAACTCAGACCCGAAATAGTCAGGCCTACTCTAGGAGGCACACTGAGCAAACAGAACCAGGAGTTTGAAGGTGACAGCTGAACAGGCATCAATAGGAAACTGCCAGGTGCTCGGTTGACCCAGTGAGGGATGGGAACAGACAGATTCTATTTCTAGAAATAGTACAGAGAATGCCAACGAGTCATGGGATAGACACGGTAGTACAAATCTTCTCTTCCATTTTGTGGGTAGCTTGAGAGGATATCTCAGTAACCTTAAACCTGCTGGGAAAATTAACATGTCTCATGAATAATCTTTGACATTGATTTGTTCAACTCCTATTATTTTCAAGTTACTTTGCTAGGCACTTGGAAGGAATATAAAATAGTTTAGGATAGAGGCTCTACTCACATGGAGTTTTCACACCAGTTGGGGAATCAAGACAAGTATAGGAAAGTCATATCTTATGAGGGGTTAGGTTCCTGGTGAGCAAAAACATAACAATTTATAGACGAAATACCCCTCAAAAGTTCCTTTGAAAGGTGCTACACTGGAGACAGATATACCATTTTTGGTAAGTCCAGCACGGGCTTGTCTTTATTATTTCCTCCAACGTTGTACCAGATCACTCTTTAGTTGAGAACCATGCCAATCGGCTTGCATTTAGGGACCATATTGAATTTCGAAAGCACATATGTTTAAGCATGAGAATCATTCATGAGAGGCTCACAGGAACCAACACCATATGAGGGAACAGCAGATTCACATCTCTCAGTTTAAGTTAACTCCAAGGCAAAGCAAAGTGGAATGGTGGATAGAATTACCCACACAATTTCAACTGTGTGCCCACTCTCTCCCTCCCTTGCTCCCTCTTTCTCTCTCTACCCTCTCTCTCAAAGTTTCGGAATATGGATGGATTCATATAAGAATGGTTTGCTTACATTGTACCTCTCCATACCTATGTGCCCAGATAGGAGAGGCCACAAGAAGGCGAGTTTCACCACTTACTGATTGTATGACGTTGGCCAAGTGAACCCCACAGAGCATCCAGTCCCTCATCCATAAAATGAGAATAATAATTGCATCTTCCTGACAAGATCGTTCTGCCAATCAAATGCAATGCTCACAAAATGCTTCACCTAGTGCCTAGTAACATAAAAGCCTTAATAATGGTTAACGTGTGTGTGTGTGTGTAATTGCTTTTATTTTTCAACTTTATTGAGGTATAACAAGTAAAATTGTAAGATATTTAAAGTATACATCACAGCCATTTGATATTTTTTTAACTTTTACTTATTTTTGAGAGAGAGAGAGGGGTGGGGGAGAGACAGAGAGAGAGGGAGACAGAGAATCCAAAGCAGGCTCCAGGCTCCGGGCTGTCAGCACAGAGCCCGATGTGGGGCTCGAATTCGTGAACCATGAGATCATGACCCAAGTTAAAGTTGGACGCTCAGCTGACTGAGCCACCCAGGGGCCCCATCAGCCATTTGATATACAGTGTGAAAGGGATTCTCATCATCTGGTTAGTTAACACATCCATCACCTCAGGTATTTATCTCTTTTTTTTTTGTAGAACATTTACATTCTACTCTCTTAGCAAATTTCAATGATATGATACAGTGTTACCAACTATAGTCACGATGTTTTACATCACCTCCTCAGACCTTGCTCATCTGATAGCTGGAAGCTGGTATCCTTTTACCAACCTCTCTCTGTTTCCCCTACCCGCCCCCCCAGCTCCTGGCAACCACTTTTCTACTCTCTGTTTCTAAGACTTTGACTTCCTTTTAAAGTATTCCACATATAAGTGATACCATACAGAATCTGTCTTTATTTGGCTCATTTCACTTAGTATAATGCCCTCAAGGTCCATCCGTGTTGTCACAAATAGCAGGATTTTTGCCTTTCTCAGGGACAAATAATATTCCAGTGTGTGTGTGTGTGTGTGTGTGTGTGTGTGTGTGTGTCACATTAAAATGTGATGGGATTGCTGGGTCATATGGTAGTACTATTTGTAATTTTTTGAGGAAGCTGCATACTGTTTTCCAGAGTGGCCGTGCCAATTTACATTCCTATCCACAGTGCACAAAGGTTCCCTTTGCTTCACATCCTTGCCAACACTTGTTATCCCTTAACTTTTTTTAAATTAACATTTCTTTTTTATGCTTATTTATTTGTTTTTGAGAGAGAGAGCAAGCAAGTATGTGCACGTGCAAGCAGAGGAGAGGCAGAGAGAGAGGGAGAGAGGGAAATCCCAAGCAGGCTCTGCAGTGTCAGGGCAGAGCCCAATGCGGGGCTCTATCTCATGATCTGTGAGATCATGACCTGAGTCGAAATCAAGAGTCAGACACTTAACCAACTGAACCACCCAGGCGCCCCTCATCTTTTTGATGATAGCTATTCCAACAGGTGTGAGGTGATATCTGATTATGGTTTTGACTTGCATTTCCCTGACGGTTAGTGATGTTGAGCACCTTTTCATGTACCTATTGGGCCACTTGTATGTCTTCTTTGGGAAAATGTCTATTTAGTTGCTCTGCCTGTTTTTAAATGCAGATTGGTTTTTTGCTATAGAGCCGTGAGAGTTCTGTTTATATATTGGTTATTAACCCTTTATCAGATATGATTTGCAAACATTTTCTCTCATTCGGTAGGTTTATTTTCATTTTGTTGATGGATTCCTTTGCTGTGCTAAAGCTTTTTAGTTTGGTGAAGTTCCACTTATTTGTTTTTGCTTTTATTGCCTTTGCTTTTGGTGTCAAATCTAAAAAAATTATTGCCAAGACTGACGTCAAGGAACTTTTTCTGTTTTCTTCTAGGAGTTTTAGGGTTTCAGGTCTTATGTTCAAGTCTTTAATTTATTTTGAGTTGATTTTTGTGTATAGTGTAAGGGTCCAGTTTCATTATTTTGCATATGGCTGTCCGGTTTTCTCAACACCATTTATTTTTTTATTTTCATTTTTTCTTTAATCTTTATTTTTGAGAGAAAGAGAGAGAGACAGAGAGCAGGGAAAGGACAGAGAGAGAGTGAGAGAGTGGGGAAAGGACAGAGAAAGAGGGAGACACAGAATCGGAAGCAGGCTCCGGGCTCTAAGCTGTCAGGACAAAGCCCAATGCGGGGCTCAAACTCACAAAGCATGAGATCATGACCTGAGCTGAAGTCCGCTGCTTAACCGACTGAGCCACCCAGGCGCCCCTCTCAACACCATTTATTGAAGAGACTATCCTTTCCCCACTGTGTATTCTTGACCCCTTTGTCATAGATTGATTGATCATATATGTATGAGTTTATTACTGGGCTCTCTATTCTGTTTCATTGACCTATATGTGTTTTAATGTAAATACCATACTGGGTTTCTTTTTGTAGTTTTATTAACACAAATGCAATGTGCACATAAGCTGTCTGTCTAGTAATTTTCTCCACTGTGCAGCCTGGCATTGGGATTGGTGACTCTGATGGCCAGCTGGGCTGCCCTTTACACAGTGGCTTTGGAGGACACATTGTGAGCAGTCTCCGCACAGTAAGATTTGTTGCACATCAGCAGCATTTCAAGCTCCTTGACGTTGTGGGCTAGGAATTTCTGGAAGCCACTGAGCAGCATGTGCCTTGTTTTCTTGTTGCTCTCATAACCAAATGTTGGGCATCAGGATCTGGCCCTTGAGTCTTCTGTGCACTCTATTGTCAATGCCTCTGGGTTTCTGCCACTTGGCGTTTAATTTTGACTGGTGCGAAATGAACTTCTTGGTTCTCTTTTTAATGATTTCGGGCTTCACCAGAAGTCTGAGGGCAGACATCTCTGCAGGCAGTGCAGTGCCAAGGTCATACTGCCTTGATAACTATAGCTCTGTAACATAGCTTAGAATCAAGAAGTGTAATGCCTCCAACTTTATTCTTTTTTCTCAAACTTACTTTGGCTCTTCTGGGTCTTTTGTGGTTCCATATAAATTTTAAGATTGTTTTATTTTATTTATGTGAAAAATGCTGGTAGAATTTTGATAGGGATTGCATTGAATCTGGAGATTGCTTTGTGTGGCATGGACATTTTAACAGTATTAATTCTTCTCATCTATGAGCACAGAGTATCTTATTTATTTGTGTCATCTTCAGTTTCTTTCATCAGTGTCATAATTTTCAGTTTACAGATCTTTCACCTCCTTGGTTAAATTTATTCCTAGGTATTTTATTCTTTTTGATGCAATTGCAAGCAGGATTATTTTCTCGATTTCTCTTTCTGTTCATTTTTAGCATACAGAACTGCAACTGATTTTTGTATATTGATTTTGTACCCTGAAAGTTTATTGAACTTATTTATTAGTTCTGACAGCTTCTTTGGTAGAATCTTTGCATTTTCCATGTATAATATCATGTCTTCTGCAAATAGAAAAAGTCTTTCTCTTTTCCAATTTGGATGTCTTTTATTTCTTTTTCTTGTCTAATTGCTGTGGCTAGGACTTCCAGTACAGTGTTGAATAAAAGTGGTGAGAGTGGGCATCTTTGTCTTGTTCCTGATCTTAGAGGAAAAGTTTTTAGCTTTTCACATTGAATATGATACTGGTGGTAGGCTTGTCATATGTAGCCTTTATTATGTTGAGGTATATTCCCTCTCTACCTGTTTTTTTGAGTGTCTTGTTTTATCATGAATGGATGTTAAATTTTGTCAAATGCATTTTCTGCATCTATTGAGATAATCATATGATTTTTATCCTTCATTTTATTAATGTGATGTATCTCATTGATTTATTTGTGGATATTGAAACATCCTTGCATCCCTGGAATAAACCCCACTTGATCATGGTATATTATCCTCTTAATGTACGGTTGAATTCAGTTTGATGATATTTTGTTGAGGATTTTTACATTTATGTTCATGAGGAATATTGGCTTATTTTTTTTCCTCTGGTGTCTTTGTCTGGTTTTGGTATCAGGGTAATGCTGACCTCGTAAAATGAGTCTAGCTAGAAGTGTTCCTTCCTCTTCCATTTTTTAGAAGAGCTTGAGAAAGATTGTTATTAATTCTTTAAGCTTTTTATAGAATTCACCCCTGACACCATCTGGTCCTGGAGTTTTCTTTGTTGTGAGGTTTTTGATTATGGATTCCTTACTAGTAATCCATCTGTTTAGATTGTCTATTTCTTTATGATTCAGTCTTTGTAGGCTGTATATTTCTAGGAATTTATTCATTTCTTCTAGGTTGCACAATTTATTGTTTCATAGTTACCCATTGTAGTCTTTTATGATTCTTTGCATTTCTGTGGTATCATTTCTAATGTTTCTTGTTTCATTTATGTTTATATATTTGAGTCCTCTCTCCTTTTTTCTTGGTAAGTCTAACTAAAGGTTTGTCTGTTTTATTTATCTTTTTAAAAAGCTGCTCTTAATTTCACAGATCTTTTCTATTGTCTTTTTAGTCTTTATTTCATTTATTTCTGCTCTGATCTTTGTTATTTCCTTCCTTCTACTGATTTTGCACTTAGTTTGTTGTTTTTTCTTCCAGTTCCTTGAGGTGTAAAGTTAGGTTGTCTATTTGAGCTTTTTCTTCTTCCTTAATGTAGGAATAAATCACTACGAATCCCACTAGAACTGCTTTTGCTGCATCCCATAATATACTACTGTTAACTCTTCTAGCAAGTGGTTTAGATGTGGTGTATCGGATGAGAGACATGCCTTACGTGTTGAGGAATTTCAGGGGAGGGAGACATAACTGGATGTGTGTTGGCAGGGATGAGTCAAGGGTGAAGTGATTTTGAACTTGATGAGGAATAGGTGACATTGGAGAATTGGAGGGGAGGGAAGGAGTGAAGGTGGAACACAGAGAAAGCCAAGGTATAGACATGTGGGGATGCTCAAGAGACCAAATGTAAATGGGGGTGGGTGAGGAATCCTGTGTAGCAGAACATTAGGAGTTACTAGGGAAGTGGAGCCATATGACTAACAGCCTTGAATGCCAGGCTGTGATTCTGGAGGAATTGTTTGAGATTTTTCAGGCAAGGGTGATAGGATGATAAAACTTATGTCAATATATTTTCTAAATGTGGCTTATCTGTCCAAGTCTAGCTCACAGCCACTTCCTATTGGAAGCCTTACTAGACCACTTCCCCCTCCTGAATTTCACTGTTCCTTTTCCAAATTCTGTTGACACTGATTGCTCTTCCCCTGCAGTAATTTTGACTTTAACCTTCTACTGTCTCCTCTTGGGAACTAACTATGTTTTGTGTATGTGTGTTGTGTAGGGAGAGGATATATTTTCTCTGAATATATAGCCTTGCCTTTCACTTCCTCTTTCCAATATAAAGCTTAGCACATTGTGAGCTCTGAAGGAATAGTTTGAATTAACTCAGTGATTGATTATGGACATGCCTAATTGGAGTAGGGAAAACAAAAATGTCCCACAGGCAGGATGTGTACTGGCTCTGTGAGGAAAGTAGTAAAATTTTAAAAAGGTGGACAGGATTCACTGTCATAGACTCATTCCTGAAGCCCCAGAGTCAAGTTTTGTAGACATTTTTCTAAATATCTTTGCCTAAGTTACTTGGGACCTTCCAAGCCAAACCTTCCAAGGCTGGCTAGCTGGCTGGCTGGATTAACTGGTGTAATGGCCTCAGAGAATGGAGGGCTGACCAGGAAGAGATGCCCCAAGTGCAGCCCTATGTGGGAAACCAGCTTCCTCACAGCCCAGAGAAGGAAGAGAAAGGGCCTCTGTCTTTAATCGCAGCTATTCAAGAAACCAGCTCTGCTGAGAGCAGCAGACGCTGGGAGACAAAAAAAAAATACATAGTCTTTGCAAAGGAAACTTTTTTCCAACCTGAGGTCAAGCCCAAGAGTCAAACTGCAAAGGGGCTGGGAGGGAGAGCCTGGGTATGAAATGACCAAGAGAGCCTGTTACAGGCCTGTTTCCAAAGAACCACATCTCTATGCCTGTCACAGTCCCTCTTCCCAAACACCCATCAAATGAAATAACCCATGTGTACCCATCATTTGTTCAGCATGGAAGCTTGATGCTTTTCTAATAGAAATCTGTAAGTTAACCTGGTTTGCAAAGGCCTCTAAACACATCAACAGAAGAAATTATTTGAAATTGATTCTGGTTAGGACTTGTCTCCTTCCTTGTGTTCACAATGACATTGTCATTGGCAGTTTAGAGCCTTGATACCTGCTGCCCTCCCTGGGCCCCCACACCGCTTTCTGGATTCCCAGCTGGAACTGTTCCTGGGGCTCCAAAATGACCCTTTCCTGAGCCTCCACCAATCAGAGTCCCATCCCTCAGCCCACCCATCTCGTCCAGATGTTGAGGAGAAAGCATTCTGATTTAGCTAATGCACACTAAGGTGTAAGTGAGGTCATATACAAACTAGCCCAGGTGTGTTTGCATTTCCAGAAGAGCCATCATAAGGAACAGAATTCTAAACAGTCAAATTTCCAGTGTTATTTTGGGGCGTTGTGTGATGAGACGAGTCTTATTGGGCCAACTCAAATATACCACATGGGTAACCGCCTCTGCCACGTCTGATGCCATTCCCTGCTCTTGGAATGTTCTGGCCTCTTCTGTCTCTCTCTGTCTCTAAGTTCTGTTTTTCCTTCAGGGCTCAGCTCAAGCCTTGCCCATGAAGCCTGCCCAGAGAGCACCTGGCTTGAATTTCTGCCCCACTCGGAAGTCCTTGCTTCTCACTTGTTCCATCTGGGTTAGTTTGGTTTCCTCGAGCAGATCCTGAGCTCTGTGAGAACAGGAATCATGTTTTAAACTTCTTGTCTGTCTTCCATAGCCCTTGGCATGATGCTGGGCTCAGAAGAAGTGTACAAGAAATTTTTGTAACAGTCATTGCTTTCCCACATATTATCCAATTTGAGTCACAGCTACCCCATAAGGTAGGGTGTCATTATGCCTCTTTTACAGAGGAACTAGTTGGGGGGGGGGACACACTGCTGAAAAGAAAAAAGTTAATTTAAAATTCCATCTCTTTTCTATTTCTGGAAGTTCTCAATTTATCAGCCAATATGATATTTTTGAGTTTGACCTCTGTGACCAGCACTGTGCAATTGGAAACGTAAAAGAGGCATAGATAGGGGCATCTGGGTGGCTCAGTTAATTAAGTATCCGACTCTTGGTTTCAGCTTAGGTCATGGTCTCACAGTTCATGAGTTCAAGCCCTGCATCAGGCTCTGTGCTGACTGCACAGAGCCTTCTTGGGATATTCTCTCTCTCTCTCTCTCTCTCTCTCTCTCTCTCTGTCTCTCTCCCCCCCCTCCCCCATTCATTCTCTCTCAAAATGAACAAATTTTTAAAAGCTTTTTAAAAAGTGGCATAGACCTGGCACCCTGCCTTCAAGTCAGTTGTGGGGTAGTGCCCCCAAACCTGACTAATCATCATGAACACCTCAGGAGCTTGTTCACACACAGACTCCCAGGCCATCCCCAGAGATTCTGATTCAGTAGGTCTGGGATAGGCCTCAGGTCTGTTCTCAAAACCACTTGAAGCCTCCTGATAATCAGCCATGTTTGAAAGCCATTGCTGCCCTGAGGCATATATTTTTCGTGCTTGATAAGCCTGTGAAGATGATTGAGTCAGGTGTTCCCTGAAAACGAGGCACACACTACTGACAGGACTGAGGCACACAAACTTTATTTTTATTGTTACATATTTATCTTAATGTATATTAGAAAAATATATAGCCATTCCATAAAATCATGACTTCACAGATGTGATCATTTCCTTTTATGAAAAATGTACATGATTCTGACACATGCTACAGCATGGATGAACCTTGAAGACACTATGCTAAATGAAATAAGCCAGAGACAAAATAAACAGTTGCTCTATGATTCCACTTATATGAGGTACCTAGAATACTCTCAGAGAGACAGAAAGTAGAATAGTGGTTGCTAGGGACTAGGGAAAGAGGAAATGGTGAATTATTGTTTAACGTGTATGGACTTCCAGTGTTGCAATATTTGGGAGAGAGTTCTGGAGACGGATGGTGGTGATGATTGCACAATAGTGTGAATGTACTTAATGTCACTTAACTGGACACTTAAAAATTATTAAAACGGTAAAGTTTATGTTCTATATGTTTTACCACAATGAAAAATGTATTTCTTTTTTTTAAATTGTTTTTAATGTTTATTTTTGAGAGAGAGAGAGAGAGAGAGAGAAACAGAGCGTGAACAGGGGAGGAGCAGAGAGACAGGGAGACACAGAATCAGAAACAGGCTCCAGGCTCCAAGCACAGAGCCTGACACGGGTCTCGAACTCACAAACCACAAGATCATGACCTGGGCTGAAGTCGGACACTCAACCGAATGAGCCACCCAGGCTTCCCAGAAAAATGTATTTCAATCAAAAAGAAAGATAGGAAACTTCTACTTAAATAAAAGTAGAGATTGATTGCAGGTACAGCAAATGTGAAGGTGCTGTGCAAATAACCTGTCCCTGAGAAACAGTGTTGTGGTTTCACTCTCTAATTTTGCTTAGGAGAACACCAACACCCAAAGGGGAGTGACTGCCCAATGTCCAATGTCGCATATTGAGTCAAAAGCAAGGCCGGGACTAGCACCCAGGTTTCCTGACTCTTTCAATATTTTTTCCTTTATATCATCTGAATATTTGCTAAAATATCATGGTGGAGGCAACAGGCACAGAGGGTAGTGCCTATATGCTAGATAAGTCAGGGAGAGCTTGCTGGAGGAAGCGGACCTTGTCAGAGGCCCTCAGAGATACGAAGATGTGTAAATTCGGGGCGATAGAAGGTGGGCACAAAAACAAACACAGGCCCGGAAGCAGGAGTGAATGTGGTTTGTGGTTCATACCGATACAAGGAGGATGGAGCCCCGGCTGGAGCTATGGGTTCGTTCTGAAAGAATGTAAGGTTCCTGAATGATAGGTCAATTTAGATTCAATACAATGAGCAATAGGGCAACCCTTCTGGAATTTTGGGCAGAGCTGTGGCAGTGGCAACAGAGGGGCGTAGGCAACTCAGAGGCTGATTTAAAGGCAAGTCATGAAGCAGAACAACCAGAACTTAGTCATCTGTGAAAGGGCAGATGAAGGAAAGAGAGAAATCTAGGATGAGCCCAAGGTTTCGAGGCCTGGCTGTTTGAGTCATCGTACGTAGTGCCCTCACCAGAAATGAAAAAAAAGTAGAAAAAGGAGATGCTTCGGAGCAAAGGTGAAACATTTGGTTTGGGGCGTAGGGAGTGGGACGTAATGGTGCAACATCTGAGTGGAGATGGTCTCCAAGTAGCTTGAAATTTAAGATATGAGATTGGGGTGAGGTTAGAGGTGATTGGACTCTTTTTAATTCTGGATACTTTACACAAGAATGATCTTCCAGTGACATATTCACTTTTATTTATCATTAATTTAAAAGACATATTGTTTTCATAAAGAAATTGTGGTGTAAGACTTTGAACGCGAGGGAACAGCAACTTAAGTGCCTTCAAAGCCAGAAAACATCAAGGAGAGGGTGGGAATGGCCCAAGTGAGTAATTATGTTTTCTCTTCTGGAAAGAAAAGAGAGGAAAACCATGGTGTAATTTCCAGTTGTCCTTTCTTGGAGCTCTAACGCATAGAAGGATTTAGTGTCCTTGTCACCCAATGCAACCTTTCAAAGAACTGCTGGAGGAGTATTTAGTAATGAACCTTTGGGAACACCTTGTATGGAATCCAGCTCCTCTGCAATTAATGCAGTATGGCAGCTGCCTGAATGATTCATATCACAGCATCACACAGCACCACATCATTTGACAAAGTGGGAACGGGAGGATTGACACTCTTTGCCATGTTGTCTGTTACAGACTTGCTCAGCGTCTGAAAGGCTATACCCCCTTAAGCATGACTGACAAAACACTTGGATTTGCTATAAAAAAAAAACCCTAAAAAATCTCATCTCTGATTTCTGTGAGTCAAATGAGTGGAAAATGTCCGAGTTGGGGGAAAACGGCAGGTTTAGCAGATGTTCTCGTGCACTCTTAGAGCAGGAGGGAAAATGGTCCGCTCTGGCCACATTTACAGAGACGACTGGGGGAGCCCTTTCTTCTAAACTTGTTTCCTGGAGTCAGGGCTGGCCATTAGGAAACAAGAGAAGTTTCTGCTTGGCCCCTTCACTTCTCTTCCTGTCTTCTGTTTCTCTCCTCACAACTACTTTCAGTAGTCCACAGG
Source organism: Panthera uncia (assembly GCF_023721935.1). Classification (NCBI taxonomy): domain Eukaryota; kingdom Metazoa; phylum Chordata; class Mammalia; order Carnivora; family Felidae; genus Panthera; species Panthera uncia. Next base: position 106,669,480 of record NC_064817.1, on the reverse strand, counting down.
CTTACCTCCAAGTGCCCAGAGCTATCACACAGCCCCACTGTGAGGCCTCTCTAAAACTAAGAATAACTACTGTGTATTGAGAATCGACAGTGTGCCCAACAGGCACTATGCTAGGTGCTTTATATATGCATTATCTCATTTAGTCCTCAAACAAAATTATGAGGTAAGTAGCTATTATTCCCCTCATTGTACAGATCAGGAAAGTGAAACTTGATGAAGTTAAATAAATTCCACTAAGGCACAAGCCCAAGTCCAGCACTCGTTCCACTACATCACACTTTGTCCAAGAGTGAGAGGAGGAAAGGGGGCATAACCTAGCCAGCTAAAGCAGCTACATTAACTCTAGCAACCAGTAGACTCTCACATCATATACTGAGCAATGAACTTCCCAGAAGACTTTAAATCTATCCCCTAAGACAGACTCCACTGATGGTCTGAAAGAAACTAGAAAGACCTTTTCTGCCTTTGACAGGGGTAAAGGGAGAGTTTTGATTTGACAAGAAGTTTATGGTCACTCTTCAGATGATTTCAGATGAGAAAAGCATAACACACATTTTCCTTAGGCTTTGTAAATGATTTTGAATTCGCACTTTGTTTCTATCTAGCTATTCCCATGACTGATCTGTGACAGAATCTTAATGCTAATATTCCTTTCATGATCTCTTTCTGTTGATACATCACTCTTAAGAGTGGCATAAAATTAGAGGGGCACTGGGAAATCTTTATGATTTGTAATTATCCCCCTATTACATTGTAAGCCCTCTGGAAGAGTAGGCTATCATTTCTTCTTGAATTATTGCCCAATTTGTTATTGGGATTAGTTCATCCCATCGGTTTCTAAGATGAAGACTAAAAACCAGGATTCTTGGTCATGCTGAAGAAGAAAAAGGGCAAGGGCCAAGCTGCAATTGGGGTCCTGGAAGGGGCAATTGGTCCAGCAGCAGGCAGGGCTCATACTGAGTACTTCTCATTCTCTCACCTAGTCCTCCCTGTGCCAAACGAGATGGCTGGCTGAGGTGAAGGGAGATGTTGAACCAGAGAAAAGGATTTTTCTTTGTTTATTTAATATTCAATAAAAAGTAAACCACCTTTGTATACCCTGGGTTTGGCATCGTACCCTGCAAGAGATACTCTTGGCCACCAACTTTCCTATCTTCAAACCATAGGAAGACAGGGCTGGAAAGGAACTCCTAACGCATCTAGTTCTACCCTGAGTTGCACAGATGGGGAACAGAGAGGCTCAGAGAAAGAGATGGATTTGCTCAAGGTCATGCAGTGAGTTAGTTGTGGGCCAGGACCCAGATGTCCTGATTCTTGGATGAGCATTCTTCCACTTCACCACATTGTAACCTCATCAACAGCAGACCTCCGATTAAGGACCTCTCGGCTTACATCCATTTCAGGTTCCAAAGTATTCTCCTAGCTGGCTTTTGGGACTTGCTTGGTAATTCAAGACCGTTTGGATAGTGCCTAAGTGTCATCCTGGATTATTCTTCCCAGATCAGCTGCAATCCAGGTCAGGATGGAACGCTGCCACCAAATCAGTCCTCCCTGGCCTCTGCATTTATGAGTAAAGGAAAATGAATGTCTCCGTCTTCTGTCTGGGGCTTTCAGATTGCTGAACAGATGTCTGTCTCAAAATGACTCCTTAGCTACCAGGCAGGGAAAAAGACCGGCTACAAGCCCTGATAAGGGACACAAGCCTTTAGAGTGCAAGAGAGCTGCCGTCGTCTACCTCCCTCTTCCCCACAGGACCAAATGTACAACATGTTGAATTTTCCTTGTCAAAGAGGATGTGTACAGACTCCCCTGACTTGAAGCAGCCTGGTGAGCCCTGTGTTTTGGAAAATTGGCTTTTAAGTCCGAGCTTGAGTTCTTCTCAGAAGACCTTAATCTGTTCTTCTATCAGGTACTAGATTCAAGACAGTTTTTTCCATTCACATGAAATAATCAATATTTTCCCAGTCCTGACCCAAAAAGGGAACGATTCCATTTCATCCCGCCTGCTATATTACATGTATTTCCATGTTTTACATCCCCTTACCCACCAGCCTGTGGCCCCACATGGGCACTATTTTTGGAACTAACCTAAGAGAAAGGTTGGTGGCACTGGGGTGAGGAATCTGAGAAGGGATTCCTGTGTCTCTAGTGCTTGGCCCAGTAAAAGTAACGATCTGGGTTACCACTCAGTGCTGCAGGTGTTTAGCTCCTGCTGGGACTTTCAATAGCTCAAATATAGCAGGGGACACAAGTTGGAGCATGTTCCTCAGGAAGGGCACATGACACGTGGCCACTCACTCAGCGGGGCCAAAGTTACTGCTCTGTAGAGAATGACAGCTGTTCTGCTGAGGCCCTCTGGAGGGGCTAGGCAGCCTTCCAAGATAAGAAAAGCCATTTAATCTCCACTACTACCTTCTGCCATCAGTAGAAAACTCTGGTGAAACTGTCTTTCTCCTACATAGTCCACGTCACTAATGGCCCTCTGTATACTCTATGGGATTCGAGGGATATGCCTAGGGTCAGCTTTGGGCAAAGCTGCAATCGGTGACCATCACACACTCTGATGCAAAGGGTGTCTGATAGGGCCTTCATTATCTCTTCCTCAGCCATTATGCCGTTAGAAATCTTAGAGCAGACATGCCAATTACAGTCGGCCTCTCCACCATTTCCTTCTAAGGGAAACTACATGGTCTACACTCCCTTGCTGAAGAAAATGGCCCTGGACTATTCTTCAAAAATGGAATGGTGACTTCTTAGGTCATGGATGGGTACCTGACCCAAGGACAGTCGATGTATCAGCTGATGGATGACCTATGTATGAAGTGGCCTAGCAAGAAAAAAGTACTCAATAGGGCAATGGGGAGTAGCTAGGACATACAACTTGTCTCCCTAGAATGTAAGTGGGGAAAATGCTGAGATTTTCAGTTTGTTGGTAGCAAGAGTATAAGAAATGAGAAAATACTAGATCAAAGCAGAGACCAACTACAGTGGTGTTTTGTTTTGTTTTGTTTTGTTTTTTAATGGTAGAGCATTGGATAACATTCTGGCTATTGAGGAGATAATGAGATTTAATCCCTAGAACTCTCTCAGTTCCTGAATGATGCCAGATTCTGAGTTCCCATGAGAAGCTTTGGAGGGACATTCATTTGCCTTCATGTAGTTGGGGATCAGGCTGAAGTATGCAAAAAGGAATCCTTCTTTTGTTGAGGGTGATGGGGGAAAATTCCTAGTAAGGTGGGCTCCTTTCCCTTGGAACTCAATTTGCACTATTGGTAAGGCTTCTTAGGTGTTGTATAGAAGTCCCATCCTTAGTCCTTTTCTCCCACTCCACCCTTCTGCCCAATTCTAGTCCAAGATTGATCATCCTCTGATGTGGCCAGCTTCTCATCATGCTGACAAAAGACCACTCTCTAACTTTCTTACTGGGCATCTCAACCCAGGTCAGTCCAGACAGGCAGTGTACAAAGGGCCTCTGTCACCTTGCATGTAGTGGGCATGCCAAATTCACTTTCCCTTCAGATCTAGGCCAACACTATTGCAGATGCCCAACTCAATTTTCAGGCCTTAAACATGGTACCCACACAGACTGATGTGAGCACCAAGAAGGGTTGGGCACAAAGCCCGTGTTGACTTGTGGAAGCTACAGAAGCAGGAGACCTTGAATGAGAGAATAAGCATCCTTCCAAGCCTCTTGCCACAAAAGCTACCATGGATGGTTTTGCAGTACTTTGCAAATCACATAGACACTCTACATTTGGGCTCAGTGTTATGGGCAGGACTCTGGAAGAACCCTATCTCTGACTTCACCAAAAGCCAGCCCTATCATCTGTTTTTAATCTGGGCTGAATTAGCCTGTGATGGGAAGCAGAGAAAGATAAATGAGACAAGGCCACTGTTTGCAAACCTCTGGCAATCCTTGGTGGAAAAGATTTGTGGCACTCAGATCTTTGTGCCATCAAGTGGTGAGAACAGACTAGAATTTCTTCTAGAAGAGGAACCTAGATTCTAGACTCCTCTGAGTGGGCCCATCTGAACCAGCTTGTGTAACTAACCTCCCCATTTTTGCTGTTTACGATGGAAGGTGGGCAGACCTGCGATGATGGGGAAAGGGTGCTCTAGCTGACATCTCTAGGATCTCTGCAGGTGGTGTGAGAAATGGCCATGGAAGTTCTGGGATGATTCCAGGGCCCACTGAACTAAGCCAAATCCCATTTCACTGCTGAACACACACCCCAAGAATCAATTTTACAGCTTCAATCAGAGGAAGAATGAAAACTTTGAAGCTAATGTACCCCTTGATTTTTCTTAGTGTACTAGGACTTCATGGAAAATTCTAGAAATGGAGGAAAGGAAGAAGAGAGTGTAGAAACTGAACAAGTAAATCACACACAAAATAATACTGTGCATATTTCCTGGGCTTTTCTCTCCTACTTATGAACTAGACAAGGATGAAAATGACTCTTGTCACAATTGAAGAGTTCATATGCCCTTTTACTGTATCTTCGTTTACTGTCTGAGTTTGACTTTACAAAGATATATGTCACACTTTTTCTTGGGCCATCTGAGTAGCTTACATCCTAGAGTCAAGAGCAGATCGGGAGGCAGCATGTGAGTCACCTATGGCAAGGCCAGTCTTCAGTAACTCTGATCAAGACAAGAGGAGTCATTTGGCCAAATGGTTCTTCCTTCTTCCTTGAGCACCTCAAAATCCATCTGACCTTGCTTGCCTCCCTCATTGGCTCAGCAGCCTGGGCTCTGTGCCCCATCCAACTGTTCTGTGAAGAGCTTCATTAGTCAATGGCCCTACTACTCTCCAATGTCCCTGCTACCAGATAAATTAAATCAGGTTTAATGATAGAAGCACAGAACATCTGGGTCAGAGAGGACTTTAAAAATCATTTTGCCCAGGGGTGCCTGAGTGGCTCAGTCGGTTAAGCATCCAACTTCAGCTCAGGTCATGATCTCATGGTTTGCGAGTTCAAGCTCCATGTCTGGCTCTGTGCTGACAGCTCAGAACCTAGAGCCAGCTTCGGATTCTGTATCTCCCTCTCTCTCTGCTCCTCCCCTGCTCATGTCCTCATTCTCTCTTTCTCTGTCTCAAAAATAAATAAACATTGAAAATTTTTAAAAAATCACTTTGCCCAGAAGAATGCCAACAAATATAGAAGGAATCACAGAATTAGGAGGTCACCATTTTGCAACCACCACCTTAATAATGGATTCAGGCAATGGCCATCAATATATGCTGAAATGCTAGGGCATGAGGGTATGTTAGTTTGATTTCTTGTGTATGTTGGTGTCTGCCTGATTTCTCCATTGTGAAATTATCTTTTCCCCTTTGAAATTACAAGCCTAACATCACCAACAGTCGAGCAAACTTACATAATGTGTCTTCTGATACAATGCAATGAGGACACAACATCCTTTATGTAATGTTTTTAAAATAAAAATCTGAGAAAAAAAGCACCGTTCTGCACACAATGGGAAATTAAATGCCCCAAAAGGAGAAGGAACTGAGTAAAAAATTGGAATTGAGGGTGCCTGGGTGGCTCAGTTGGTTAAGAGTCCAACTTTGGCTAAGGTCATGAACTTACAGTTTGTGGGTTCGAGCCCCACGTTGGGCTCTGCACTGACAGCTCAGAGACTGGAGCCTGCTTTGGATTGTGTATCTCTCTCTCTGTCTCTCTCTGCCTCTCCCCTGCTTGTGCTCTGTCTGTCTGTCTGTCTCTCTCTCAAAAATAAATAATCATTAAAAAAATTGTAATTGGAGTCCTTTCTCCATGATCTTTTGCTGAGCCACCTGGTTCTGAATATGAGGATGATGATGATGTTGCTGCTGCTGCTGTTACGTTCATTTTTTTCTCAACAAATATTTTTATGAGTTCCTGCTGTGTCCTAGGTACTGCGCTTGGAACAATGGAGTCGTTAGTGAGTAGAACAAAACTTCTCTGCATTCATGGGGCTTCCATTCATTGTCATCTTATTTCATCTTTGCCTTCTTCATTCCCATTCTCATTATTGTCATTTCATAGTATTTGCCTTCTTTTATTTTTGTTTTTAACTTCAGAAGTTCATTTCATCTACTCCTCTGCCCCCAGTGGGTTAAATGCTCGCTTTCTTTTAAATTTGTGGTCCTTTGCAGAGACACTCTTAAATGGATATATCTCTAGGACCGGGCACAGAGTAGGAGCTTAATAAATAGTAACTGACGTACATTCTACGTCTGTACTTTAGCTCAATCTATCCCCCTTGCTTGGAACAGCATCTCCCTTCTCTCTTATTATCCTTTAAGGCAGCCTCATTTCCTCAATTACCTCTTCCCAAGAGGATCTCCTCCTCTTAATGACCGGAGCATTTACTACTCATTTGATTCCTCATCACATACAGTATTGTGACAGCCTGAGGGACTGTGGTTTGGTTATTTAACTCGGCCACTGAAGAATTCAGGTGGGTTCCTTCAAGGTAGAATAATTTCCAGCTTCCCAGGGAGCCTGTGAAAACAACAATGATGCCCTAACAAAAGAGCAGCTAATACAATTTTAGGCCCTGAGAAGAGGAAGTGACCCCTTGACATGCAGAATTTTTGTGGCCTGGTCACAGGAGACTGCTTACAAATCTTCCCCCAATCTGCTCATATGACTCTGGGGAAGTCTTAGGCCCTTGAAATTCAGTACGTTCACCTGTACAATGAAGGGGTTGACCTCTGGGCACTGGAATCCTTTACACTTTTCTATTAGGCTTGATTCCTCCTGACTTTAAGAAGGGAAGAAATAGCCACGACTAAAGCGACTAAATAGCGACTTCTCAAATGGCCCTCCGCATCACCATGTCTGTGCCCTGTTCTAATTAAAAGTGCAGTGCAGAGGCACTTGGCTGTTGGCCTTAATTAAGGCAGCCAAATGAAAAGTCTAGTATTACAGCCAACGCCCCACATATAAAACAGATTTTGCAAGCCTTGAACTGTGTAATTTTCTTGAGAGGCCTCACACAAGTGCCATAGGGATCGGGAAAGGTGTTTTCCCTTTTTAGAATGCTGGCTCATACAGAAGCCCTTCCGGAGACCAGGAAATGGCTAACATTTGAGGGCGTCCTTGTTTCTCTTTTCCTCTCCCCCTACTGGAGAGAGCTTCCCCTCTGGAGCTCAACAGCTCCAGAGTATATTGGAAGGTGACGTGACGAGCCAGGTGACAGAGTAGCTAAGATGGCACACTCTGGCATCAGGCAGACCTGGGTCTTCACTTCAGCTCTATCATTTGCTGGCTGGGTGACCTTAGCCAAGTGACTTAACCTCTGACTCCTAGTTTCCTTATCTATAAAAAGGGAATAATAGTGGTCCTGCCTCCTAGGGTCAGTGTGATAGATTAAATGATATGATGCACTTAGAATAGTGCCTGACACTTAAGTGCTCGTTCAGCATTAGGAAAAAGGAATTCTAAATCCAAACATTGGGACACAAAAGTACCCGTGGATGTGCTTGTAGGGATTCAAGGTGATGGATGTTTGAAATTGGGGCTGTCCTAGAAAATGAAGTCTCTGTGCCTAAGGTATCTTACATTCTTCTCTTTGCCCGTGAGTGCCGGGAACTCTGCTCAGGGGCTTGACCCAAGCGGGGATTTACCTCTCACTGGGGGTGGAGAACAAACATGCAGACAGACGCTGGGGCCTGGCAGAAAGCTCAGAGAGCAGCTAATGCCATCAGCCTGCTCCCCGCCTTCTCCCAGAGCCACCCAAAGGACCCAGAAGCTTAGAAAAAGGAAGTAAATTGCACAAGGTCACACACAATAAGCCAGTAGTGGGGAGTTGGTTGCCGCCTCTTGATCTTTTTTCTAAATCTTTTATAAATAAGAGTTTAGAAAGAAAATGTGTACAGCACAAAATAGGTTTAAAAAAAAAAAGAAGAAGAAGAAACCCACAACACTAGGAGACTTAAACCAGTCCCTATATACAAAGGTTTCTCATCTTCAGTGCTACAAACAGTTCGGGGCCAGATATTTTTTTTGTTGTGGGGCTGTCCTGTGCATTTTACGATGTTTAGCAGTGTCCCTGGTCTCTACCCACTAGATAACGGTAGCATTCCCCCCCCCCCCCACCTGTGGCAACCAAAAAATGTCTCCAGACATTGCCAAATGTGCCCTGCTGGGGGAAGGTAGCAAAATCACCCTAGATGGAGAACTACTGCCGGATGGAAACAGCACTGTAAATGCTTCCTCCTCAGCCTTCTCCTCAATCTGAACTATTCTGCCTCCAGTGGCGATACTGTCTAGCCCTGTGGTTGATGACCCCCAAGTGGGATGTCTCTAGCTTTGACCTCTCCTGTCTCATATGCCCACTGCCTACTGGACATCTCTCTTGTACGTGCAATGGGCATCTCAGACGATATGTCCAATACCAAGCTCCTGATTCCTGATCCTATCCTGTTCCCATCTAGTTCTTGCCCATATTCATTCATTTATGCATTCATTCTTCCATTATATGGCATTGCACACCTACTGTATCAGTTTCTTGTGGCTGCTGTAACAAATTACCACAAACTCAGTAAGGCTTAAAACAACTGGAATTTAGTCTCTTGCAGTTCTGGAGGCCAGAAGTTCAAAATCAAGGTGTCGGCAGGGTGTCAGCAGGAGGGAGGGGTCAGCCTCCCTCCACAGGCCCTACGGGAGGATCCTTGCTTGCGTCTTCCAAGCTTCCGGTGGCTGCAGGCCTTCCTTGGCTTGGGGGCTACATTGCTCCAGTCTCTGCCTCTGTCTTCACACGGCCTTCTCTTCTCCGTGTCCCTCTCTGTGTGTCTCTTGTAAGGACACTTGTCACTGGATTTAAGACCCACCCATATAAACCAGGATGATCTCATTTCAAGATCCTGAATTACATCTGCAAAGACCCTTTTCCCAAATAAGATCACATTCACATGTTCTTGGGGTTTAGGATGTAGACATCCATGTCTTAGTATGCCATGGTTCTCATTCAACCCACTATGCACCAGGCATGTTATAAATGCTGGGGATACAGCAGAGAACAAAGTCCCTCCTCTCATGGAAATTATACTAGATTGTAGGCAGTTGGATAATAAATGGATAACTATATAATATATAATGTCAAGTTATAATACAGTATGGTATAATATAATGTAATATAAAATTGTTAGGAAGGAAAATAAAGCAGGGTAAGTAGATAGAAAATGACAGCGGCTGCTGCTTTTGATACAGTGCTTGGGGAAAGGCTGTTGGAAGAGGCAACCTTCAAGTCGGAACCTGGAGCACAGAAGCAGGGCATGAGAAGGTCTGGGGGAAGGTGCTAGAGGCAGATGCGACGGCAAGTGCAAAGGCCTTTAGAAAGGCTCTTCCTTGGTGTGTTTGAAAAAGAGGCTGGGGTGACTGTTGCATGGGGAGTGGATCAGAACAGTGGCAGGAAATGAGCTTGGAGAGGTTAGCTGGAACCAGAGCGCCTGGGAAACTGTGGGCCTTTCCATGGTGTGATGGGAAACCGTTAGACTGAGGCTTGAGATCAGGGGAGTGACATGGCCTGATCTACATTTCGAGAAGGTCAGCGTGGCTGCTACGTGGAGAGCAAAGCATAGCAGCAAGGCACGCATGTAGGGACAGGTTGTGATTCCAGCCAGTGGCAAATCCCTTTGGCTTCATACTCAAAATATATCCGGGGTCTGACCACTCCTCAGCACCTCTGGGACTACCCTCCTTGCCCAAGCTATAGCCATCTCTTGCCTGGACCACCACAACAGTATCCTAACTGGTCTCCCTGCTTCACACCCTGCCTCCCTAGTCTACCCCAAACACAGAAGCCAAATCGATCCTTTAAAAGCATAAATTAGGGGCACCTGGGTGGCTCAGTTAATTAAGCATCTGACTTCAGGTCATGATCTCGCGGCCGTGGGTTTGAGCCCCACATTGGGCTCTGTGCTGACAACTCAGAGCCTGGGGCCTGCTTCGGATTCTGTGTCTCCCTGTTCTCTCTGTCCCTCCCCCACTTGCGTTCTCTCTCTCTCTCTCTCTCTCTCAAAAATAAATAAACGTTAAAAAGATTTTAAAGCATAAGTTAGAACATATTACCCCAGGCTTAAAACCCTTAATGGTTTTCCAGTGCACTTAAAATCCCAACACTCTACCATGGTCCCGTTATCTGGCTTCCACCTACCCCCCAACCTCATTTTCTGCCATTCTTATCCTCACTTGCCACATTCCGGCTACTCTAGTCTTCTTTCTGTTTCTTGAACCCTTTCAGCTTGTTCCTACCTCAGGGCCTTTGCACTAGCTCTTTCCCTAGATAGTAACATAGGTGTTCACAGATGCTATCACCTCCTCTAAGAGGCCTCCCTGATTACCCTCATGAAAGTAGGACCCCAGCAGTCACCTTATTTTCGTTTGTTTCCTTCAGAGCACTTATTACTCTCTGAAATTATATCAGGTGTTTATTATGTATTTATGTGGTTACTTGTTTACACTCTGTCTCTCTCCCCTAGAGGGTGAGCTTCTTCGAGGCAGAGTTCACATCTGACTTGTTCGCTGTTGTATCCCCAGCACCTAGCCCAGTGCCTGGCACACAATGGTCCCTCTGCTAACATTTGTTAAGTGAACACAGCTCTCATGGTGCACAGCTGGATGCTTAGGGACCATCTAGTGTCTGGGCTTCAGAATCACCTGGAAAGCCTTTGAAAGATCCATATTGTCCTGGCTCCTTCCAGACCCATTGCATCAAAATCTCCCAGGGCAGTGTCCAGAAATCTTCATTCTGGATAAGTTTCCTTATGTAACAAATGCTTACATAGCTCTAACCACTGCTGTTCTAAGTAATTTACGAATATTAACTCATATGACCCTCACAATAGTAATTTTAATATTCTCATTTTACTCAGGAGGAAGCTGAGGCACACAGAGGTTAGTAAGTTGCCCAAGGTCACCTGGGTAGGAAGCGGGAGAGTCAGAATTCAAACCCAGGCCATCTGGACTGGTAACTGACATTCTACGCTATCCCTGCACAGTAGATTCTGTGAACAGCTCCATTTGGGACCCGTGGATAAATTTTCTCTGATGAGGACACTGAGCCCCGGACAAGACAATGGATCTCTCTCTTTTTTTTTTTTTTTTAAGTTTTAAGTGTTTTAAGTTTATTTTGACAGAGAGAGAGAGAGAGAGTGAGAGTGAGCAAGAGAGAGGAGGAGCAGAGAGAGAGGGAGAGAGAGAATCCCAAGCAGACTCTGCGCTGTCAGCACGGAGCCCGACACGGAGCTCGAACTCACGAACCATGAGATTGTGACCTGAGCTGAAACCAGGCGTCAGACATTTAACTGACTGAGCCCCCCAGGCGCCCCGAGAAAGGACCTCTTTAAAGCCACAGTCAGGGATGAGCCGGGTTTGGTATCTCCCTATCTAAAGAGCGTTCCATTCTGTCCAGTCATTCTGTGTTCTGTGAGGAGCAGGGCCTGGGAGCATGTTGCTCACATAAAAATCCAGTCACAAGATGTTATCTAGAAATGTTTGTGCTATCAGGGCTTATTGTCAGGGAGTGCGGGAACGCACCCTGGTACGGGCTTCTCTAACCATCTTTCTGGGAATACAGGCTTAACGTCAGACACCCCCTTCCCTCAGGATGCAGTCCACAAAGCCAAAGGCATGGCAGCCTGGCTCAGTGGGGCGAGGACTCGTTGAGACGGTGTGCCACAGCAGTCCCCGTAATATCTGTAGAGGGAGCAGGTATGCGCGGCAGAGCTTATCTGCCCCAGTCACCAAAAGGGCACCAGGCCCAGGCAGGCCCCACTCCCCCGCCCTGGAGTCCCCACAGAGGATGGTCCAGCCAGATGACACGCATCAATTACTCTGCAAGGTGGCCCTGGGCCAAACAGGCTTTTCAATTTCCAGATGCTTTTCAATTAAAATAAAGGCCACTCTGTAACCTGCCTTTGAATGGACAAAGTTTCCATAGTAGAATAACTATACAAGTTCACCCTTTTTCCATTACTTTTCATTGAGCAACTGAAACGTTTGTAACCAATAAATTATGGCTTGAGTCACATGGCAGCAAGGGGCATGGAAGGGTTAAGTGACTTATGGAAGGTCACTCTGCTAAAGAAAGACTCCTTTGTTTCTGCCTCCCCTTTTGCTCCTGCCTCTGCTAGTGTGCATTCTACCTTTGGGGGAGACAGAGACGCGGGGCTGCCTTGCTCAGAACAACAGAGGGTTGAGCAACGATGGGGTGACCTTGTCCATCTGGGAATTCGGGCTCTCCATCTCTACCCCGAAAGGAACCTTGTGAGCTCAGATTTTCTGTATTGGCCGTCCACACTGTAAGCTCTGACTCTGCCTCATCCTCTGGGGCCAGAGGCTGTAGAGGGGGGAAGAGGCCACTTTTATTTCTCTCCAGGCCACACTTAGAGGAAATGTCTGCGGAGGCCTGTGGGGAGACCGGCAAACCTCACCAGTTTTTATCTTGGGCTTGCCTTTTCTCAAATTCCAGCGTAGTAAAGAAGGAAGAGGCCAGACAGTATTTGTCGCGGTGGGTCTGTTGAGATATGACAGCTTCCTCGTTCTTCTTGATTATAAATCAGCTCAGCCCTTAACAGAGTTCAGAGACAGTGGCTGTCTACGGGCCCAGAACAAAGCCTGTTGATCGTAGATGGCAGAGGTGGATGTGGTCTCAAGTGATCAGCAACCCTGCCTCAGACGAATCAATGATATTGTGCTCCACATAGCACGGACGGGACAATTGAGGTCCAGGGTGTCCCCTGCTAAGAATTGAGGAGAGTAAAGAGTCAGTGTTTCCTTGATCATTTTTTCTCTTACTAAACACCCCCAAACTCCTATCCTGTGGATCTATTTATGGGAGCAGAGCTGTTCCCATGTTTACTTTTCCCCATGCTGCTGAAAGATTGGGTCTAATCCGTATAATCTAATCGGGACTGCCAACTATAGAGACAGGAAGAGGAGGGAATGAGAAATCAGTGAGGGAAAACCCATTTTCAAGTTTTCCTTGAATTCCCCCAAATAGTTTCCTCCCCCACCAGTGCCAAAGCACTTAGTGCGGTCCACCTTGGACCACTTGGACCTGAAATTAACATAGCCAGTAGGGAAGAGGAGGACCCAGTCACCTCCTGTTTGAGAGACTGGTGGTGTTTGTTTTTTACAAGTCTAAATTACTCATGTCAGTGCACCACAGAAACTTGGGGGAAGAATATTCTAGGAACCAAGTGTATTTTGTCTTGGGTCATTTCCCACTTTGGCCTTCTTTTATTGGATGTGTGAGCTTTTCTTGTTTGGATATACGGAAGACACAGAAGCTACCCCCTCCTGTCTACCCCAGTCCTACCCATTTCTCTCCTGAATGGCCTCTGGGCTGGGATGGAGACTCTCTTGGCTTTGCAAAGATGGAGGGTGTCTCCCCCAGTCCTTTTGAAGCTTCCCAAGAGACTCTGAGGCGTGAGGCTGTGAAAACGAGTTTTTAGGATTTAGTGCTTAGAATATTTTTCCACGTGTCATCCTGAAGCTAGAATTTCCAGGGAAGCTCCATGATATCAGATCCCTTTGGACAATCTCGGTGTCTTCCCATACCCATTAAACTTGTAAAAATATCACAAAAAAGGCCATATCCTCAATGGCTCCCAAGTGGGCTCTTGGGCCAAGATTTTGGTGTCCGAGGCAAGCTTCTTGTGTTTCACCCCATAGGGGATTGTTGTAATCATATCCAACAGATGTGTAGCTTCAAAAAAAGCAAAGGATGGTAGGCTTTAGAAATATCCATCTGTTGAACATTTTCCCTTTCATCTCCAGAATAGATAGAAACTGTGTGAACAGTGCTGCCCGGCTCTGCACTAGATTACACTCACATTTTGTCTCATTAACGGAAGAGTAAAGACAAGGAACATTTGGGGATTGGCCAGCGGTACCTAGCTCACATAGTTAGAAGCTCTTTGGGCCCTCAATCTGAGATTAAGCTATATCAGAACAAGGCGAGCCGAATTCCTCCCTCTACAGATGGAGATCAAAAGGCGGTGTCCGCCTGGCCCGCCACAAATCTCTCTGGCATTTGACACTCACTGGAACAGCCTCCTTCACCCAGAGGGCCTGGGGACCACGGTGGGCGCTGCTTCCTCTGCCATTTCTCATTTGGGATCATTTGGCTCACTGAATCTCTCTGTAGAGTTTAATTTTTAGGACTGCGATGAGACTTTCACATGGGAGAGTTCCTAGGTGTAAAGGAAATGGCCACAGAATAATGGGACATTTCCTTTCCCACATACTGTCTTAAATCCACTTAGCTTTTTCTTTCCCTTCTCCCTCCTTCCTTTCCCTTTCTCCTTCCCTCCGTCTTCCCTCCTTCCTTTCTTTCCTCCTCTCCTTCCTCCCCTTCCTTCCCTCTTTCCTTCTTTCCCTTCCTCTTTCTTCCTTCCCTCCTTCCTCCCTTTCTCTGTCTCTCTGTCTCTCTCTCTGTCTCTGTCTCTGTCTCTCTCCAAACAAACAAACCAACAAACAAACCTGCAAAAGTTCACCCAGTATAACTTCAGCAGGTTCACAACCCCTGGATCTTTCTCTCTGTCTCTCATCCTTGCTTCTGTCAGCACTAACCAGATTCCCCCAAAAGGACTGTTTTGGCTTAAACAGATACAGAGGAGGAAAAATCCACCTTTTCATAACTTACATAAGGAGTTTGAGCCTCCTCACAGCCCCCAGTAAGTCTTGAGTTTGCCTCTAGGAGTATGGCTGAAGGAGCCTCAGGAATGACGAGAGGTACGGGTGTGCCCGGCAGGGTGTTCAATAGAGAAAACTCAGCAGCTCCAGTCTCTGAAATCCCGAGCCTGACCCCTCTCCTCACCCACCAGCCAGCTACCTATTACAGGGCACTGGTCAGGCAGCGACTTCCACACAGTGAACGGTCGCTTCTCATTTGTCACTAGTATATTGTGAATTGGGTTTTTTTTTTCCAAATAAAGCCCCCTTTGGGGGTAACAAAGTCTCAGGACTTCTGAGAGAGTCACTGGCTCTGTTTCATCAGAATCACGATTTTAAGGTTAGTATTTATTCAGTGTATTTTCTTCAGAGTGGGGGTGTACCTCCAAGCAGCTGGTGAGATTGGCCACACCATCATTCTCGACCACTGAGGAAGATAACAGAGTATTGCCTGATTTTAGTACAGGTACCCCAAAACACTCTCGAGACCCCATTTAACTGCAAAATGGAAGGGAAGAGAGAGGGAGTAAGTAGGTATGTGAAAGAATGCATGCTTCCTATGGCTCTGAGCCCACAACCAGCTAGGGTATTGAAACCACCCAGAGGCACCGTATCAGCCTCTGCTTTTCCCACAGGGAGTGTTGTTATATGCCCTTGGGACTTGGGAGGTGTGCTTTAAGGTCATCTAAGGACCCTGAACCCCTTCTACAATCCCCACGCCAATGGCTATCCAGCCTCTTCTTGTACTCCTCCAGTGGGAAGGACCTCACCTCCAGAGCTGGTTCGGCACTCTTGAGTGGCTCGGACCAAAAAAAGATTTTCCCTTCATTTGTTCAGTCTCTCGGTTCTGTTCACTGAGCACATGCTTTTGTGACAGGCACCATACTATGTACTAGGGATCCAACAGTGGATGGAACAAGTGTGATCCCTGCTCTCATGGAGCTCACAGTCTAGTGGGGAGATAGATAATAAAAGAACAAAACTCTCCCTATCCAGCTCAACACTCTACCTCCTTACCCACCAGTTTGCCCCAAGTGTCACCCAATGACTCAGGAGGATTTTGCTTGATCTATGGGGCCAGAGAAGACCTCCTTTATTCTGAAGACTAGACTTTTATGAATGCAACCTAAAACTACTTTTTCTTTTTGGTTTACTGGCCACATCACACATTATCACCAGATAACTGTCTGTCTGACTGTCGCCAGAAACTTCTAAGCATCCCCCGTTATTATTATTTTTTTGCATATTATACCTTTCAGCTAGTTTTCTCCTGTCCTGTATTTGTGCAACTGACTTTTTGGGACTGAGTTACAGGACTTTATGTTGATTTCTGTTCAATTTTATTTTCCTAAAATACCCTGTCATTCCAGTCTGTTGAGCTAGTTTGCCATTCACCAGGATAGGAAGTCCTTTGCAAAATTTACTCAGGGGCCTGTACATTAAACTAGTAACACTGGATTATCACAGGGAGAGACTAGGTTTTAGCCAAAGGTCAGAGACCTGACAAAAACCAACGTGTCACAGGAGTTTCACCCTGTGGGGTTATACTTTTTTCTTAAACAAAGAAGCAAAGCGACCGTATTCTTCTTTGGTTCAGTGAAATAGTGCCAGAAGTCCAAGGCAGAGCATAGATCACAGCCTTCTCAGAAAAATCCCCAACTGTTCACTATGCGGTTGATACTCAATTGGGTCTGTGAACTTAAAACTCAGCAGTGTCTTTGTTAGGTGACGGCGGGGGAAGGGGATTTTCAGATGCCAAATCTTCAAGACCATGGGGACATTATTGGAAAAGGTGCCCACGACCAGTAGCTCTTGATATGAGTTAGGGCGCCTCCTTGTCTTGTTTGCATGGCAGGGCTAGAGGCTACACGGTGACTTGGGTGTTCTATGGGACAAAGGAAAGACTAGCCAGTGACCTTCCTTTGGAGGCCAGACTGAGCAGGTTCCTTGGGTGGTGTGCTGAGGGGTCGGGGGGATAGATGTGTGCTCAGAGACTGGGATTCAGGGGGCTAGCAAACTCGGCCAGCTAGGCTGGCTGGCAAGCCTCACTTAGGCAAACACCCCTAACCTCCTCCACCCCTCCCACCCGGCTCCACATTCTTGAGGTTTTTGTTCACCAGACCTGAGTGAAAGACTGACTGCCTGACTGCTAATTATTCCTGGAAGTGGCATGCTATGAAGTCTGCAAACATTTTCTGCAAACATTGGCCCATAAGAGGCGAGCTGTTGAGTTCTGGAAGCCATGAGGATGGGAGGGAGCATTCCTCAAGCATGAGGCGGTAGGCTCCCTTTGCCCGCTGGATCTCCGCTATAGGGTCGGTGGGAAACAGATGCACTGAGGACAGCCCCCAGGTGGGATGGGACCACCCTGGGGACTTGGGCTTTTCGGACTGGTTTTTCAGGTGAACATATGAGGCTGGTTGGGGGCTCTCACGTAGCTGCACTGTTGATGGCTTTCTGTTGTAAAAAAAAAAAAAAAAAATTCAATTCATCTGCCACCCAGCCAAACTTTGCTTGCACACATGTTTTCCAGAGACAGAGACAAAAATGTGTTTCGGGGGGTAAGGGGGGAGGGAGACTAGAGTGACAGTTACATTAGCCGTATGCAGGGCCATCCTCATCACCTCGGCATTTCCTGGAGATTGTTGCAGCCTCCTGTGAACCCCAGCCAAGGTTCTATCGAGATCCAGGGCAAGCCCCGTGGCCAAAAGCAGGCTGGCCTGGCTCAGAGGGAAGAAAAGGGGACTTCAAGGGGAGCATTCAGGTTTCTAAGGCCCTCTGCGCCCCCAGCTCCAGTGACACCACACTGCACCCCCGGCACCTTGCTCGTGCCGAGCAGTGTCCAGCCTCTCCACTACAATTCGTGCTCTTTCCTCTGTCCACAACGTTCTTTCCCCCACTGTTTCTCCATCCTAACCCCTACTCATCCTTCGGGACTCACTTCGCTGTCACCTCCTCTGGGAAGCCTTCCCTGACTCCCTCTGAGTTTGGCCTTCTCCTCTGTGCTCCCACAAAACGTTGTATTATAACAATAGCTCACATCTATCTTGGACTTAGGGTGCATAAGTCACTGTTCTAAATCTTTCACGTGTGTTAACATTTAACCCTCACAGCCCTATAGTGAGGTTGACGTCCTGACTTTATTGATGAGGAAACTAGGAAACCAAGAGAGGTGAAGGAACTTGTCCAGTGTCACACAAGTAGGGGGTGGGGGGAGGTGGGGATTTGGACCCAAGCTGTCTGGCTCTGGAATCTGCCCCACTGGAAAGTGAACTCTTTGAGGGCGGGTGAGTAAAATCATACCTGAATTCTCAGAGTAGACACTCCAGAGATGTTGGATGACCTTAATTGAACCACATGTGACTGCTAAGCCCATGGGGGAAGATCCTGGAAGAGTGGAAAGGGGTCAAAAGAAGAGGTGGCCCCTTGTAACACACATCTGTTTCCTGACCTTGTGAACAGATGTTCAAGCCTAGCAGACCCCTCTGTGGGTGAGTTCCCTCTTCCCAGCCCATAGCACAAAAGCCAGAACCAGGCTGTAGGTCCCACCTTGGGAGGCAGTCTCTGGGAGGCCATTGCCCAAAGCCAGACCCATTTCCACTGGGCCTGTCTTCCTCATTGACAACAGTGTAACCGTGACTGCTCATTTGGTTTTGGTTAAGGACAACAATGTACTTGCTCACTGGGGGAGTAGGTGGGGTGGGAGAGGGCTTTGTTTGGAGGAGTCACACTTAGCCCATCCTGCCCCAATCTCAGGGAGGGATTTGGAGCAGCCAGGAGGAAATCTTTCTGAGTTCTAGAACTTTCTGTCATCAGCCTTGAAGCCTTCATGTGAAGACTTCACCTATGTGCAATTTCTATAGACAAGTATAAGCTGGGCATTATGACTGGATTTATACCTACCGCTAGTCCTCCCCAGAATTCTCAGAGGATGTTTTGAGGAAATAAACAGATATTCCTATAAACAATAAAAAATAGAGCATGATGCTCAGGACCCAAAGCACTGGATCGTGAGTCTCAGCATTCAGCTCTGGGGAGAGTGGCTATGTGCGTGGGTGCTGGAGTAGGACTGCCTGGACTGGCAGCTATCTGGCCTTAGGTTCTGCATCTGTAAAATGGGTCTGATAACAACAGCCACTCACCTCATAGGGTTAATGCGAGCATTGGATCACATAACTGAAAACAGCTCCTGGCACGTAATACATGTTCCAAGATGGCAAACTGTTATCAGTCTTGGTTCTTACGCCAATTAGCTTATGGACAAGTCTTGAATTTCTTCGGTTTCCTCATCTGTAAAAGGAGGGGTTGCACCTTCTCCGTACAACCCCTTCCAGCTCTCACTTTCCATAACAACATAGTTTTGCCACCTCAGTTTACATTTTTCTATATATTTAATTGAGGTACACTTTATATTCAGTTAGGTGTTCAAACCTCACGGTACAGCTCTGTGAATCGTGTCCCCAGGTACGCATCTGTCTACACCATTCAGATCAAGATCTAGAATGATTGCAGTAAATCACAGGCTTCTCCTGTCCCCTTCCAGTCAACACCTGCCCCCAAAAGTAACTACGATCCTGACCTTCATCACCGTAGATTGGTTCTGCCTCCTTTTGTACTTTCTAGAAATGAAAACATAGAATCTGTAGCATGCTTTGTGTTTGGCTTCTTTTGCTCAGCATTCTGTCTCTGAGCTGCATCTGAGTTGTTACATGTACCAGGAGGCTTTGTAAAAATTGCTGAGTGGTGTTCCACTGTACAGCTATATTACATTTTATCCTTTATCCAGTTGATGGACATTTGAGTTGTTTCTAGTCGGGAGCTATTATGAATAGGAATACCGCGTCCATTCCTGCACATGCCTTTTGGTGAACATTCTTATGCATCACTATTTGGTGTATATGCAGGAGTTAAATTGCTGGGTCATAGGGTGCGCATCTGTTTAACTTTAGTAGGTATTGCCAAACCGTTGCAAGAGTGGTTTTACTGATTTCCAGTTCCATTAGCAACATATGAGCGTTCCATTCACTGTAAATCTTTGGCAACGCTGTGCATTGTCAGTCATTCTATTTTCTCCATTTTGGTGTGTGTGTTCTTGACTATAGCTTTATCCAAGTTGCTATAGACATGTTAACACTTGAGTATCATTGCAGTTTCTTCAACTGGGCAGATGTGACTCTTCAAGAAGGAAGCCACCCTTAGCATAGCCTCTGAAGTAGGCACTACATTCAGGGTAAAAAATATCCAAGCGACATATGTCCAAATTGGCCTTCTGACAGTGGCTGCTTCAGAATAAAGGCTGCACTGTGCTAACATCATTGAGAAAAATGTTACTTGGGAGCAAAAGACAAAAACAGCTCCAACCTTAATTCCTAACTTCTGACGGTACAGGCCCAGGAATTTAGAATTGAATAAAACTGACCACCCATCCAGGACAGCTGGAAGAATCCAAAGGTGTGAGTACCAGGTGATTAGGCATCCACAGGATTTTTAATAGATTCATGGAGATATAATTCACCTACCACAGTATATTCACAGAGCTGTACAACCATCACCAGTGCTCTGGAATATTGTCATCCCTCCAAAAAGAAACCCTGTAGCCTTTAACAGGCAATCTGGTTCTCTTCCCTTCTAGCTCCTCCCAAACCCTAATCTACTTCCTGTCTCTATGGATTTGCATATTCTGGACATCTCCTATAAATGGAATCATACAATATGCGGTCCTTTGGAATTAGGCTCTTTCACTTAGCATGTTTTCAAGGTTCAGCAAGTTGTAGCATATGTCAGTGCTTTATTCCTTTTATAGCTAAATAATACTCCATCGTGTGGGTGTACCACATTTTGTTCATTCATTTGTTGAGGTGGACTTTGGTGTTGTTTCCACTCTTTGGCTACTGTGATTAATGCTGCTGTGAACATCCAGGTACAAATTTTCATGTGGCTATATGTTTTCAATTCTCTTGAGCATGTACCTTAGGAGTGAAACTCCTGGGTCATGGGGTAACTAACTCTATGTTTCACTTTTTTCGGGAACTGCCAGGTTGTTTTTTCAAAGTGGCCTCACAATGTTATAATCCCACCAGCAGTGTGTGAGGGTTCTGATTTCTCTACATCCTCACTGACGCTTACTATTTCCCATCTTACCTTCTATTATAGCCATCCTGGTGGTTATGAAGTGGTATCTCATTGTGGCTTGATTTGCATTTCCCCAATACTAGTGAAGTTGAGCATCATTTCATCTGCTTATTGGCCATTTGTATATCTTCTTTGGAGGCCTGTCTATTCAGATCCTTTGATAATTTTTGAGTTATTTGTGTTTTTATAATGGAGTTGTAAGTGTTCTGTATATATTCTAGATGCAAGTCTCTTATCAGATACATAATTTGCAAAAATTTTCTCCCATTCTGTGGGTGGTCTCTTCACTTTTTCTTGATTGTGTGCTTTGAAGCACAAAAGCTCTTAATTTTTATATAGTCCCATTTATCTATTTTTTCTTTGGTTGCTTGTGCTTTTGGTGTCCTATCTAAGAAACTGTTGCCTAATCCAAGATCAGAAAGATTTATACCTATGTTTATTTCTAAGAATTTTATAGTTTTAGCTCTTCTATGTAGGGCTTTGATCTGTTTTGATTTAATTTTTTATATATGGTACAAGGTAAAGGCCCAACTTCATTCTTTTGTGTGTGGATACCCACTTGTCCCAGCACCATTTATTTAAAGGACTATTCTTTCCCCATCGGATTGTCTTGGCACCCTTGTTGAAAGTAAATTGACCATAAATGTGAGGGTTTGTTTCTGGTCCACAGCATTTTTAACTGACAGAAATGAATGGTCAGATATGAAGGGCCCACAATAGTCTCAATGTCTCAGGCTAGCATACCCAGAGACCTCTGATCCCTCCACTCTGCAGAGAAAGGGCACAGCCTAGGGAAACAGTAGTCACCGAAATTAGGTCTAATGACTCCAACCTGGAAGCGAATCGTGTTGGAAAGTTACACGTGTTTCCAGAACCAACCTTACTTTCTCTGAAAAGTCACACTTCAATATATATCCCATTCATCTTTCTGAGCATGCTGCCCTGAGTTTAAGAAAAGTCTTTCCCTCTGACTGAGGCCCCTTTCCCCTCAGTGGGGCACTTCATTCAACGTTAACCCTCTTAAGACTGCCCACTCTGAGTTTAAGCTATAGTTGGAGCCCAGACTTTCAGAAAGAAGAGGAGCTTGCCTTCATTTGTTTCTCAAAGGAAAAGGCTCTTGCCCATGACTTGTTTGCCTTACATGCAGCCTCACACTTTGGGCAGCACCCCAGCAAGTGGCGATAGATTTATCTTGAACATGTCCTTCCCACTTCTGCTGCCAGGACTCCTCCAATTGATGGTGAGCACCTGAGAGTTGGAGCAAACTGCAAAGGACAGAAAGAAAATCAGACCTGCCCCCAGCTTTGGCTTTACCTAGCACCTAATGACCAGGGCTCATGCTGTGAAGAGATTCTTTGTCTTGACTAGAAGAGTTTCTTGACTTGGGAAGGCAGTATGCCAGAGTGGAAAGGGGGACAGACTTCAGCTGCAGGTAACTTGGGTTTGAATCCTTGATTCTGTATTTACTTGAGATGGCACACATGGAGATGCTCTGCTCAGAACCCCTGTCCTGAAAGAACCCACTTCCCAGCTGTGAGTACTGTGGTTAGTTGACAGCCTCCAGCTGTTACTTTCTTCAGGGTCTGTGTCAGCTTTGGCGCCAAGGTCATCCTGTTCTTGGGGTGGCCCCCAGCCAATGACTGATCAAGGAGAAGATCCAAAGCCCATTTCCGCCACACAGAAGATTCCTCTATAAGGCAATCTTTGCTCTGGAGCTCCCCATTTGGGCTGGTAGATTCTGACAGGTCTCCACCATGATATGACAATCCCCTTGCCCAATCCTGCTCCCTCCCCTTTTCTTTCACAGGTACTATTTCCCACTAAACTGTTTGCACTTCTAACTGTTGCAGAATCTGGTCTCCAGAGAACCCGGCGTGTCTCTCTCAGTTTCAGTTTCCTCTCCTGTGAAAGAAGAATAATGGCATTGTCTCACCCAGGGCTATTAGGATGACTGGAACTAAGTAAAATATCTGGCACAAAATAGGCATTCAATAAAAGAGTGCTGTTACTATTAAGCAATCTATCGTTTCCACTGCTACATCCTAACTTTTGAAAGAAATAGATGGGATATCCATACTAGCTCAGACCTGGAAATAACCTCAATGATCATCAATAGGAGAAGGGATAAATAAATTACGGTGTTTCTATACAATGGAATTCTAATTAGCAATAAAATGGAAGGAACTACTGTTATAGGCAACAACCTGAGTAAATCTTACCAGCATTATATTGAGCTAAAGAGACTAGACACAAAAAATACATACTATGTGATTCTATTTTTCTGAAGTTCAAGAATAGATGAAACTAATTGGTGATGGTAGAGGTCAGTGACTCAGTGGTTACCCTTGGGGGATATTGACTGGAAGCATGAAGGGGTCTTCTGGGAAGTTGGACATATTCTCTATCTTGGTCTAGATCCTGGTTACATGGGTATTCTCTCTCTCTCTCTCTCTCTCTCACACACGCACACACACACACACACACACACACACAAACAATCATGAAGCTTATACTTAAGGTTAAGGGAATTCATGCACTTAATTATATATGTCATGCATCATTTTTTTTTAAAAAGGGAAAAACAGGGGCGCCTGAGTGGCTCGGTCGGTTAAGCGTCCGACTTCAGCTCAGGTCATGATCTCGCGGTCCGTGAGTTCGAGCCCCGCATCGGGCTCTGTGCTGACAGCTCAGAGCCTGGAGCCTGTTTCGGATTCTGTGTCTCCCTCTCTCTGACCCTCCCCTGTTCATGCTCTGTCTCTCTCTGTCTCAAAAATAAATAAACGTTAAAAAAAATTTTTTTAAAAAGGGAAAAACAGTGAGGAATTTTTTTATGAGCATATATACATGTACGTTTTTTACTTAGAAAATGCAGAGAAGTAGAAAGAAAAATATCACCTGTGGCCCCACCCCACAAAGATAACCGCTGGAGACATTTTAGATATTGCATTACACTCTCCAGCTCTCCTATCACTCCACCTCTCTAGGGTGCTACTTTGGTTCAAGGAGACAGGAAGTTCCACCATCACTTCCACTTTCTTGGGAGTAGTGCTGGGAGGATTATTTCTAGGCTCACTTTCTAGCCTCTCTTGCACTCCTTCCCCAGATAGAACCTGAAGCTAACTAGTGCCAAAATTTTAATCTCCTAACCTACACCTCATCCCCACACTGCAGCTGGGATCCCCTAGGTCTCTGGATCCTTTCTAGAACAGTACATATCAAGGGCTCAGAGTCACTGGATCTCTTGTCTTAACAGGAGTTGAAACACTAACTCAAGCCCCAAAGGGCTTTCTGATGGGAATGGAGCTCACTTTCCCTAAGGCTGAAATGATCCAGGTTCAGAGCAGCCAAGCCTTTTGCCTATTTTTGTGTGAGTTGTAGGAGAAAGGCATTTTTCAGATTGCTTCGCTGACCACAAACTGTCGAAGTGACACTGCAGGGAACATCTTAAGAAAGAATTTAATCAAAACCAGGCAGCTGGAACACAGGGGCTTTCTTCTTAGACAACTGGTTCTCAAAGTGTGGTCCGCAGACCAGCAGTGTCAGCATTACCATCACCATCACCTGTGAACTGGTTATAAATGCAAATTTGGGGCCCCCACCGTAGACCTGGTGATAGAGACTCAGGGGTGGGACCTGGTCATCTGTGTTTCAACAGCCCTCCAGGTGATTCTGATGCAGTCTCAAGTTTAATAACCTTAGTTCTAGAGGTTTGTAAATTCCACTGCCAAAGAAAGCAAGAATTTACTCACATGTACTCTTTCATGCTCATAACTGGTGCACTGGGTCTTTAGCATGACTTAGGGGCATGTGCCAGATCCATGTAACTTCAAAGTTTCTTGTTCTTTATATCTTGAACTCAAGGAAATGCATTCCTTGTTTCTGTTAGCTGAACAAAGATGAAATATAGCCCAATGTTCCCCAACAAAAAGATTTATTAATTTGTACTAATGACTGTTTAGAGAAAACCATAAAAACCAATGTCCTTGTTGAGTGCTCCTTCTCGAGGGCAAAATGTGGATGTTATCTGTAAAATCAACAAATTTGTCACCAAAGTGAAATGTTATCTTTTCCCAAGGATTTTCCCAGGCAGCTCAAGGCCTCAAGGACTAGACAGCCTCCTCCCTCCCCATGATCAGATGAAGAGGGTTAGAGTTTGCAGCCATAACTCAAATGCTTTAAGACAGCTCAGATGTAAGTTTGTTTTCAGGTTAGTAGCTTTGCTCAGATCCAGCTGAAGAAAGGAGACTCTGAACCTGTTGAAAGCCTTAAAAAAATCCCCACAGACCTTTATCTCCTTAAGATATGAACAGAGCAATGATCTCTTGGCTAGGACAACAAAGGCACAGGCAACAAAAGCAAAAATAGACAAGTGGAATTGCATCAAACCAAAAAGCTTCTGCATGGCAAAGAAAACAATCGATGGAGTGAAAAGGCAGTCTATGAAATGGGAGAATATATTGGCTAACATTTATCTGAGAGGGTTTAATATCCAGAAAATATAAGAAACTCCTAGAGCTCGATAGCAAAAACAAAACAAAAAACAAAACCAAAAGCAACCCAATTTAGAAATGGGCAAAGGACCTGAATAGACATTTCTCCAAAGAAGACGTACAAATGGCCAACAGGTCTATGGAAAGATTGCTCAACACTACTAATCATCAGGGAAATGCAAATCAAAACCACAATGAAATATCACTTCACACCTGTTAGAATGGCTATCATCAAAAATGAAAAGATAGCAAGAGTTAGCAAGGATGTGAAGAAATTGGAACCCTTGTAAATTGTTGGAACGTAAAATGGTTCAGCCACAATGGAAAACAGTATGGAAATTCTTCCAAAACTTAAAAATGGAACTACCATATGATCCAGCAGTCACACCTTTGCATATTTATCCAAAAGAATTGAAATCAGGATCTCGAAGAGATATTTGCATTCCCATGTGCATTGCAGCATTATTCACAATAGTCAAGATGTGGCAACAGCCTAAACGTCCATTGATGAATGAATGGGTGAAGAAAATGTGCTATATACATACAATGAAATATTATTCAGCCGTAAAAAAGAAGGAAATCCTGCCATTTTCAACCTAGAGGGCATTATGCTAAGTGAAGTAAGCCAAACACAGAAGGACAAATACGATGTGATTCTACTTATATGAGATATCTAAAATGGTCAAACTCAAAGAAGCAGAGAATAACATGATGATTGCCAGGGGCTGGGGAAGCGAAGGAAATGGGAAGTTGCTAATCAGCAGTTGCAAATTTCAGTTAAGCAAGATGAATAAGTTCTAGAGTTCTGCTATACAACATTGTGCCTGGGGTTAACAACACTTTACTGTACACCTGAAAATTTGTTAAGAAGATAGATCTCATGTTAAATGCTCTTACTTCAATAAAAAATAGTAACTAAATATGCTATCAAATTCATAAAATATACTATACTATTTATAACATATAAAAGATATAATTTATAAATATATACTATTATTTATAAAATAAACTAGAGATCTGAAAACAAAACCAAAGATATGACCAGTACTGCACTGTTAAATGCTTAATAACCTGCTCTCTGAAAATAAAATATATCTATATATCTTGATTATAAATGTGTGGCACACAGTTGACAAATAATAATAAAACATGTCATATTCATTATTACAAATTTCACCAAATAACCCTTACAGAATGCTTTCGTTGATTTTTCCCTGACTCTTGTATCTATAGCCAACCTAAGGTGGCAATTTACAAACAAGTGTAGTTCCAACATGAGTATCGGTAGATTTGTGTATTTGCATTAATGAGTAAGACAAAACTGAAACAACAGAATGTAGGTTGAAATGTCGCTCGTTCACATCGGTGACGTGAGGGACTTCTTTACTAAATCTGGTAACAGTCTATGAATATACTGGAGGAATATTTCCTACATTTTTTTGTATTATTTAAAATGTAACAGCTACAGAGACAGTGCAATTTTAAGTTTAATCTGTACTATTAACATTTCTCCATCAGTTTCTTAAGTCTAGACCAAGGGTCATCAAAATTTTTCTGTAAAGAGACACATGACAAATATTTTAGGTTTTGTGGCCACATAGGGTCTCTGTTGCATATTCTTTTTTCAGGTTTTCTACAACTCTTTAAAAATCTAAAAACCATTCTTAGCTTGTGAGCTGTACAAAAACATGCTGTGGGCGGAAGTTTGCAGACCCCCGATCAAGAGAATCAAAAATAATAGATGAAACACTGATTTGTAGCATTTGATAATTTCCAGGATGTAAATACTCTTACCATGGCTGATTTCAAACTACCGACTTGACGTCACTGAAGGTGGAGTTGCAAAGAGATGAACAGTTGCAAAGCATATATTATTTCCGCTTTGTATCTGGATACAAAGGACACAAAAAAACCTCAAGAGCACGGATAATAGATAAGTGTAGTAAAATAATTAGGAAGTGATGAGTTTGAGTATTTATTAGCTTTCTTTTCAATCGTGTTGATTTCATTGTAAGTTTCTGTAGTTTAATTTTTAATAATGGCTGTATTTAACAGCCAGTCACAGTTTCTGAAAAATTTAATAATTGGCTCTCACGAGGTGATATGAGCAACTGCTGTGACCACACCAAATTTCAACCTGTTTCTTTTGGTTCTGTTGGATAAAAAGAGAATCTTCACTCAATTTGGTCCATTATTCCATGCAACAAAAGGATTTACTACAAGGTTTCTTTGAAGCTGGCAGTTTCCTTGGCTCTTCTAAAATAGGAAATTATTTTAGATGTTATTTTTACGTATTTTCAAGAAGAGGTCTGTGTCTATTCTCAACAGCTTCCTGACCACCTTTTGCTTCCAAATAATAAGAACTATTTAAAGGAAAAAGGAACTACTATGTTGTGGTTTTAAGAAAAACACATTGCTTTGCTCTTTCAGAAGTAGTTACACAACAGTTCTGCTCATAAACTGGGGAAGAGTTAAAATAGCTTTTCCAAGGTCCCTCCCAAGGCTGTGATTTTCCTCTCATCGGCTCAGGTGATAGCCACTCATTGTACCCATTCATTTATTCAGCTATTTGAGCATCTGCCACGTGACAGCCACTGCCCTGAGCTCTGGAGTCATAACAGCATGCAAGAGAGACAAGGACCCAGATGAATCAATAATTACACAGATCGACATTTACTTAGACTTTTCATAAGTGCATTACAGGAGATCATATAGCATAGGTGCCTGACCTATTTGGGGAGGTGCGGGATGTGATACTTAACCTTGACACCTGAAGAATGAGTAGAAAGCCAGGCAAAAGAGGAGGGAGCTGTTACAGTAGCAGTGCTAGAGCTAAAGATTCTGGCCTCCTCCGTGGGGACTGATGACCTACCTGCGGGCTCCTGAGCCTGATACTACAACAGGAAGTTAGAGCACTCCTGGTTTTCAAGAACTCTGGAAATTCCCCCCTATTATCTTCCGAATGCTACCTGTTCTCCATTCCCTCTATTCTCTCCTACCGGAAACTTGTTAGAACTTCTCATTTTAGCCTCCAAGTAGTTTCATGTCTCTTTCATATCTTCCGCATCTTTATTCCTCTGCTTTGCATTCCAGATGATTCCCTCAGATCTATCTTCTACTTTACTAATCCTCTCATCAGCTGTGTCTTGTTTGCCATTTGCTTCGTCTAATTGTGTTCTTTTTTTTCCATTTCCATGCCTATAGTTTGGTTCTTTTGCAAGCCCACCCATATTTTTTAAACTGTTCTATTATTGCCTTATAATTCCTATTCCTTTGTTAAAAATCTTTGGAACATTCTAAGCATACTCACTTGAAATTTTTTATTTTATTTTATTTTATTTATTTATTTATTTATTTATTTAAGTTTGTTTATTTATTTTGAGAGAGAGTGTGAGTGCATAAGAAGGGGAGAGGCAGAGAGAGGAGACAGAGAATCCCAAGCAGGCTCCGTGCTGTCAGCACAGAGCCCCACGCAGGGCTTGAACTCACCAACCGTGAGATCATGACCTGAGCCGAAATCAAGAGTCTGATGCTTAACCAACTGAGCCACCCAGGTGCCCCAGCATACTCATTTCAAAGCCCCTTTCAGATTTCTCTATTAGCTATAGCTCCTAAGAGGTGAATTCTTCCATTTGTTGTGCCAGTCTTGTGGTGGTTTATTTCCTCATAGACTTAGAAAGTTTGAGTTATAAATTCATTTTCAGAGTCATAATTACGAACACAGACTCGCACCATACTACCTGGGTTTGAGTTTGGATTCTGTCACTTAGTAGCTGTGTGACCTTAGGCAAGTTTCTTAATCTCTCTGTTCCTTAGTTTCAGTATCTGTAAGATAGGGCTGTTCTAAGAATGAGCTAATATAAGCAAAGCACTCAGTACAGTGTCCAGCACATAATTAAGCAAATACTGTGATTTGGCAAGAATTACTTTACCTGGGAGGCCTCCCTGCCTGCATACCCTGGGTTATGTGGCTCTCTCCCTGCGCTCTACTCAAAACAGCCACTACACTTCTGAACTGCTTTTTGTTTTCCTATCCCGGTCCCTGTTTATGAGTTATCCTTCCAGCTGCTGGCTTTCTGTAGGAGCTCAGCTCCTACTCCCATCCCCACTCTGCCATTAATACCCGGCACCCAGGATGCACGTCTACTTTTGATTCCTCTGTGGCTTGCATAAATGCCAACTCTTGCTCACTGCTGTGGCTTTGAGCTGCCTCTCCAATTCTGGCACTAGAATTTGTTTGTTTGGTTTTGCTTTTGATCTCCACTACATATTGAAAAATATTTTCTTCATCCTTCAAAATCATTTATTTATTCACAAATCCATTTGGCAAAAATATTAATTGTGATATTATGCTCAGGGCACCTTGCTAGATTCTACAGGAGAATGAAAAATTCCAATTTCTTCCCTCGGGTAGCTGACACTCAAATATATAAAGCTGTGCAAAGTCAGTTGCTATCGTGGGCCTGGGGTTTTATTATTATTATTATTATTATTATTATTTTAGTTTTTATTTTAATTCCAGTTAGTTAACACACACTGTTATGTTAGTTTCAGGTGTACAATACAGTGACTCAACACTTGCACACGTCACCCAGTGCTCATCATGACAAGTGCCCTCCTTAATCCCCATCACCCATTTCACCCATCTCCCCACTCCCCTCCCCTACATACTGATTTTTTTTTTTTTCCAAACAACATGCTTGGAGTGGAGGAGGAGCTTCCTGCAGCAAACAGCTCCAGTGACCAAGATGACCAGAAATCCCTGAATGTTGTTTCTCAAGGAGCTTACCTCTTCCTTGGACATGAGATCCTTAAGAGAACCCCGGACAAGACGGGACATGTTTTATTTGCTTTTGTATCCCATGTCTAGCACAGGTCCTGATACATTTGACATCCGTTTGCTGAATTCAGAAATGAAAGGGTACACTGGCAACAGCAAGCCCTGCAAGTGGCCAGCTCACTGCTTGGTTTCTCTAAGAATTACCACCACCACCACAGGACCGCCCCTCCACCCTCCTTGTCGCTGTGAATGAGCTCTGTCAAAGCGATATGGTTTCTAACAAATGAAAGTAGGTGCAATTCATTTAATCAGTGACTGTCTCAAGGGCAAGCACCAGATGTGGGCTTCTTTGACTCTCAAAGCAAAAATTCTAAACTAGAAACAGTGCAGAGACAACAGATTATTCTGATTTTCAGACTGGTTTAAAAAAAAAACAAAACACCAGGGTAAAATGTTAAGCAGGTAGCTGATGCAATCTGGCAAAGTGAGTGTATAGCTCTATTTATATAAAGACACACATATATCAGGCCATCAGCAGTATTTGTATAAACAGTGACTCTCCTGTGAAGGTAAAGGCCACCCCCCTTCAGTTCCAGTGACTGAGATACATTTTTCCAATCCTGGGGGCAAATACAGACGCAGCAAGTTCCTTCTTCCCCTTGGAAATTTGGCAGGCACACCAACTCTGCCTCTGTTGCCACATTCCCTTGGGGTTTTATGACTCTGTACATATGGCCTGTGTGAAGGCTTCACTTAGGTCACCTTATGCCTTTGGCGGCCAGCATGGTATATGACGATTCAGGACGACCCTGGTGTTTCCCAGATGGGTCCAGATCTGGCCA
Organism: Panthera uncia; assembly: GCF_023721935.1. Taxonomy (NCBI): domain Eukaryota; kingdom Metazoa; phylum Chordata; class Mammalia; order Carnivora; family Felidae; genus Panthera; species Panthera uncia. The sequence goes on along the minus strand of NC_064817.1, from coordinate 106,638,564 downwards.
GGCAATTACTGCCCTCCAGCTGGGAAATGTGACGCCAGGGTGATGAAGTGGCTGCCGAGAAGGAGGCAGTGTGACTCTGAATCTGGTCTGTTCTTTATTTAAATCCAAAGATTGAACAAACACACACACACACACACACACACACACACACACACACACATACACACAATTCCCCAGCTGCAGGGGGTTGTTTTTTAGGATTTCATGCGGGATTCCCCTGAACACATATTTCCTAAGCTAATCTCCTATCCTGTCCCCTGTTTACTTGCCATCTTATCATTCTCTCCTCCTTTGCTCTCCTACTTATTTCCTTATCATTACTTTTAACCCTCTGGGAGTTCCCACTAACCCAGATGGTCTGTTTAAGGCCCTTTGAGACAGAGATGGGGCCCCTAAATCCTTTTCCTGTGTGAGCTGCTTCGTTTCATTCTCTCCCATGGCCACAGAGAATCCTGTCCTAGGGCCTCGATTCTGAGGGAAGACGGATTCATGGAAGTTGCTCCACTGCTGGTAATACAACACTACCATCCGGGTGGACATTCTCCTTGATAAAGGAGAGTACTGGAATAAACTTGGTCCTAATCACAGTGACCCTCGTAACTCGCCCTTCCTTCCACCAACACACCTACTATTCGCTGCTGCTTCTGAGGCAGCAGGGAAAGAGTATGGGCTCTGTATTTTGACAGATCTGGGTTCAAATTCCACCTTCAGCAGTTAATATGTGGGTGACCGTGGGCAAGTCACTTACCCTCTCTGAGCCTCTGCTTCTCGAACTATAAAGTTGGAATCAAACAGAATATATATGCAGACACACCCTAGGCACTCTATACATAGGAGCAATGACTGTGGCATACTTGGATGATGGTCACAGTCCTTGGTCCTTCTTGTCTCACCCAAGACAGAGATTCTCATATTTTCTCAGAGTTAAAAGGAGGATCTTGAACATTCACAAAGCATCTTCTCACAGAGCACCGCCCCCCTGAATGCTGAGAGCTTAGTGCAGTACTAGCTCTCTGAGCTCTGGGAGAAAGAACAGACAGACCTACGCCTGCCCTCAAGGGGCCCCAGCCATCTAAACTAGCAGATAAGATGAAAATGTAAACATTGGAGTTAGTTTTCAATATACGAACGGGGGGGGGGGGAGCACAAACATTTAGTTCAGAGCAACTGGCATCTGCTAAATCATTCCCTATAGACCACAAGAGCTATGGGAATGCAGAGCAGGAGGGCTGCTGTGGATAAGAAGCCTTCCTGGAGGAGGCAGGGCTTGAGCCAAGACTCAAAGGGCAAGATTTGAACAGACCGTTAGAAGAAGTGGGGGCTCTGGAGAGATGCACGCTGGACAAACTCGGGAGGCAGGCACAGTTATTATTTCCATTTACAAATAAGCAAATGGAAGGCTAGATAAGCCTAGTGACTTCTCCAAGGCCACTCAGCAAGAAATTGGCAGCGCTAGGATTTAAGTAGAGATGTGTCTCTGATGTTGAAGGCTGTGTTCAAAGCTGGCTGTGACAGAAAAGATGGACTTTTGCTGGAGAGTAGGAAATAGGGAGCTATTGATGGTTTTTTAGGGAGGAATGACATGATGAAGGCAGCAGCAGACGTTTAGGGGAAGATTCTAGCACTAGAGAGAGGTCAGTTAGGAAGCAGTTACAGTAACTTAGGGGTGAGGCACCGAAGTCCTGACTTCGGTGGGCAGGGCACAGTGGGACTGGAGAAGGCATGACAACATGAGGCATGCCAAAGGGCAGAGCCATAGACTGGCAGGGAAGGGGCTTAAAGAATCAGGTCTGAGGACCAGAACACTGGGCAGTGCCACTGCGGGAGATATTAAGAAGGTGAGCTGATTTGAAGATCTCTGTTTCTATAACCCAGGGCCTGATTTCCTTTATTACTATTGCCTTTAAATCTTTTTATTGAAGAAAATAACGTATACCGAGAGGAAACCAACAAATTCAGAATACGGGATATACTACGACACAACTGCCCTGACCTCTTCAACAAGTCAGGGTCACACACACGCAAAATCAAGAGCATGCACTGACATAGATTAAATAACACCAAAGAGACATAAGTAAATGCAACGCACAAATCCTTTGCATGTGGATTCTTCTTCTGTATTCAAATCAAAACAAAACAAAAACTTCTAAAATGCATTTTGAGGATGTTGGGACAATTTGAACGTGGACTGGCAATTAGATATTAGATTATTCTGTAGGTGTAATAATGGTTTGTGACGAGGAGGGAAATTTTCCTTATTCTTAGGACAAGAATTCTGCAGAATTGAGGGTAGCGTATCGTGATGCCTGTAACTTACACTCAAGTGGTTCAACAAAGAAATATACATACATGCACGCACGTACAAATATATAACACATAGGTCAAAATGTTGAGTGGGGAACCTTGATAGGTATATGCGTGTGTTCACTGCACTACTTTTTCGATCTCTTTGTATTTTTTACAATTTGGAAAATAAAAATTTGGGGAAACTACTTCATGAGCATAGTGAAAAGTTAAAACAGTATAAAGGGGTATGTAGTGAACCTTTCTACCCCGGGCACTCAGTACTACCTTCCCAGAAGCAACCGCTGTTCACACTTCCTGAAATTGTCTCTGTATTTACCAGCCTGTATATGTATTTGTAGATCCTTTAAAAAAAAATAGTCGGGTTCATGCTAGAAATCTTTTTGTTAGCTACAGTAGACTCTCTTTTATCTATGCAACTAGGGGAGAGTTGGTCAGTTAACTAAAAATCAGTTAAAGCAGAAGTGCCTGGACATACCAAGGACAGATGTAACAGGGCATCCAGTGGCAGCGTCTTTTACAGAGGGTGTGGACAGCATCCTTTAATCCCGAGAGGTGGCTCCCAGAGGCCAGGTAAGCAAGCTTCCACTGTCCTGTTGGCAGCTTGCTTTTTTTTTTTTTTAATCACTTCACAAGCCTTCTTCGGAATTGTTCATATGACCAAGTGTAGACCTGCCTCATTCTCTCAGCAGTGTTTTGGATGTGTTGCTTTTAAGATGAGTGTGGTCGTAATCATATTGTGCTTGAGGCTATGGGGAGAGCGCACCTGAGTGGATACTGCCTGGGGCTTCCTGAAGTTGCTTGATCCGAGACTTCACTTGGGGATTTTTCCAACAAGCACCCAAGCTTGAGCGATGCCGCCCTAAGCAGGTGGAGAAGCGCGGCTGGAGCTCCAATGGCAGGACCGCTCTGAGGGATGGCAGTTCTACCAGTGGTAAAGGCATGAGAAACCGACAGAGAGAAGGCAAAATGCCAAAGAAATGCTGAGGTCCAAGGACAGAGCCCATAAACTCCCCTAGGAGCTTCGGCCCCTGCCCCCACCCCCCACCAAAGATGATTTGCCTCCTGGTCCACAATCATGGGGGAGAGGGGGGGTTCACATTTCCAAAGCATGTGCCACGTTGCCTATGAAAACCGCCAGCACCTGGGCACGTTCAAATCCCACACTCGAAGCAAGGCTCCTTCCTGCAAATGGGAAAGATTTGATTGCAAAATGTGATTCAAGAAATCAGATCTGGGATTGAACTGAAATTGCCTGAAAAATGAAAGCATTGGCGCAATTAACAAAAAGGGACTGGATTCCTTTATTTGTTTATTTTTTTTGCAGTTAAATCCTGCACAGCTTGCAAACCTTGGGAGGCAGCCATCCTATTATCATTCCTGATATGGACTTGAATTTCTAAGAAATGCCTTTTTTTTTTTTTTTTTTTTTTTGAGAGCTGTGGAATTGAACCTCCACTACAAGCAGTCCTAGGAGTTCCAGTCACAATGTTTTCAGGAACAATGCTGAGATAAGAGCCAGAGCTCTGGGGGCTTGAGCGCCCACAGACCCATAAGGCTGTGTACTAACCCCAGATGGGTCCCTTCAGGAGTCCTGGAGAACCCAGACCTGCATCTAAACGGCCCTCTGAATTGGTACTGGGTAGAGTAGCAGCCAAATCTCTATGTCATTTGAGGGACCCAAAATGCCAGAGGACCCACTGGCTTGTCACACTGCCTGAAAGGGTCACACTGCAATGTAAAGCACCGAAGTCCCTGTCTTCTCTAAAGCAAAATGTCTCAGAGATAGAGACATCCCCCATCTTTAAAGAACATCATCAGCTTTTTATTTAGAGCAAAAAGAAACCAAATGGAAAGGGAGGGCAGTGCTCAGTCTAGTCTTTGGTGTGAGCCCAGAGGGTAGGCAGCGGGTGGGCCGAGGAAAGGATGCCAGGAGGGCCCAGGGCCTTGCGGGCACGGCCCCTGAGTTGTCGGTAGAAGCTTTGGAAGTGAGCAGGGCAAGGGATGGGGCCCGGGGAAAGGCAAAGTCACCCGGGGCCTGGGCCAAGACTCTTGTATGTGGCCCCACAGGTACACACTGGCTCTAATAACTGTGACATTGGGAAGCCATCACCACGAGTCTCCAATTCCCTAACTCTGTTGTTGCCATGACCTTTCAGGGTGCGTGCCCTCTGCGTTTTCTGCGAGCCTGCTCAACCCACAGACACATCCCATTATTTGGTGGCACAGGTAGATGGACCACAGTGGCAGGGGGCAGCCACAGATATCACAGCTGAGGATCTTGCGATACATTTGTTCCAACTCTGGCAGGTCTCTTAAGAAATCTACAATTCTGATTGTTTTGTAAAACTTTTAACTGCCCCTGCAACACTCTTTGAAGCACATACTACGTGCCAAATGCTGGAGTTAACCATATCGGATATATCGTTGATCTAATCCTTACCACAGCCCTTAGTAGATGACTTTCCCATCTAGAAGTCATGTGGCCTGCTGGAATCTTGGAGATTACTTTTCCTAACTCAAACTCACTTCTGAATTGTCTCTTCCTATTGATTCGGCTCCCACAGCAAGAGGTTTTTCTGCAAAGTGAGGTTGCCTGGGATAGCGCTGCTATGGAGTCAGCCTGACCAGGAGCCAGCCTCACCACTTGCTTGGGGACAGTCACCTGTAGAACCAAAGAAAAGAAATAACCAACCTCACTAGGATTGGCCACAAACCAAAAACTCCATTAGAAGGACCCCAAAATGCCTCTGAAAACCAATAGTCAGATCGTTTAATTTGCCACCAGAGAGTGAAAAAGCATCATCAGAGCAAGTGTCCGTCCATTTGAGCTACTTGAACTGCCAATTTGGGTTTTTTTGTTTGTTTGTTTTTTGTGTTTTTTTTCTGACAAAAGCCTTCAGTTAATCCAGCAATTCTGGTCTAGGCTCCTCTTGGAATCTGCCTAAAGCAGCCAGATAGCTGCATCTGGGTCACTGTAACCCAAAAAGTCTTAATTAAAATCAGGAAATATGTTCAATCTCCTCTTCTGCGATGCTATAAAGTCTAGATACAGCAAATTATCTTATGAGAAAGTAGAAGCATAAAATGGGCTTTGGGCACAGCATAATCATTTGGGACACACACACACACAACACACACACACACGCCAGTATAAATTGAGAAATAAGAAAAGGAAAGTATTTGGCTCTAGATGAGTTTCCTTTTGTAAAGACTGTAGACAAAGGGGCTTGTCTACTAAAGACACTTTGTTTGGGTATGGGGAGAGCAATCTCCAGCCCACAGGGCCTCAGGCAGGATTTTGCATGGGGGGTGTTTAGGTGGGTGGGGAGGGGCAGGTGGGCGATGACCGACAAGATGAGGGCATGAGGAGGACAGAGGAAGAAAAGGGGGGCAGAAGGAGAGGGTGACAAGGGACTGGAAAGGGAGCAGGCACAAAAAGGAGAGGAACAGCAGAGATGTTTGTAGTAGGGGCAGTAAGGGGAGGGCCTTTGCCACTGGCAATCTGCTCACCATCTTGATGAAGTAATTTCCTGTTTATCAAATACCATTGGGGCATTAGAGGTCTTACACCAATGCCTTATCCAATAATGGACACTTACCGCCTTCATGTATCAATACTTTTGTAACTGAAGTTTGCAGAGATAGCTTTTCTTTTTTTTTTTTAATTTTTTTTTAACGTTTATTTATTTTTGAGACAGAGAGAGACAGAGCATGAACAGGAGAGGAGCAGAGAGAGAGAGAGAGACACAGAATCTGAAACAGGCTCCAGGCTCTGAGCTGTCAGTACAGAGCCCGACGCGGGGCTCGAACTCACAGACCGTGAGATCATGACCTGAGCTGGTCAGATGCTTAACCGACCAAGCCACCCAGGCGCCCCAGAGATAGCTTTTCAAAATGTATTTGTACTCTGTTGCTTTCTGAAACAGAAACGTCCCGAATTACCTTTTCTGGAAATCATGGTAAAATAGGCAAGGAGTTTGCTCATGAACATTGGTTTCATTCTTTCAACAAATAGTTATTAAGGGCCTTCAATATGCCAAGCACCGTGCCAGGTTCATCCACGTGGACACTGGTGGGCACCACAGACCTGGAGCCTTCCAACGGACCTTGTTCTGCCTGCAGTTTACCCCATTTGGGGGTGTCATAGGATCAATGCTACTACTTCTAAACTGTGGGCAGTGACGCGGGTCTTAGGAGTAAGTTGGGTTGTTTGCCCTTACAGTAGAAGGCTCAAGACTGTGATGCTGGCACCACCCAATGCCAGCTGTCGGTTCATGCTGTTGTCACTACGTTCCTTCTCATCTGCCATGCAATTTAACACATATTTGCCTGGGCTGGGGCCTCGCAGCCACTTGTCTCTTCCACAGAGTTAAGTGTATGTGATTTGTGATGGCGGTCATTCAGCAGCATTTCTTCCCCCTTCCCTGCCCCCATTTCTAAGCTGCAGGTCTAGTTGAGGTTGCCGGAAGTATAGCTTCTGGAAAAGCGAGGACTTACAGTGTGATCAGCAGTGTGCTGGTGAATGTTTAACCATTGGCACTCTCAGTCGGTGGGGGAGAGGGGTGCTGATTTATAGTGTTTGCTGATTGCCATGGTGTCAATACTCCCACCATGGGCAGTTCCAAGCTCCCAACATGATGTCACTGAACAATGAGTAGAGAAGCACATCAGTGCACCGTGCTACAGTGTTTCCCCCACACAGACACAACAGATAATAGTAAAGAGTAGCAAAACAATTAGGAAGAGATGAACATTGGGCATTCATTAGCTTTCATAGAACTGAACTGTAAGTTAATTTTTAATAATTACTGCATGTAACAAGTCAACTCCCAAAATTCACATTGAACGATTGAACAATTCACTATCAGCTGAGTGGGGCGGCAGGGGGGGGGGTGGTACCTCACCTTGCTCTTAGGCTCAGCAGTGCAAAGAGAAGCTAACCAGGCCCTCACCCCAACTTTAACCGGGGCATCCCCACTTGTATTCATTTTATGCATAATGGGATTCTGTGTTTGAACAAAGGGTTCTGGTATTTTTTAAATGTGGTTTTCTGGTTTTGTTTTTTTGAAAGGCACCGGTATAGACGGTCTATGAAGCTCCTTCCAGCTAGGATAGCCTAAGTTAGCCAAGTCTATGTACTCTCCTGTTCCCCCTTTCATTCCCTTGTCCCCTCTTGTCACTCAGGCTTCCTGTTCCCCTTGAATCCTTTTGTCCCATCCCATCTTCACTGAAGAGAGAGCTGTTATCACCTGATTTAAAGTGAGATCCCTGCCTGGCATACTCTTTAACACATGAGTGTAGAAGCCTCTAAAGTTCTTTCAAATACAAAGGGATGAATTTCTAAAGGGCAGATTTCCAAGTAGGGAGAGGGTACCCTTAAAATTTACCTGTTTTATATTTTGCATTCTCCTTCAAAAATCTCTGGATTTCAGTGGATGGCTGGGTTACCCCCAAGTGCCTAATAGTATATCTTTATTTTTCTTTATACAACACAGTTTTCTTTGAGTAAAAACTAAAAACTTTTCTTAGCACACGTTTGGTGGCTCTTCCACTGAATGCAAGCTTTTCAGCCATGGAAATGCATAGAAGGGGCCGCAGGAATTATGAATATGACACAATCCTTTTCTGAAGACAAATTCACTCTCCTTAGCCTGCCAGAGAAATTATTTTTCCAGGAAAACTAAACAGTAAGCACATACTTGGATGTTCCTTTCAGGCAAGAGAGGAGCCCTTTCTATCCCATTAAGGTCAGGCAATTGCCCAAATGCTTTGCTTCACTGCCTATCATAACGAGGAGTGTGGGACAGAACCAGCAGGGGCCTACACTCATCTCTCTCTGTCCAGCAGTCACAGTGGAGCAAAGTTCATAGTCACAGGCACCCTCTGAAGCCTGCAGTCGGAGAGGCTGAGGCTGGGGCCTCTCGAGAACCACCCCCCCTTGCTACACACACACACACACACACACACACACACACACACCCCTACAATGTTCCCACAACTCAGTGCAGCAGTTCATCAGGGTCAGTGTTCTAGAACCCAAAGTAAAGTGATGGGATATGGTGCATGGAAGCCGGTGGCCTAGGACCATGGGGTGAGGCACAAAGGTGAGCTTCCTGGTCAACTGCCAGATCTGCAGGGTGCACACTGTTCAAATGCAGATAAGATAGCCAGTAGCCCAGGAGCCAGGGGACAGTGCAGCTTGGCCTAGGGGTATACTCCATAGCTTTGCTTCTCAGGTTCTGTCCCTGCTGCTGACACCAGCAGCAACCTCCCTTTGTTCCCTTTTCACTGAGAGTGATGGCTCCCTATCCGAAGGCTCCAACTGTAAGGAGGTATGAATTCATGCCCAACACATAAAACAGACCCAAAGCCAAGCTCTGTCCATTCTAGGCCAACTTAGGTGATAAATCTTGCTCAATTCCCTGGTCCGAATACCTTTGGCTACCTCTGCAAGCCCAGTCTATTCTTGATCCAAGACCCTTTGGCCAAGGTCCCTGCGCAGTCGGCACTTTCTCCTCTTCTCCGTCCAAGCTGAGCTCACTCTCCCCTGGCTCCCCCCAAAGTCCTTCGCTTTCAGAATCGGAATTTTTTGAACCCAAACTTTCTCTCTTAAAAAATTCTCTTCTTTTACCTCTAACTTTATCCCATCCTGGGCTCCTAAATTCTCACGAGTCTTCCAACTCTTGAATTCTGGAGGAATATCTAGGGGTTTCTCTAGAGGAATCAGAGGATCTCCTTATTTATTTAGTAACCTCTGATGGCTGGTATCATGTATAGATCATCTACAGAAGACAGCAGTCTCAGAGTGTATCACTTGCTCTTGACCTTGGAGAGAAGTTTGAAATCTAAATGCAAGCCACCAACGAAATACTGCCTTGTCAATGCACCAAAAGGAGAGAAAGTTAGCTTATCTTTCAGAAGTCTCCAGAGTATCGTGGACTAGCTGAGTAAGTGTAATTAGAAAAAGGAAAAGGAAGTCAAGGATAAATTCACATGTAGCTGAAGAAGTTTCATGATACAGTGAACTTTTCCCAAGGTTTCCAGAAAGCGAGTCTTGCAACCTTTGGGAAATGGTGAGTTCAAGAATTTCCAAAGACTCCCCACCCTTCACCTGGCCAAGGCCTTGATATCACCAAATAGCTCTGATTGCTCTACTCCAGGCTCGAGAAGCAAGCTGCTTTTCTTTGCTACTTTCCAAAGTGTGGTCATATCCATTATCTCACTTGATTGTTACCATGACCCTGTGAGGTAGGTAGGATAACTGTTCGTTTTCCCCAGGCTTACTTCTGGAAGATTCCCAGGAGTCAGATTTTGCACCATGGTAAGTTGACAGCGTTGGCTCCATTTTTGCATGCTAACAAAACCTGGCCTGGTCTAATCCTTATGTATAGGGAAGATTCATCATGCAACATTGACTTAAGCTAGGCAGAGAGAAGCCTGATCATCAGGGAGTGACAGGATCGGGAGGAGGGTGATCTTGAAAATTATAGTAATTCTACTCCCCCATCCCCTTCCTAGAGCTAAAACCAAGGCTTTTGAATGGGGAGGGCTTGTGTCACCTTCAAGCTACATAAGCCTTACTTGAAGACTGGATGCTAAGACCAAATTTCTGTATATCTATCCATGTTTGATCAACCCTTACCAATTAGTCAAGTGCCTACTGTGGACCCAGCTCTGTGGGAGCACAGAGAAGTATGAGATGTGGGCCCTGATCTCCAGGGGCTCACAGTTTTGCTGGGAGCTAAACTTGTACGCACCAGACAGCAATGCACAGTAGCCAAAGTGATGAAGAGAAGGTCAGTGGGATTGATGCAGCCAGGGGAGGCAGCCCAGAGAGTCCATTAGGAGCATAAGTTCTGGGTTGGGCGATAAACACAGCTTTGAATTCCAAATCCACCATCACCAGAAATGTGAGCCTTGAGCAAATCACTATGCCCAATCCATAAAACAGGGTGAAAATTAAGAAATACTTCTCATATAAGGCTACCGAGAAGATTAAATGAGCACAATACCTGGCACATAGCAATTAACACTGTTAAGCATTCAACAGATGGTATCATTAAGGCACTATATAACTTTTAATGTTTAGTTTTGAGAGAAAGAGACAGACAGACAGAGCGTTAGCAGGGGAGGGGCACAGAGGGAGGGAGACACAGAATCCGAAGCAGGCTCCAGGCTCTGAGCTGCCAGCACAGAGCCCGACGCGGGGCTCAAACTCACAAACCGCAAGATCATGACCTGAGTTGAAGTTGGACACTTAACCGACTGAGCTACCCAGACACCCCTGTTAAGGCCCTATTTAAGCTGACCATTGAACAATAGGACAAGACTTGGAGACAGTGAGGGAGAGAAAGAGGAAAATCCCAGGCACTGAATTAAAGGCACTAAATTAAAAAAGAAAGGAGGTGTGTGAGGATGTTGAGGGTACTGGTCTTACTAAAGCAGAGGGTACACAGTAAGGGAGCAGGAAAAAAGAAACTTTGTTAGGTCAGGGGCAGCTACATGGTGAAAGGCCTTACCACCAAGTGGAGGAGTTTAGTCTGGATATGGCAGGAAGTGAGAAGCCACCGGAGACTTGCAAGCAAGAGACTAACTTGAGGATAGTGGTCTTAGAGTAAATACTGGCCTGTGGTGTGCCAGTGACTTGGAGAGGGACTGAGGGGGTAGCCACTGCTTCAGGTATGAGCTGAGACAGGCCTGGATGAGAATGAGAATATAAAACATTTGAAAAACATTTGGGGAGAAAAATTAACTAGACAGACTAGGTGATTGGGTATGAGAAACAAAGGAGAAGGAGGAGTACAAAAGAGTTCCAAAGTTTTGAGTCTAGAAGACTTGGAAAGTGGTCGTACCATTGACAGTAAAATGAGAGTCAAGAGAAGCGGGCATGGGGGGAAGATATTGGATTCAATGTTCAATGTGAGATGATGGTGAGATATCCAAGTAGAAATGTCTAGAAGAGAACTGTGATGCCCAAACGTCCTAGAGGGCATAATTTTTTTTTTTAACTTTTCAACCCCCTTCACCCATTTCTCCCACTTCCTTTTCTTACTTCCTCCCTGAACAGAGGCCAACTTCATTCCTGGTTAGACTTGTTATATGAATGTTTTGACAGTCTTACTCCTTCCTTTTTGGTTCTATTAATTATTTTTCTTGTTCTATTACATTAGCTTGGACCTCCAGTAAAATGCTGAATAGAGTAACTAGTACTGGACATTCCTATCTTGTTCTTAAATGTGAGAGAAAATACCTGTTTCAAAATTTATTAACAAACGCTTACGTAGTGCTTCTATGTGCCAAGCACTTGACAAATTATTTAATCCTCCCACAATGATATATATATATATACATATATTATTATTATTATTATTATTATTATTTCCATTTTACAGATGAGGAAACTGAAGCACAAAGAAGCTGTCTAACTTGCCCCAGGTCACACAGGTAGCAAGTGGCAGAATGGAGAATCACACCTCCACTATCTAGCTTCAGAGACTGTATTTTTAACCACTCTGCTATGCCTGCTACCTCCTGAAATATGGAGTTTTCTATAGATTTCTGGAAGGTACTCTCTATCACATTAAAGTTTCCTTTTAGTCCTAGTTTCTTTAGAGCTTTCTAAAAGCAAATGGTGCCAAGGTGTCAAATACTTTTGCTATATTTATTGAAATGATCGTGTAGCTTTTTTCCCCCTTTAATATGCAAATATGAGTTATATTGATATCGTTTCTAATGGGGAATCAGCCTTGCATCTCTGGGATTAAACCCTACTTGGTTATGTTATATTTTTCTTTTGCAAAAGTGCACGACTTGATTTGGTAATAATTTATTCAGGGCTGTTGTATACTGTTATTTGTCCTCATAAAATTTGGTGTTGGTGTAATGATAGTTTTGGAAAATAAGTTGGGAGCTTTTCAACTTTTTCAATGCTCTGAAGCAGTTTGTTTGATAAAGGGATGATTTGTCTCAAAGGTTTTGTGCAATTTACCTTAAAAATAAACCTGTGTGTGTGTGCGCGCACGTGTGTGTGTGTGTGTGTGTGTGTGTGTGTGTGTGAGAGAGAGAGAGAGAGAGAGAGAGAGAGAGAGAGAGAGAGAGAGAAAGAGAGAAGAGGGCTTATGTGTATGCATGTTTGATTCTATTTCAATTTTTTCTCTATCGGTGTAGTCAGATTTTCACCTTGTTCTCAAGCCAGTTTTGGTAATTTATATTCCCCTAGAAAACCATCCATTTCATCTGGGTTCCAAATTTATTGGTATAAATATTAATACAAAATACCAATTATTTATAATTTTATATCTATACCACAACTTCTAAAATTTTTTTTCCAACGTTTTTTATTTATTTTTGGGACAGAGAGAGACAGAGCATGAACGGGGGAGGGGCAGAGAGAGAGAGGGAGACACAGAATCGGAAACAGGCTCCAGGCTCTGAGCCATCAGCCCAGAGCCCGACGCGGGGCTCGAACTCACGGACCGCGAGATCGTGACCTGGCTGAAGTCGGACGCTTAACCGACTGCGCCACCCAGGCGCCCCTATACCACAACTTCTAATTACAGAGGTAGCCAAAGGTATTCTGACCAGGGAGTTGAGCAAGATTTATCACTAATTGCTAAGAGTATTTAATCTTTCCTATACTCTTTAATATATTCTCAGTGTAGTTCTCTCTCTCTCCTCTCTTTCCTTTTCCCTCTTTTCTTTACCCCTAGGTGGTTTATTTATTTATTTGTTTGCAAACTTCCTAACTGTGCCTAGTTTAATGTTTCCAAAGAGCCAGCTTTTGCTTGTATGGATCAACTTTCCATTTTTTGTGATTGTGTATTTTATAAATTTTTGCTTTAATCTCTATTAGCAAGCCTATTCCTGCAAAGCCCATCTGTCTGGAATATCCTTTCCTCCTTCCCTTTCACTTGGCTAACTCCTACTCATTCTTCAGTTTATGCATCATGTCTTTTAGGAAGCCTTCCCTGACCTTCCAGCATGATTTAAATGCTCCTCCTCTGTCCTCCCCCAGCGCTTCCAGTGCTCATTATTCTATGTTATCATTAGCCGTCTGCTTGTCTCTCTTCTCTACTTGACTGTAAATTCCTTGAGGGCAAGGACCGTGTCTAGTTCATAATTGTACCTCCAAGTGCCTAACATAGTACTTGGCATCCCCAGTGGGAATTCAGAGGTAGCAACCCAAGAGCTGGCAGGCTGATCTAACAAAGGGGCTCCCACTAGCCTATTGCCTGATGTTTGGGGTCTTACAAAAAGGAAGAGCAATGATCTCTGGTAGAACTTCTTTTCTTGTTTTTTAAAAGAACCAAGGGGCACCCGGGTGGCTCAGTCTGTTAGGCGTCCGACTTCAGCTCAGGCCATGATCTCGCAGTTCATGAGTTCGAGCCCCGCGTGGGGCTCTGTGCTGACAGCTCGGAGCCTGGAGCCTGCTTCGGATTCTGTGTCTCCCGCTCTCTCTGCCCCTCCCCCACTCACACTCTGTCTCTCTCTCTCTCAAAAAAATAAATAAACATTAAAAGTATCAAAACCCTTCGGATGTGTCATTCCAATGGTCATCGCTTGGGGGAGGAGTCCTTCTCCACTACCCTCTCAGCCTTGCACTCCAGGAAGGATCTAGAAGGTTTAACTCCAGAAGGAGCCAAGGCAAAGAATGAGACATAAAGGAGCTAAGACTAAACCGGAGTTAAAAGGTCTATAGATTGCTTCAGGGCGTTTCCTTTACAAGCAGCTTTCCTGCCCAGGGGCACTTTCCTACTCAACAGTGGAGGTGGGGCATCCTCATCCCACACTTCGGCTTCTCTGGTTTCCAGTCTAATCTGAAACACCTTCCCTCTCTATTCATCTTCCCCCTCAATGCCCTCCTTTTACTCACCATTGACCCTGTAGTTTTTTATTACTTGTGTCCAGGAGGTGTTTCGAGAATATGAACTGAAGTAGTAGTTTATGAAATTGGCAACCTCTATGCGTCGCTGCCCTAGGTTTTCTTCTGGAAACTTCTGTGGTTAGCAATCAGGTCCAAGGAAAGCAGAACACAGGCCGAACTGAAAGAGAAGTATACCAAAATCATGGAACACCATGAGCTTTAGGGCCAGCTCCTGCCTACTTCTCGGCCCCTTCCTCCACCCTATCAGCCATGGTCTGAAAGCAGACTCTTTCTAGAGACAGAAATCAAACTGGTGACCAAGAGTTTTTCTGCTCACCGTGAATGTACTCCCTGGGAAAGATGGTCTCACTTCCTCATACAATCTAGGTTCCTCTTTGAAGAAAGGATCATGAAACTAAAAATATAAAAACACTTTCAAAAGAGAACTCATCCTGAAATGGAACAGAATCCAGAGGAAACAAGGCTCAACGTGGACCCACTCTGGGCCACCTGCCTAAGACAGGACTAAGGGAAGAGAGATGGCCTACACAGAGCTATGTGGGCCCCATGGGTGTTGGGACAGGGCAATGGGCTGAAGGGCAGCCTATTTCAGACCCTTCTGAGGTTGCTTTGCTGGTAGCAAATGTGTTCCAGGCACTCTGCTAGGCTCTAGGGATATAGCAAAGCACAGTTACCACCCTGAGGAGCTTATAGCATGGTGTCTATGTGGGACACAATGTCCACAATTGGAACCCTCCCGGCTACTGTGACGTCTGGCACCTCAAAGATGGGGACTGCGTCGCATTGATCTCTGTACCCCCAGTATCCAGCATGCTACTTAAAATATGGTAGGCACTCAATTAATATTCATGACATGAAGGAAGGAAGGAAAGAAGAGGAGAGGGACAAAAAAGCCAGGGATACCTAGGTTAACTTCACGGAAGCTGGTGACTTGAAATTGGTCACTCTTGTTGTTGTGTTTTACGAGTCCTTGAAGGTATTAAAATAACAGGGTAGGAAAACAGTTGGTGGCTCCCGAAACAATTAAACATAGAATTACCAAGTGAGTCCACAATTCCACTCCTAGGTATATACCCCAAAAGAATTGAAAACAGGGATTCCCACTAGCAACACTACTCACAATAGCCAAAAGGTGAAAACAGCCCAAAGTTCATCAGTGGATGGTGAACTTAAACGGTATGATACAAGGGGTGCCTGGGTGGCTCAAGCGGTTAACCATCTGGCTGCGGCTCTGGTCATGACCTCACAGTTCCTGAGTTTGAGCCCCGCACGGGGCTCTGTGCTGACAGTGTAGACCCTGCTTGGGATTCTCTCTCCCTGTCCCTCCCCGACTTGTACTCTCTATCTCTAAGTAAATAAATAAACTTAAAAGTGTGATACATCCACACAATGAGATGCTATTCAACCATAAAAAGGAACGAAGTGCTAATACCTGCTACAACGTGGCTGAACCTTAAAGGCATTATGCTAAGTGAAAGAAGGCAGACACAAAGGCCACATATCGCATGATTCCATTTTTTTGCTATATGCAGAATAGGTAAATCTATAGACAGAGGACATGGATTGGTGCTTGCCAGGGGCTGGGTGAAAGGCGAAATTGAGAGAATGTGCTAAATGCGTAAGGGTTTTACTTTGGAGTGATGGAAATGTTTCGGAACTAGATAGATGTGATCGGTTGTACAACATGTGAATGTGCTAAACGCCACTGAATTGTTCAATTTAAAAATAGTTAATTTTATGTGAATTTCACTTTCATAAATTATTCTTTCCAGTAACAATATTAGGGTAGCCTTAGGAAAAGTCAGGCTAGAGAAGCCCCAGTGGTGATTCTGGGCAGAGTGACTAGTTGTGGAAAGTGGTAGGCTAGGTCAGTACAGGGTGGGAACTATAACCTTCTTCATCCCCTGCTCCACCACGTTCCAATGCTTGTTTCTTTCCTACTCAACTAGGTCAAGTGTTTATTCCTATCTCCATTCCTGTCCATATCCAAGAATTGTCTGGAATTATTATTAAGACTATTCCATTTCTCCAAGGACTGTTCATCATAAAAAAGCAGTTGTTGTTTGTTAAGAGCTCTTCCGAGAAATCCCCAATATCAAGATGTCAGGAACGCAGGAAGCTGGCATGAAAACATAGGTCAGTTTAAGACGATGGACTTTTGAAGAAAGTCTTCAGAAAATGTTGGGCTCAGGTGACGGGTGGGCACGAAGTGTTGGGTACCCGGGGAATGCTAGGAAATGCTTGTGAAATGACTGATTCCTTGATTGAATAAATAAAGACATTTACACAAAGGATCTCACGCTAGTGATGGCCCTGCCTTGTTTACGGTCTTCAGGCCACATTTTGTGTAAGAGCTTTCATTCATCCATTCTTTCTTCCATTCAACAAATATTTATTGAGCATCTCCGATGTTCTAGGAAGTACGGTGCTAGGTACTTACCATCATCAACACGGATAAAAGAAATTCACATACACGAATAAGTCATAGGTATGAAAGGTACAGCATAGGGAATATAGTCAATGATATTGTAATAGTATGGTGACAGTTGGTAGCTACACTTGTGGTGAGCACAGCATAATGTATCGAATTGTTGAATCACTAGGTTGTATACCTGAAACTAATGTAACATTGTGTGTCAATTATACTTCAATTTCAAAACAGAAATTCACATACAGTTGTAAAAAATAGTTTTAGACATAAATTCAACCTTTTATCATCTCCAAACCTTGAGCTCGAGTAAACTGATGGAACAGTTTACCGATGGATCCAACTGATAGAACAGGGCAAGTTACGGCGATGGTGTTTCCACAAACTAGAATATGTGGTCCAACAAGTATGGTTCAGGGGCAACAGAGCAGAGTACTTGAAAATAAGGCCATCTAAGGCAATGGCCGTGGCACAAGGCCCTGGGGGAAAGCCTGAGCAATGTCTTCTTCCCATCTTTCCTGTCCTCTCTGTTCCCCCACCCCAAGCCTGGACCACCAGGAGACGATGAATTGAAGCAGTGTTCCTCTAGACTGCCATGGCTACACACACTCTGTGTGCAGCAGATGCTTTCTCCCACCCCCAGCATAGCTCATGAGGGGCTCCGTGTGAACACTAGGTTGCCTGAAATTGAGGGGAGGCAATCTGGTCAGAACTAAGGAGGGTCTGCTTCTTGCCGTCTATGCTACAGTTAATCCATTGCCATCTGTCTTTATTTTGCTGACTCACTGTTTTCATTTGGGTTGGCAGTTCTTTTGCTGTTGGCTGCAGTCTTTAACTGTTTACAGAGGGCTGAGATGGATGGAGAATTAGGGGCTTTGCATTCATTCCCTGGATGAAATCCTACCCAGGTACTGTGGGCCTCTTGTTGAGGGGCTGGGGCCAAGGCCCCTGGATTTTGATGGATGGTGGAGATTAAGTGTAGGGTAACACATCATTTAGTCTGATTGCAAGGCCAGATTTCTCCCAAGTGCTGCCAAATGAGCTGGGAGGTCATGTGAATTGTCTGCCCAGGCACAAGTGAGCACGGTGCCTTTTAATTAGAACAAGGATGAAGGATATTCAGGACCTTGGTCTGTCAGGGAACTCGGCGGGCCCAAATCCTATACTTCATTCAAGGTTCTCTTTAGACCTCACCTCATCCATGGAAGCCTTCCCTGAATAAACTTCCATCCAGCCCTTCCTCCAAAGTATACTTTTCCTATGCTTTGAATCGCATCAGCATTTGGTTTCTATTGTATATGACCCTGGCTCACTCTGTCATTTGGGAGGCAACCTTCAGCAGGCTTGAGAGATCCTTTCTTTCTCCCAATGAGATATAAGTTCATCAAGATATGAAACCCTGTAGCCTTTATAGCTCTGAATGGGATGCTGGGTATTACATCTTTGCAGCATACAGTTGAGGTGACCATACAGTTTATTGTCCAAACTGAGACACTTTTGAGAGCGCCATTAATAATAACACTGGAATAGCAAGTATATACTGGGACCATCCTGGGCATATCAGTACATACGATCACCCTACCTAAAGCACTTGTTCCTTTTTGATTTCTTTTGTTCCTACCCTAGCTCCCAGGCAGGACTGGTGGACACTGACACTGAGGAGGCAGATATACCAAAACCCCCTCCACTCCCTCTACCCCAGAACTGATCTAATGCGGACAGAAATTACCTTAAAAGGGTTAAAACTGATACAAGTCCACCATACATCCATGGCATCTTATTATAAGCCATCTGTCAGATAGCCTGGAAGTGTTTCCACTGAATTCCTGTAGATTTCAAAGGCCAACAGTGGCTTCCCCTAAGTCACCTTCTCCTAGGATGTAATGACCATATTATAAAGTGGAGGGGACTTGCTTGTAAAAATTATCCCCTTGAAAAGTTAACATTACATGGTCAAACTATCCCAAGTAGATGGTTTCTCCAAGCCATCGACCCTGGAAAATATTCTCTACCAACATGACAGGACTAAAATGTAACCTCCAGAAATTGGAGCCCTCATATACTGCTGGTGGGACTGTGAAATGGTACAGCCACTTTGCAAAACAGTCTGAAAGCTCTCAATTAAACACAGTTACCATAGGACTCAACAGTTCTACTCCTAAGTATATACCCAAATGAATCTAATACAAATGTCCAAACAAAAATGTGTACATGAATGTTCAATAGCATTATTCGTAGTAGGTTAGACATGGAAGCCATTCAAATGTCCATCAACTGATGAATGGATTAAACAAAATGTGGTGTATCTATGCAATGAAATGTTATTCAGCCATAAAAGGAATGAAGGACTGATCCGTGCTACAGCATGGATGAACCTTAAAAACATTATGCCAAGTGAAAGAAGCCAGTCACAAAAGACAGCATCATATGATTCCATTTCTATGAAATGTCCAAAATGGATGGATCCATAGAAACAGAAATATTAGTGGTTGTCCAGCACTGTCCAGGGTGAGAGGTTTGGGTGCAGGGGCATGACAGCTAAAGGGTACAAGGTTTCTTTTGGGGGTGATAAGAATGTTCTAAAATTGATTTTGGTGATGGTTGCACAATCGATTAAAACCCACTGAATTATACATTTTGAAGGGACGAATTGTATGGTCTATGAATCCTATCTCAGCAAAGCTGTTAAAGAAGTAGACTCCAGGCCTAAGCAGCACTCACAACCAGCTACCCAGGCCAGACTTGTGTTCCTTTAGTAAGGACATGGGCACTCTCTTTCAGGCCATTCTTCTCAGGCTTCAAAATGACCAAGCACCAACTTGGGCAAATGCCTCTTAAGGGCAGACCACAAGGGAGAAGACTTGTCAATACTGGCAAGGCTTTGGCATTTGCTTGATTAGCCTTTGTAGAAATACCCACCACGAAGTCATAGGGTCCAATAATATTTGAAAGGAAAAAGCCTTAGGGTGTATTCACTATACTGGTCCCTGTGGAGATGCTCAGAAAGAGGAAGTGACTTGCCCAAGTCCCACATTTGGTCAGTGGCAGAGCAGGGACCAAAACCCAGTGCTCTTCTCACTCCAGCACTCTTTCTCCTGCTCTGGCTTCTCCATTGCCTCCACTTTCCCTACCCTACCCACCACAGCCCCTTTGGCCCTTCCAGCTAAAATACGGGAGGAGTCAAGTCTGAGAATCGAAGCTCAAAATCAGGGTGAATTTGCAATTTTGGAAATATGGTACAACTATGGAAATATGGTTGACTAAATAGCAAGTCAGGAAATCAGCATTATAGGTCTCCCAACATCAGGATGTGGACAGAGTACAGGATTTGACCCCTGGTACAACTAAATTTGTGGAATAATCACATGCTTCTCTTTATACTGTATTTGGCAGTATTAGAAGAGAAAAATAATATTCATCTTAGGAAAACCTTGGTAACTGCAAATTTGCTGGCAACCTTATTTCCTCTCGCTTTCTTGGAAGAAACCAAACGAAAAAGCAGCTGTACAAATTAGCCCTGACCAACAGGCTCAGGACCAAAACAAAACAAAACAAAACAACAAAAAAAATAAAGCCAAAAACAAATCAGGCTAAATGTTTAAATCAGAATGGAAAATATATCCAACTATACGCCTACTGGAGCTCTTGAAACTGCTAATCTCCACTTGATTATCGACAACATCCTCTTTCCAAGAGGTCAGGACAAAGCTGGGGACAGTGTGACCCAAACTCATCAGCAGTTTTCCAACCCCCTTCATCTACATTCACAGATTTTTCTGATAGCCCTAACAGAAGTGAAATTATTTATCCTGCTTTGTGAGAGGCAGATGAGTACCGCAGTGAAAAGAAAATGTACTTAGTAGGTCATCAGTCAACAGATACCATGTATCAGGTACTGTGTTGGCGCTGGAAGAAGACATGAGAGGTGAGGGGGAAGACACGATGCCTGGCCAACCGCGGCCATACACCTCCAAAATAAGACAAATCATGGCCACGGGCAATAGTAAAGTTGAGGAAGTAGGAGAGTTTATATATGTTGAATGAGTCAGGGGACCAAGTCGTTCTGGATTAGAGATTTCTTTAAGGGGGGTCATGGGATATTTGGCTGAAAGAGAAAGTTGGAGTCTGACTGTGACGGCAGTGTAGGGTTTGAGGTGAGTGGCCAGATGAAAACCACATCAGGGGAATCTTCTCTTTACTCTCTCCTCAGTGCTAGGTTAGGTGCTCTCTCCTCTAGGCTCCCATAATCCTCTGGGCCCAGTTGTAGCACTTTGCAGGCTTTCCTATTATTCTCTGCTTCCTGGCCCCTATTCCCCTTGAACTGATTTTCTTGTGGAAAGAGCCTGTGTCTGGTTGATGTGCATATCCCTGCTGCCTAACAAAGGGCTTACCCAATGGCCAGCTCTCAGGAAATGTTTATTGATGGGATGGGATATAAGGTCACATCTCTGAAAGAGCAATCTGGAAGAGTGAGCAGGGAAAGGAGACCAGTTGGAAAGATGGTGCCCTGGTACAGACAGGAGGAAATATGGCCCTAACTAAACAGTAGCCATGGTGACAGAGAAGAAGGGAGGATGTCAGATACACTTTGAAGGCAGAATGGACAGGACTTGGGAACCTTATTTTACACCAACCTGAGGAGATAAAACAAAATGGCTATCAAACTGGAGTAGGTTGCCCACAAGGTAGTGTGGTAGGTCCTGAACACCCTACCAGGATTAGCCAGCCCCTGCTTCCACTTTGTGTGCCATTGGTCACAGACCTAGGTGTCTATGGGAACCCTGGCCCTTCTGTTCTTTTCACGTTGCAGAGTCCCCAGGGAGCTCAGGCTGACCAGTAGGATGAGGCTCCAGAGTGATGAACCAGCATTTGGCCGTCTTAATCCTATGGTCTCAGCTCAGCTCCCACCACCTGGAGGTGTCAAACAAAGCATTGCCAAACAAAGACATGAGAGTCTCCTTTTCCTGGCTGTGCCTGTTTCGTTCCACCTCGGTCTTTCTGCAGCTCAGGAAGGGAGGGGTGAGAGCAAACCACGGAACTTTTCAAAATCCCGTTTTCCAAAAGCTAAATCAGATTCATTCTGTGTCTCCTGCACAGACTGCATTAGTCTGGGTAATGTAAACACTGTGAGGCCACAGCTGTCTGCCAGCTGCAATGCTGAAGCCCATTTCGGGGGGCATGAAAAAACCTGTCTGTAACTATCACAGACGAGAAGTGTTAGCTAATGAATGGTCCCTGCTGAGTCCAGAGCCCAGCTGAGTTATTTCAGTCTTGGGCCTTAGCAGAGATTTTTATTGGGTAACAAATCTCAAATGCTTCAGTCACCCTCTAGACCCCAGATTGGAGCCAGTCCCTCAATCCCCCCAAAACTAATTCACTCCAGGGACATTCCTGGTTGCAGCTCAAGAATCTTAGCATTTGGAGTGTTGGGTGATTGCTCAAGGAGGGTATGGCGGGGCCTTAATAATCACATGAGCCCTCTTAGGCTCCCCGGAGTAGTGTGGACAGTGGTGTTTTCCAAGAGTAGGACTGTCAATGGCTTCCACCAGGGCCAATCAGCTTTGAGTGGCCTGACCAAAGAACAGTTGGCTTTGAGTTGAACATCACTGTTTCTGCTAAGCCTCAGCCTAATCCTTTGGTTCTTGCTGGCACCCTTCCTACTGTTCTTACTCCTCCTACATGGGCTTAGGTCAGGGGAAAGGCCACAGGGCCAACATGACACCAGATTGAAGGAGATGAGGGCTAGGGCCCAGCCATTTTGTGGGACATTGGCCTAGAACATGAGCACCTCATAGCTGTCCCCTCTAGCCTGCTTGGGGTAGAAGCAGGTACCCAGTTATCAGCCCCTGTACATGTGCACTGTCCTAGGGCTGTCTGTGAATTAGAGTCACACAAAAGACAATCAAATGCTAAACCCAAGCCAATGAATTTTTTATTGTGGTAAAATACAAATAACACAAACTTATGACCTTAACCATTTTTAATTTTTTTTGAATTTTTTTTTTTGAGAAGGAGAGAGAGTGAGCAGGGGAGGAGCAGAGAGAGAGGAGAGAGAGAATCCCAAGCAGGCTCCACAGGGGAGGGACAGAGCACGACACAGGGCTCGAACTCACAAACTGTGAGATCATGACGGAGCCAAGATCAAGAGTCGGACGCTTAACCGACTGAGCCACTGAGATCAAGAGTCAGGTGCTTCACTGACTGAGCCACCCAGGTGCCCCACTGTGACCATTTTAAAGTGTATAGTTCAGTGGCATTTAGTGCATTCACAATGTTGTGCAATTGTCACTTCTGTCTAGTTCTGGAACATTTTCATCACCCCCGAAGGAGACCCCATACCCATTAAGCAGTCATTCCCCATCCCCCTCACCCTCTAGCTCCTGGCAGCCGTTAATCTGCTTTCTGCCTGTATGGATTTAACTATTCTAGATATTTTATTTAAGCGGACACATATAATGTGTGGCCTGTTGTATCAAGCCAGCGTGTTTTTGAGGACCTACAATGTGCTAGTCACTGTAAGAGGCATAAGGATCCAGCCTCAGATGCACACCAGGTATCCACAGCTGCTATGTGTTTTGGAACACTTAGCTCACTCAAGACACGCCGGGTGATTTATTTGCACCATCCTGTTTAAGCCACACAACAACTCTCGGAAGTAGGTGATAGTAATGTCTCCATTAAAAAAAATTTTTTATGTTTTATTTATTTTTGAAAGAGAGAGAGAGAGAGACAGCATGAGCAGGGGAGGGACAGAGAAAGAGGGAAACACAGAATCCGAAGACAGGCTCCAGGCTCTGAGCTGTCAGCAGAGAGCCTGACGCGGGGCTCGAACCCACCAACCGTGAGATCATGACCTGAGCAGAAGGCAGACGCTTAACCAACGGAGTCACCCAGGTGCCCCAGTAATGTCTCCATTTTAAAAGCGAATAGTCCGAGGCTCAGAAACATTGAGTAACTTAGCCAAGGATGCACTAGTAGTTAAGAGTCCAACTTAAGTCCTTCTGTTATTTAGCCCAACTTAGAGCCAATCTGCTTACTTAGAGCCAACGTACTGCCTTTGTGGTATGTGTTGCCTGCCTTGTCTTGCCTGCCCTTAAATCCCCGCTGTGACAGACCCCATAGGCAGGGGATAATCTCATGAGGCCCTTGTTAAAATATACATTTGCTGCCAGATAGGAAGCCTGGCATGAGCGCCCCTAGTGTTCACATGCACTTGGGCACACCCAGAGTTCTCTTTAGTTCCCAGAGCACTGACTAAAACCCCACCCCTTTCTCTCCCACTCATGAGAGCATATGGGGATGTTAGAGTTATTTATAGAGAAATCCTTGAATCTGCTTGAGTTTATTTTTCTAAGTAAATCACATACAAGTTTGCCATTTGATTATTGGAAATGAATAATAACTGATTGTCAGATACCAGGGTGTCCTGACATCAAAGATGAGAGCCTCTGGTCCAAAGACATCCTCCTTTGTGACCTATCTGGAGGCCCCAGGGAGGTATAACTCAGCTCCGCGGGTTCCAGTTTGCAGGTGAATTCCTGGATCAGTCAGGTTCCCCCTGGGAACTTGCCTGTTTCAAACAAAGGTCTGGAATGGTCTTCATGAGGCAGCCTCAAAGTCTGTGCACCTGATGTCTAGACTTTTGAACAGTGATTCTGGCTGCATTTGACAAGGACCCTCCTGTCCCGAACACGTGTGCAAGCAATAGCCAGAGCCTGACCCAAGTTCTACAGCAAAAGTCGGTGAAAATGAAAAGGAAAATGGGAGTTGTTCCGCTGTTTTATAGACTCCAGGATGTATGTTTAAAAGATCCACAAATGGGAGTGGCACCCCAGAAAGTTCAATGGAACTGAAAGAGACAAATATTGATACTCAACAGTCAGCTTCTACAATAATAATGGCACTGCCTGAATTCAAATAAGCAGAACAGATGTTCCTCATGTGTTATGAGTTGAAAATCATTCCTTCATGTGGGATCAGTTAAAATCAAGCTTGAGACTTAGTGTATGTTTAATATAAAAACTCTCAATAAAGAGACTTTGGAGGCAAAATCCAAGCGAGGGCATGCTACAGTCATCTGTGCAAATAATCAACTATTCAGCATTTGCCTGGAAGACATCCAGGATGTAAACGTGTGATGATGGCAATCACCAGAAATGGAGGTGGTAATGAGAGACATGTTCTTTGCCATCAAGTCTGACCGGAGCTCAGCATGTATGGTTTTTCTCAGCATAAGTGGAGCTTGGAGCTTGGTGGTAAGGTGAGCCCTGGAAAAAAAAAAAAAAGGAAATTCTTTTGACATTTAATATACCTCAGAAAAATTTTCGAGAGATAGGCTCTTGGAAAATGCATGCAACTGTCCCACGGAAGAGCTCATTTCAACTTGAATCAGCCCAGCCCAGGCACTGGGGTGGGTGTAATGAGAGAACTTTGCCATAGTCTTTGCCTTCAGGACCCATCCAGACCACGGAAGCACCTACAGCAGGGCTGGAAGACACAGTGGGAACTATAACCCAACACTCTCATTTCACTGATGAGGGGACAGACGCAGGAATCTCTTAGACGTGCCTCGGGTCGCACAGTGAGTCTGTCCCCAGGCAAAGTTGAGACCTGAGTCTTAGCCTTCATGACTCCACTCTGAGAGCCCACTCAATGAAACAGGTAGAAATCCAAACTGAATATAAAAACATCATTTCCCTTTCACAGTAATGGCATAAAATTAGGATATTACAAGAAAAAACAGAGCTGGCCTGCCCTTTCATTCCACAGCACGGGCTAACAGCCCTTTTTGTTTTAAAGAATTAGTGGAGTAAAATAGTCACCCGATCCCAAAGGAAAAAAAAAACAAAACACAAAACAGGCAGCCACAAAGAAAATCTTAATGAGGCCAGGAAAGGGCCGAAGGCATTGGGATGCTGCCCTCCAAGGCAGGCAGGAAAGATTAGAGCCAAATAGTTGGAGAAATGAAGGCATAGGAGGGGTATCATGTGATTGAAGTCCGCAGAGAAACTCTTGAAGGTGATGGATCCAAGGGACTTAGACACTTCCTCCAGATTTGGGTACAAGAGAAAGGGGCAGCTTCTGCAATGCATATCAGGGAAAATACACAAGAGGCGGCCTCACTGTATGCAGCGGGTTCTAGATGTCCAGTAAACATGAACGAAATGTGGGAACCTTCTTCTTCCAAAAGGTGTTATGAAGGTACAAAGCCACTCTCAAAGAACTTCAAATAAACCAATTTGTGGTTTCATAACAAAAATGACAATACTAATAGTAGCTGGCCATTTGTTGGGCCAGCATGCTGAGCTCTTTACATGGTTCCCTCGTTCCATCCTCACAACCACCCAGTGTCCATTTTGCAGATGGAGAAACTGAGGCTCAGAGGGGTTAAGTCAAACAGCTAGTCAGGGATGGTAACCCACCCTCCAGTAAGATCTCCCTTAATCCCCGAACATGGCAACACTCCACCAACCTGCCTCCTATAATTGTGATGCTTGCTTGAGACTCTCCCTCTGGCAGTAAAGAGCGCTGGAAAAAGTGATGCTTGAGAACGTTCGTTCTGGTCGGTGGGAAAGATGACCTGGAAAGAGAGACCCTGGGACCAGGGAATCAGTTAGGAGGCTTGAACCAGTGAGAGGAAATGACAAGTCGGATTTTGTGAGATTGCTTGAAGGAGGAACTGACAGGCTCTGAAGACATATGGGATCCTACCGTTTTAGACTTCGCTTTTTTCATTTAGGACATCATGGAGATCTTTCCGTGACAGCACATACAAATCCATCTTGCCCTTTTTTGTGACGGCTTAGCTAAGATTCCATTCTTTGGGAGCACTGCTATCATAAACACTATTTCGGTGGGCACACTGGATGTACGTGTACCTTTGCATCCTGGTATATATACAGGATCGTCTCCAAGGGGTGGAATTTCCAGGCTGAAAGGAACATATTTTAAATTTGGATAGGCTTTTTGGAGAAGATTTTCATAGTTGAGGTGATTCATATTTTAAAATAGAGATGGGGCAAAACCTTCCTTGGTAGCGTTCAGGAATAACCGGGTTGGTCACCATTCCGAAGTGTAATCAGAAAGCACAGGGCCTTCCATGGCTTTCTAAACCGGACAAACATCAATATTATTGCAACTAATGACAGGAAGAAAGAGAACAGAAGGCATGGTAACCCTTTGGGAACCATTTTCGAATGTTGGCGATCTAGCAACTCATCTCTCTTCATTACTTAATGTTAAAGGAAGGGGACCTGAGCAGCTGGATGGCTGTGACTAGAGCAGACGGCCTTTCCCCAAAAGGGGGACTGGCAAATTGAATGGAAGGCGATTTTCAGACATAATAGCAACTTGACTTTATTTGTAGTTTCGAGGCGATTGGCTATCATTTATAGTCAGGGAATCCAAGTAACCTCTTAAAAATAGCTCCCAAAGGGAAGAGAAGGTAACCGTGAATAGTATTGTTAAGTATAATGGTCTAGCCTCCCCACCCCCAAATGACGTTTTGGTACTCTGCTGGCAGGGTCAGTTCTGGGTGACAAATTTCCAGCAATGTCTCCGACCAAAACGCTGCGTAGTCCTGGTGCCCAGATCCTGGGCATCATGAACCAAGTAAGAAGTAAGAAGTGGGCAGGGAAAGGGGTAGCCTTACTCTGAGAGAGAGGGCTAGTTCTCTCTCTCTCAGAGAGACAAGTGGTAACAAATGCAGGCCGTGTTTAGGGAGACACCTATGTATGGGGATAATAAGCCTACTTCTTAAAGTTTTTTCAGACTGGACGAGAAAACAGAATACCACCCTTTTGTTCATTCACTCAACAAATGTTTCCTGAGCATTTACTGTGGATAAATACATAGATTCAAATGGTAATGGGTGCTTTAAGCAGAAAAAAAACAAAAACAAAAAAACTAGTTCTGTGAGAGAGAAAATATGGGTCGGGCCTGGGCTGCGGAGTCAGGATGGCCTCACCAAGGTGGCCTGACATTTAAAGTGAGTCCTAAGTGAAGAGAGGGGGACCAGTCGCTTAAAAAGTCAAGGGGAGAGGGGCGCCTGGGCGGCTCAGTCGGTTGAGCGACTGACTTCAGTTCAGGTCATGGTCTCACGGTTTGTGAGTTCGAGCCCCGCGTCGGGCTCTGTGCTGACAGCTCAGAGCCCGGAGCCTGCTTCGGATTCTGTGTCTCCCTCTCTCTCTCTGCCCCTCCCCTGCTCATGCTCCGTCTCTCTCTGTCTCAGAAACAAATAAACATTAAAAAAAATTTTTTTTATTTTATTTATTTTTTTTTTAATTTTTTTTTCAACGTTTTTTATTTATTTTTGGGACAGAGAGAGACAGAGCATGAACGGGGGAGGGGCAGAGAGAGAGGGAGACACAGAATCAGAAACAGGCTCCAGGCTCCGAGCCATCAGCCCAGAGCCTGACGCGGGGTTCGAACTCACGGACCGCGAGATCGTGACCTGGCTGAAGTCGGACGCTTAACCGACTGCGCCACCCAGGCGCCCCCAAAATTTTTTTTTTTAAGTCAAGGGGACAGCCTTCAAGGCTGAGGGAAATGTGTGTAAAAGAACTTGGGGGAATCAGACTCTTAGGGTTACCGGTCAGGCAGGAGACTACCTGGGAGGTGCTCCCAGGCTTTCCACCGGGCAAACCAGAGTGCTCCAGGCCTTGTGGTTGCTCAGAGGCCCAGAGACCCAGGTGGGTTCCAGAGATCAACCAGAACAAGTTGCCCAATGAGGATCCATGGTAATGGCCTGCGTATAGCTTCAGCCAGTTCAATAAGGTGAGCTTCCAGTGTATTCCCAGACCCCAGGGCCTCAGAGAATCGTGTCCCAGTGATTTCCATTTCTGCTCATTGCTTTCCGTCAGCAGAGAATGGCTGCTTGCTGAAAACCTGGGCCTCACCTTGGTTAGGGTTAACGACTGAGGCAGCTCTGGCCCTCAGGAAAAGAACAAGCAGCAACGGAGAGCGAGAGCAGTAACCGGAGCCAAGGAAGCAGCCCCTGCCAACAACTTCCGTTCCTTCTCTTTCCGTCGGCATGGCTGCCCAAGGAGCCCCCAGTGACTGTTTATGGTGATCTGTTTGTTTCGCAATTGACAAAGAAGGAGGGAGCCCTATCTGACATTTTTGCCCAGAGGCCCCAGATTTTTCAGTATGAAACTGCCAAATACGCAATTTGGGGTGGATATTTGGCTGAATCACTTTGAAGGGCCTGTCAGTGCCTAAAATGGAAATTGTTAGAAAGCAGAGGCGGTCGGTTGCCAGCAACCATGAAATGGTAATGACCAAATCATTTATTTTTGCAACGAAATGTCATCCCCTCACACTACAAAGGCAGGGTTTTTTCTAGTTTGAGAGTACCGACTACCTCTAAAAAACCTTCCAAAGCGATTCTGTGTGCCACGCACGTGGGCACACGTGCCCTGTCGCCCTCCCAGCCTCCGTCTTCCCGCCTCACCAAGCCTCCTCCATGTTCCCGGAGCCCAGCTGCAACCTGGGATGAATTAAGAGGTTGGCTGATTGTGAAAGGTAACCAGGCTTTAGCCACCCTATAAAATGAGGGGGAGTTCATTTGGCTATTTATAAGATGGTGTGTGGCCGACTTTACCACATGGCAAGGTCAGTAAGCAGTAATAGACTATGCCCAACAACATGATGTAGGTCTTTTTAACAATCTGTTTGAGTCCAGCTCGAGGAGACATGACACTTCATAAGGTTTTACTGTACGTATCTGCTCAAGTAGCAGGCGAATCAGGCAGGAGCTCTAATTCTGTATCTTTTATTTTTAAACTCTGGTACTTTCTTTTTAGCTTAGGAGGAAGAGGCTGGAAAATACATTGTGGGCTCACACTGGGGAATGAAAGGAGATCCTGCTATTTCTTTGAAAACAGCCATTAAGATACTGTTCCCGAGGGCCGGTTCCTGGCGGCCTCAGGTCCTTCTTTCCTTTTTTCCATATTGACTCTTTGTGTTAGGATCAGTGAAAACTTACACTGCCATAAGATTTCTTTTAAAATAATACTTTGCAAGACTTTTGGCCTGAAAACATTTCAATAATGTCTGCACATTCAAAACTGAGAACTAAGATGGTTCCGTTTGGCTTTCACCGTAGTAAAAGCTTTGAGAGTCATATCTTTGGATCCCGGTCATTAGTCCACGAGTTTCGTGACCGGCTTCTTTTTCCACAGAAGTGGTTTTCCCCGTTTCCTCGTTTGTGATTGTTAGTGTGGGATCCATTTCGTAAGTAGGTCTGGTTTTAAAAATAAGTTTAAAAATAAGACCTTACCATTTAGCCGGGGACCTTGGCCGTCTGAATGGGGCAGTCTCTTGGTATCTCGCTACCTTTGAAGCCCACGCTTCCGGAATCCCTGTTATGCAAGGGGTTATGGCTCTGATGTGTGGGTGAATCCCTCCTTCCAATTCCCTCACAGGGTTGGCTCCAAGGGGAATTATAAATTAGGTCAAGTCTGTAATCTCTGTCCCTTTCCCAAACTTTTAAGAGCCATCTAACCCTCAGTCCACATGCATCTGATCCCATTATCTCAGCTTCAGTCTCCTTATCTGTAACATGAAGGGCTTTCACTATGCAAGCTCTGAGTTCTCCCCCAACTCTGACATGTGACAAATCTAATGGATTTACCAGCGCAGAGGAATATGGCCATTTCCCAACACTTTCTTTAGTTTGGGTAAACCCATTTTCTAGAACGATCTTTCCCTAGGTTGCCCTTGTAAGAGGAAAACATGACTCATTTCCAGTGTCTTAGAGTCCACACTTGGCAGTTCTGCGTGAGGAAACTTTGCTCTCTGTAGAAGGGGCACAGAGCACCCTGGAAACCAAGCCGGGCACATGTACCTCACAAGGAATGTAGGCACATGAGGCAGGTGGGGTGGGCAGTCCTCACAGGGGCCAGAATCATCCGTAACATCTCATTCCTCCCATGAAGCTGGCCCCACTCAGAAGCATGATGGTTCAGAGCTGAGCCCTGGGCCAGAAGAGCAGCTCCCCTGCTTACTAGAAGTTTAACCTGGAGCAAGTTAATTAACCTCTCTGTGCCTCAGTTTCCTAATCTGTAAAACACGAATAACAGTTGTACTTTTGTAAGGATTAAATGAGGTCAAATAAGCATGTAAAGTGCCTAGAACAATGCCCAGCACACACATAACAAGTGTTCGGTAAATGCGAACCATTTTCATCGTTGGGCACACATGTCCAGATGCAGTCCCAGGAGTGGAGAGGGTCACCTTACATGAAGCTGTTCTCTCTCTCAGAGGTGCCCCAGACTCTCTGTGCTTTAGAACAACTTTTGTGAGGTATCTGATCCGAAATAAGTGACGTCCTCCTCTCTGCAGAGCTAAGTGTCCGACGGATAGTCCGTCTATCCCAGCCTTAGTCCGCCTAGGTTCACAAGTCAGTGATAACAACCAGAAGGGTGGCAAACATCTGATGAGAGGAAAACGTGGTCATCTGAACCTAAGCAATTGCCTCCCTTGCCCGCAGAGGATTTATCATAACTCCGACCTGAAGGCTCTCGGAGGTAACAAAGGATCTTTTAGAAAAGTGCGTTCCCTAGGGCTTCTCCATGTCTACAGAGGTCCAGACAAGAGAAAACAGATTGCAGTTAGATCCAGGGAAGACATTTGTAGCACAGATAGATAAAACACTGGGCCAGATTCCCAAAGCAGGTTATATGGTGTCTTCCCTTGGTAATTTCAGAAGAGAACAGCTGGTCATCTGTCCTAGATTGTCTCGGACTGTCAGAGCAAGCAAGAAGAACACTTAGAGGTCATCTTATCCAAGCCTTGGTTTTAAGCCTGAGAATTCTAAGACCCAGAGAATGGAGACAATGACCCTATAGTCACATAGCTAATTATTGGCAGGGCCAGTACTTAGGTCATAGGCCAACAGATCACGCCATTGCACCATACTGGTTTCCAACTGCTGTCCCTTCTAGTTCTGGAATGCTCTGTATTGCCAACATACTAAAAAGTAATTGAGGCCCACCCAGAAGGACTCAAAGGTATCGAGCAGTGCCTAACTTCCAGCTCCTCCAATGTATCCAACCTGATTTTGGAGCTCTGGCTGTCAAAGCATTTCAGCCAAGCCTCCTCGCTCAACTAACTGGTCTTCTAAGCTTACCATTTGAAAGCAGCTGTGGTTAGAGCAGAGCTTGCTGACTCAGCCCATGGAGTAAGGATGACTAAACACAAGAATTTCCTGTTGGGGGGGGGATGGAAAATATCTTTCAAATGCATTTGTTTCAGGGAACCATTCTGATCAGTCAGGACCTGGCCCACCGTGGGCCCATGAGGAAAAGCAGCAGGCTGTCCCCGCTCAGCACCAATGCAGGATTTGCAGATGTTTCCTTTCTTTTTGCTAAACAACCCTGTGGCTGTCTCGGCACCATTTTGGTCTGGCCAGCATTCGCATAGAGCGATATCTGCCAACTGGTACAGCCCAAAGCCAAGGGGAGCGGAAGTCTCCCCTGACCGGAGGGGCCTTTCACATTCCCCTGCTCAGAGGCCTTCCCCCCCAGGGGTGAATGGGGGCTGATCTGCTTTATCTCAAGACAGCTTCAATTCTGAGCCCACCTTGAACTCAAAAGAGAGGATCATTTATGCTGACTGATCACAAAACAGTGTGGGCTGGCTTCCATCTCCAGGGTGCACTCTGGGGAGTTTGCAATCTGGAGTAAAGTCATCATTTTCAGGTCTAAATACCACACAGACATTGGACAACTTTAGGAAACGAACATTGACCTTCAGTTGGATTGCTCACCAGCTTAAGGCATTAATTCAGTGAAACTAAAATTTGGATAAATATTTCAAGGCTCTTGGCTGGGAAAGAGTCTGCCTTGCTCAATTAGAAAGTTGGAGACACCTGGTGCATTTGGGGGCGACACATTTTTACAACTTACAAATTAGAAAGGGGGGCGGGGAAAGAGGGAGAGTGAAGTACTCGGCCATCTTCTCAAAGCAATACATAACTCGAACAGTTCCAACATAGAGGAGTTGAGTCTAAGGCGCTGCCCCATCCTCTCTCTCTCCCCTCCTCATCCCCAGCCGCTCTTTCACAAGGAGGAAACACCACCAACTGCCTTGGAGGTCTCAAAGAGGGTCAAGGATTTATTTTTCATAAGTGAGTAACAATCTCTTATTCCAATGGGGGGAATGTCCTGGGACAGGCAATGTGGAGTAATGGAAAGCAATCTGGTCTTGGGGGAGGGGGAAGGGAGGAGAGAGAGTGCCCCAGTTCCTTGCCACCTAGCAAGGTGAGCTTGGAAGTGTTATCTGACTTTTCTAAGCCTGTTTCAGATCCTGTAAGCATGTAAGGTACATAAAGTACCTGGGAATAATATGGCCTTGATAAGTGTTTTCTGAATTTCTAAATTTCTTGTAGTTATGAATTCTTCTGTTTGTCTAACGCTTTACAGCAAATACACTATTTCTATTTTCACTATCTTATTTGGATCTTACAAGATGCATGTGATGTCAGCAGGGTAAAGACTGTTACCTGTCTGATAGAGGGAAGTGAGGCTCAGAGAGGTCAGGAGGCAGTGTATGAAGGAACAAGGGCTCTAGATCCAGTGTTCCTTCGAACATACCACACAACATCTCATTTTAAGGTGCAAAGGTTTTTAAAGGATAAAGGACGATAGGATCAATGTATCAGATCTATGTCTTGCAACTAAGCACCCTTTGTATGAGGGCTCAAACATTGGAGGAGGGCTCAGAAGAAGCAGTATCAGGCTGTGACTAACAAATAGTATTAAAGATTACAGTAAGACCTTGTCTACTCAAAACACAAGAGGCCAGGGGGAAGTGGCCTTGGAATGACTTGGGTTGGGATTATCTAATATTTTTGTAAAAGAACAATAGGACCTCTGGTTGGCGGGGAATGAACAGTTGCTATTTGGAATAACATGGGCCAGTGTAAAGAGGTTGACTGTAGACTCAGGTGAGTGAGCCAATATATACTTAGTCCACCCCCTTCGAGTACCTGGCTTCTCATGGAGCCATCAGCTGCTTAACAGTAGTGGACTTGTGGCATAAATCTTCTTCAGGTTTCCATAGGTCTTAGAACCCTTGACTCATGGTGCTGATTGGGGCCATTATAGGTCATATAGTCCAATCCCCACCAGTGAAGCCACTCCTGCTGAGTGACTACCCACTCTCTGGTGACAAAAAACTTCTTACCAGCTCTATGTGTCATTTCTAGCTCTGTGCTCTGGCCAGTCCTGATGATGGTCATCTATGCCATCGTCATTTCTTTTCTTCTGTTTTCTTTTCTTTTCTTTTCTTTTCTTTTCTTTTTTTTCTTTTCTTTTCTTTTCTTTTCTTTTCTTTTCTTTTCTTCCCTTCCCTTCCCTTCCCTTCCCTTTCCTTTCCTTGAGAGAGAGTGTGAACTAGGGAGGGGGGCAGAGGGAGATAGAGAGAGAGAATCTTCATCTAATGCTCAGCATGGAGCCTGACATGGGGTTCAATCCCATGACCCTGGGATCATGACCTGAGCCAAAATCCAGAGTCAGACGCTCAACTGACTGAGCTATCCAGGCACCCTGTGCCATTGTCATTTCTGACGACATGGGGCTCTAGGGGAATACAGAGATATTGATGGCAAATGCATCTCATGTAGGCAACTAGGCATAATCCTGAAAGTTATATGAAAACAAAATGTCCATAAAGCAAATCCTGTTTTTTGTGTCTTAGGTTGGCTTGTTATTTAAAGGAATCATTGTTCCCTAACTTATCACTTTTTAAAACGTAGTATTAGATTTGCATAAAGCAGGGATTTTTTAACCTAGGGTCTGTAGTTCTTGGATGAAATACAGGAAGCTCCATGAATTTTTCTGAAACTATGCAAAATTATGTGTTTGCATTTACACATTTCTGTAAGAAGAGAGTCTACAGCTTTCCTCAATTTCTCAAAGGGTCAGCCTCCCAAAAAGTTAAGAACTATTGGTTTACAGGAAGGTAGAACTGTAACTGTGTTCATGAACATCAGCTTGCAACTCTGATTACAGTTTAGTGGGACGGTGGCTTTGTCTTTGTCCATTGCCAGTGTCTGGTTCTCTTCCCTTCTGCTGCCACTGAGGGATGGGTACCCCTGGGGCGTGCTGCCAAGCTTTGATCATCCGCCTGCCCTATTTGAGAGGATTTGAGTGGTGATTGGCCATACAGTTTAAACTTTGGAGGCAGACAGCTCTGTGATGTGGGGCAAGTTGCTTAATCTCTCTGAGCCATAGTTTCCTCATCTAATAGATAGGGATAATAACAGGTTATTGTGAGGATTCTAAATGAGATGATGGCTATAATATGCTTGACACATAGTAAGTGCTCAATAAAGAAAAATGTCAACAGTATCTGTACCAGGTGACCAAGTCCTTAAGAAGACCTAAAGCTCTTTTCTGACTACATGGATAGCTCTTTCTGGGGGCCACCTTGCTGCCCAGGACCATGCCCAGTGGCCCATTCGTGGGCATGAGCACAAAACCAATCGGACCTTTGCCATTTTGTCAAAACACAGGCTTTGGCCCGTTCAGTGCCGGTCCTCTGCTGTCAAGGAGGCTAAAACCGTGTTTGATTATTGAACATGGGAATTCTATGTAGGGATGCAGTCTGTGGCTACAGGAGGCCAAAACAACTGGTGCAGTCAAATTGGCTCCAGACCTTGGTCAGTGCTTTGGCATGGCAGCAATGACAGTATCCAAAAGGCTTTCTCTCTCTTGTTCCTGTCTGAGTCTCAAAACAGCCAGATGAGGTCAGCAGGGCAGGTGTCAAAGAAGCCATTTATGGGCAGCAATCATAGAAGCAAGTCTGGGAGTTTCAAGGACTTGGTGAAAATGTGAGGTTTTGCAAAAAAAAAAAAAAAAAGCAAAACGAGTTAGCAAGAAATGTTTACTGAGTATCCGTTTTTGAGTTTTTTGAGTTTATTGGGAACAAATGAATATAGCACAGAACTAGGCACATAGGAAAGGCTTATATAGTCAGGTTGGGGTGTCAAGAATTCCATGAGAGGGAATCTCGTGAGACAGTCTAACAAGTCATTGGATGCTCTGGTACAATCAAGGGCTGTAAGACTTCAGAGAAGGGAAGACATAAGTCAGTGACAAATGAAAGCTTCTTTTTTTTTAATGTTTATTTATTTATTTTTATGAGAGAGCGCATGAGAGCGCAAGGGGGGGGAGGGGCAGAGAGCTAGGGGAACAGAGGACTGTGCACCGTCAGCACAGAGTCCGATGCGGGGCTCGAACCTACAAACCATGAGATCGTGACCTGAGCCGAAATCAAGAGTTGGTCGCTTAACGCACCGAGCCACCCAGAGGCCCCAAAACGCTTCTGAAAAGAGGCAGGCCCAGGGCGTGGAGGCGCTTATACGGTGGCGAAACAGGGGGCTGCTTTTGGAAAGTAGCAGGGATTTTAGTTGAAGGGGTCATCGAAGGCCTCAAATGCCCAAACACGAAGGGAAGGGTGTGGACTTGATGTGGTAGGCAGTGAGGAGCGGCTAAGTGTGGCAACGGAGGGGCAAGGAGGGGGAATGGAGTCAGAGTCCGACTGGGAGCCACGAAGAAGAATCCGGACTTAAATGGGCAGAACAGTCTGGGCTAGCAGGAGACCATGGGAACGAGGAGTGAGAGCCTGCTGGTCTCCAGAGCCTTTGCTTCGAGTAACCCCAAGAGTTTTCTCTTTGTTTTTGTTCCTTTCTTTTTTTAAAGTATAATTTATTGTCAAACTGGCTTCCACACAACACCCAGTGCTCATCCCAACAAGTGCCCTCCTCGATGCCCGTCACCTTAATTCCAGTATGGTTAGTACACAGTGTTGTATTAGTTTCAGGTGGACAATACAGTCATTCAGCGGTTTCATACATCACCCGGTGCCCATCACGGCAAGTGCCCTCCTTAATCCCCATCACCTATTTCACCCCTCCCCCCACCTCCTTCCCCTCTGGTAACCATCAGTTTGTTCTCTATAGTTAAGAGTCTATTTCTTGGTGTCTCTCTCTCTCTCTCTCTTTCCCTTTGCTCGTTTGTTCTGTTTCTTAAATTCCATGTATGAGTGAAGTCATATGGTATTTGTCTTTCTCTGACTTATTTCACTTAGCTTGATACCTTCTAGATCCAGCCATGTTGCAAATGGCAAGATTTCATCCTCTTTATGGCTGGATAATATTCATCGTATGTATACCACGTCTTCTTTATCCATTCGTCTATCGATGGACACTTGGTCTCCTTCCACAGTTTGGCTGTTGTGAATAATGCTGCTCTAAACGCAGGGGTGCATGTATCCCTTTGAATCAATGTTTTTGTATTCCTTGGGTAAATACCCAGTAGTGCGATTGCTGGATCGTAACGTAGTTCCATTTTTAACTTTTTGAGGAAGCTCCGTACCGTTTTCCATGGTGGCTGCACCAGTTTTCTCTAGCATAAGTAACACCCCTTTCATACAGGCACACGTGAGCTGCTTTGTTAAGACAGCCAGGCAAAATCACTTTCAAAGGAGAAAAACTGAGAGGTGATTCTCCATGTTACAAAATGGTTCTTCACCAGAGGATGCACAGGAGGTCGTTTGACTTAGAAACTCCCCTCAGTTTAGAATGCTTTTGGATTAGAACGGTAGGCTTTTTTGGATTTAGGAAGAACAGCCAAAAATGATAGGGGAAAAGTTTTTTTGAATAGCTAAAGAGGGCGGGGTGGGGGGAAAGCAGTCAAATAGTGCCAGTTGTCCTTGCTTGCGATACGTGGGAACTATATAAAACTTACAACTTATGAAAATACTAAGCTGCAGTAATTTTTAAAATAATTTAGTAAGTTGCAGTGTATGAGGATTAACCAATAGTAATAATAATCAACATGGATCAAAGGCTTGCATATTACTAAATGATTTAAAGCCATTACCTGTCTGATCCTCACAACAGTCCTTTGAGATATATTTTACTATGTTCCCCCCATTTCAGAGACAAGGAAAATGATGCCTTCGGGGTAGTTAACCCAAGTACACAGTATCCTTAAAATAACAAGAAAGAAACTCCCCTAAGTTACGTGCACGGTAGCGCCCGCCTCCCAAGGAGGCTTTGGGGTGCAGAGTAACAAAACACCCCCACAGTCCCGCTCCTCAGCCCCTGCCCAGGGTTCCACTTGATGTAGCAGGTCTTAGGAAGCTTTTCAGGTGGAAGAAACGCCTCTCTCGGCCTGCACAGATTGGTCATGGACCTGGTCCAGCAGTGAACGGATTTTGTTGACATTTCAGCATAAAAGGTACAGAGAGAGAGAGACAGAGAGAGAGAGAGAGAGAGAGAGAGGGAGAGAGAGAAGTCTGCAAAGGGGAGCTCGGGATTCAGTTCCCTGGGTTGTCCTGAGAATTTCTTTTCTAGATTTGAACATTTTCCTTTGGGGGAGAAAACCCAGTGCTGTGAAGCAGTCCCTCCATCTAGGTGCTTATTTCTGAGCTTATTTCTTGAGGGGTCCTGCGCTGTCGTGTTTGGGGTCCCCAGGCTAAAACTAAGATCCTGATCTTGTTGAAACTCTTGGACAGAAGCTAGGAGTAGGAAAATCCTGTTTAGTTGCTACAAGCAGTTTGTAGCTTATAAGAGATAAAACCTTTGATATTCGTTTAGAACAAACTACAGTTAACTCTTGAGCAGCATGGGGGTTAGGGGTGCTGACCTCCTGTACGTTGAACAATCAGCGTATAACTTTTGACTTCCCCCAAACTACTAATAGCCTGTCGTTTACTGGAAGCCTTACTGATAACAAAAAATAAATAAATAAAAACAGTCGAGGAACACACATGATTTATTTAAGAAAAAAAAATCTGCATGTAAGTGGACCCGTGCAGTTCAAACCCATGTTGTTCAAGGCTCAGCTGTATTCCTGTTCTAATGATGACGTCAGGCTCCTATATATTGAGAGCTTCCTATGTACATAATATCATGTAAGTTTCACAAATCCTTAAAAGTGAGGTGTCAGTATTATCCCCCAGATAACGGAAGAGGACAGTGACAGACAGAGAGGTTAAGAGACTTGACCAAGGCAAGGCAGTTAGCAAGTGGAGTGCTGGGATTTGAACCCATCATGTTCATGAGCGTGAAAACCTTTCCCCTGGAAACTGCAAATTCATTTCCCTGCAAATTTCAAGCAGAGACCCTACTGAAAACTAAAGTGTGGTTCAAGAAGTGAAAGTGGCTTTGCGAGGAGAGAGATAGGATGTTGTCTACATGGGAGGCGGGGAAGCACGTCTGCAGACTGGTTTGCTATGGGAGCAATTATATCTCAACCGGGGAGAGAACAAGGCAGCTGAGGGGATAACATGGAGCCAGTCCCTTTAGCTGGGCTTGAGCCCTGAGGGGAGAGGGCCAAGGCCAGAGGCTTATCGGCTCCGGAAACTGCATCACCAGGAATACTGTTTCTAAACCCGGTTGTGGTAGAGTCGGGCAGAGGGGACACTCGGCTCATTGCACTGACCTACGCTGCTCTTGTGACTGGTATCTTTTGTTCCTATTTTCGAAGTGCTAATTGCTGGTATCGAAGGAAGCTTTTGATTTCTGCGTGTTCACTGTGTATCTAACTACTGTACTGAACTCTCATTAATTCTGATTTAAAATTACAGCTCACATCTCTTGGGTTGTGCAGATATGCAAGCATATCGTCAATGTATACACACACACACACACACACACACACACACATCTTCATTTTACAGATTAAAAAAACTGAGTTTCGGGGAGGTTTAGTAACTCCCTCTAGGTCACACAGCTAATAAGTGACTGCACAGATTAAACAGTAGACCTACCTTCAGATCCTGAGACCTAAATCACTATACAATAACATTTCTCTTAGGGGCGCCTGGGTGGCTCCATTGGTTAAGCATCTGACTTTGGCTCAGGTCATGATCTTGTGGTTCATGGGTTTGAGCCCTGCATCAGGCTCTCTGCTGTCAGCATGGAGCCCGCTTCTGATCCTCTATCCCCCCCTCTCTCTGTCCCCCTCCCGCTTGTGCTCTCTCCCTCAAAAATAAAAAGAAACATTAATAATAATAATAATATCTCGCTTATTCATGTGACTTTTTTGTAAAAATGGGATGAAGCTCTTCATGTTCTTTGTAATCTCTTTCTTTCACTTAATACACTGTAATAATTTACTTATATGCCTAAGTATTATTCAATAACATTTTAATGGATGCATAAATACCTTTGTCATGAGGGTAATAATTAACATTTATTGAGTACTTACAATGTGTCAGGCATCTTGACATAGACTATTTCTTTTTTTAAAAAAATTTCATGTTTATTTTTCAGAGAGAGAGAGAGAGAGAGAGAGAGAGAGAGCATGAGCAGGGGAGGGGCAGAGAGAGAAGGAGACATAGAATCTGAAGCAGGCTCCAGGCTCTGAGCTGTCAGCACAGAGCCTGACGTCGGGCTTGAACCCACAAACTGCGAGATTGTGACCTGAGCTGAAGTCAGATACTTAACCAACTGAGCCACCCAGGCGCCCCGACATAGACTATTTCATATAAGTTGTATCTACATGACAGCAGGATCACTGGTTGTTGCAATCACATCAGTTCAAAAACTCTGGCCTGCTACTCTCCTACCTGGTAGTGCCCTAACCTGTCGCCCCCAAGCAGCTTTGGGGCGATGGGATCTGCATGGATCGCTATGTCATGTGATGCAAAATGCCCATGTCTTATTGACATGGGTAAAAAGCAAACTGCAAGCATCTGGGCTGGGCAGAGGGCATGGCAAGGGTGACAAGAGTGACCCTTGGTGTTGGCAGGGCTTCCTGGGGGGAACCTAGTGTTACTAGTATAAACAAGGGACAGAGAAAAACTATACTCTAGTTTCTTGGAAGCTTTGAGATGATACTGCAAGGAAAACCACGTCAGAGAAGAGATTTTAGGGGCTTCAGGAGCCAAAGAGGAGCAGGCACCATTGGTGGGCTAGAGGGAGAAGATATAGTGAAGATATGAACATCAATATCTTGCTCATAAATGTGATCCTTTCCCATTGATGTACAATGACTACCTAATGCATCCTGGCTGCTATGGACTGAAGTATGTGCCCTCCCCAAATTCCCGTGTTGAAGCCCTCACCCCGCAATGTGATGGTATTTGGAGACGGGGCCTTTGGGAGGTAATTAGTTGAGATGAGGTCATGCAGGTGGGACCCTCACGATACGATTAGTGCCCTCATAAGAAGAGACACCAGAGAGCTTGCTCCCCCTCTCTCCCTGCTGGACATATACTTCAACTGATTCCCTACATTCTGAAAATGTTAGAGAAAAGTGGTTTATGCTTCTCCAATGGCTCTCAGAACAGCATTAGAAAAATATATTTTATTCGTTCTTTTAAAGAACTCCATAAATAATTATCGAGTGCCTACTGTGTGCCAGGAACACTTCTCAACAGTGACCAAGGCAGGTGCGATGCTTTATTTTCAGATAGCAGGAGAAACCCGTGTACAATTTGGCAGCATGAACTCCATTCACAATGCCATGCAGCCCTCACTGCTATCTAGTTCCAAGACATTTTCATCACCCCTAAAGGAAATCTACCCGTTAAATACTCCCCCCCCCACTTTCTTCCTCCCCACCCTCACCCCCCCAGCCCTATGAACCACTAATCTACTTTCTGGCTCTGTGGTTTTGCATAATTCTGGATATTTCATATAGCTGGGATCATATAATATGTGTCCTTTTGTGTCTGTGCTCTCATTCTAGCCGTGTTTTCAAGGTTCATCCATGTTGTAGCATGGATCACTGCTTGCTTCCCTTTAGGGGTGAATCATATTCCATAGTATGAGTAGACCACGTTTTGTTTATCCATTCATCAGGTGATGACATTTGGGTTGTTTCCACCTTTTGGCTATTGTGAATGGTGCTGCTGTGAACATTGATGAACAAGTTTTTGTTTGGACATAGATTTCAGTTCCCTGGGGCATATCCCTAGGAGTAGAGTTGTGGGTCATATGGCAATACTGTGCTTACTGAGGAATCAGGGAAAGGGCCCACTTTTATACTGAAGACGAAAAACAACCCAGCAACCAAAAAACTAATCATTTGAAACTTTTTGTTTTTTAACATGTTTAAACATTGTAAGTAGTCTGGCCACATTTGTGACAAAATGGATTCTCCTCTCAAGGAGGCTCAAAGTGAGCCATTCAGTGCATGCTCGTTTCTACAGTTAGAAAAACCACACAAACACCAGTTGCTATTGGCCGGCCACGGTGATACCCTCGCAATCTGTGAACACCCTGAGGACAAAGGCTTATCTAAGTCACCTCTGTTATCCCAGCGCCTGGCACAGTCAACATTTGTTGGTGGAAGGGGACAAGAATGCCACCCAGCCCCCTGGGAGAGGTAATCTTGGGCACCCTCTCTTGTCCCCATGTCTTCACAGGGTCAAACCAGGCTTGATAGCACATTCCACATACACAAATGGGCAAATCTCAGAAACTGATGCTTGTCAGACCCGGGTATCCTGAATCTTGTTTTGAACAACATGAGCGTCATTCCCTTGGGCGATCTCCTGGTGTCCAATGGTTCGCCTTTCTCCACTGTAACATGGGAATCCTGTTACTGGTTTCTAGTCACCTCACAGGATGGTGGAGAGACTCAAAGCAGATATGGAAGCTGGATGTATGAACATCCCTGGGCCTGTGGAGTTCTCCCCAAGTGGGCAGTGACTGGGCATGATCCCCTTTGGAGCCTGTCACTGCTGTTGACATCGAGAATACTGGTGTGGGAACAAATGCTGTCTTTGTCACGAGCTCAGCTACAGGGGCCTCTCCTTCCCTAAGCTGGCAGCTGAGGCTAAGCACTTGAGATCCCTGGGCCAGCTGTTGTGAAGTAAATGCCAGGCAGTAGGTAAGGCAGGATTCAGAGCTGGGCAGACAGCCAGGCTAGAGTGAGAGCACAGATGGAGGGGGGGGGGGGACACAAAAGTTGGCAAACAAGTATTTTCCAAGGGGGGTTAAAAAATACAATTTTGCTTCTTAAGTAGACAAAGCACCAAAGGGGGCAGGGAGGAGGGCTGCCTAAAAACTCCTGTTTTAACTCACTATCAGCGAAAGAAGATTCTAGTACCAGAAAGGCACTGTGAGCCGTGTTTCCCGAGGAGGCTTGCCTGGGAACACAGAAAGATAGCCACACCCTTTGAAGTTTGCTGGGAGCTTACAAAGGGCAGCGTTGTTTCCACTGAGGAAGAATGATAGCCCCGCATAATGGTGTCCTTCTTCTCCAAACCCCAGACCTTATGTGATGAGGGGCAAGTGAGCCTGCAGGCCCAAGCAAAGGGGGAGGGGGGAATGCTCGGCAAGACATGCATGCTTTTAGCTTGCTTCCGAGTCAACATGGAAGGTCTTCCTAGGAAGATGGTATGGTCCAAGTCAGGAGTCTGGTTCCGCTCTATTCCTAGGAGGACTGCTAAACCATACCAAGATGCCTTGTTCATTTGACGATGGCTGATAAAAATTTCCAGGTGGACATATCTTCCATCATGCTTGATAGACGTCGGTGAAACATGGTGTGAACTTAAAGGTTATAGGGATAAAAGATCATTGAGAAAAAAATGGCTAAACCCATGGTTTTAAATCAGAATGGGAATGGGTAGGATTTCCAGTGCTGGGATTCCTATCGCACAAAAGGGGAAGGTCAGTAGGCTGGCAATAGCTGTCAAAGGCAGCTCGTCCACCAGTTATTAGGAAACAGAGCCCCCAAATTGAGCTTTAACATCGCCCTGACCAACTTCAG
The DNA here is from genome assembly GCF_023721935.1 of Panthera uncia. Classification (NCBI taxonomy): domain Eukaryota; kingdom Metazoa; phylum Chordata; class Mammalia; order Carnivora; family Felidae; genus Panthera; species Panthera uncia. The sequence continues at coordinate 106,595,207 of NC_064817.1, read as the reverse complement.
GATGCCTGTGGTATTGCATCATGCATGCGTATGTCAGGGACCACTTCCAAAATTCTGACTCATTTCCCAGGCCAATGAAACCATGTCAGCATATGAGTTTCATTCCTGGTGTCATCCCAGGGAATTTTTGTCAGCCCTGGTGCCTGGGAATGATTCCATTAGACCTGGGAGGAGCGGTGTGGTGCCATGGCAAGAGCCAGGCGAAGCCCTAAGCTCCAGCCCTAGCTCTGTCGCCAATTAACTGTCATTCCGAGTGAGTCTTTTAACCAATCTGTATCTTGGTTTCTTCAGCGGTTAGAAAGAGACTGTTTAATGAGATGATTTCGTCCCTTCTGGCTTTAAAAATAAAAACGTCTGTTTCTTTGTGCTGAATTTGACAAAAGATCGTTGTGGATATGCAGATCATCTGTTTGATCATTTTTTTTTTTTTAGATCTGTAAGGAGTCTTGAAGATCATCTAGTCCAACAACCCCTTTGTCGTACAGATGTAGAAACCAAGAGCCAGAGAGGAGAAGGGAGTTGTTCAATTAGTGCAGAATCAAGGTTTAGAGATCAGGTTTCTCGATTCCCAGTCCAGTGCGTTTTCCACTACATTTATTTTTAAATCAGAGTAATGCATGAGCATGGTTCAAAAATACCAAATAGTACAAGAGAGCTTGGAACAAAAAACAACAGTTCTCGGCCCCACCCCTAGTCCCACTCCTCAGGGGCAACCATTTTTAACAGATTCTGTTTTCAGTTCATCTGGTGGTTACTTCGGCATCACTAAATAATATGCCTCTACTCCTATTTCTTGGTTTATCCATTTTGGATCTTATCTACTGACTCCCGGCTATAAAAAAAAAAAAAAAAAGGAGCTCACTTAACATTACTCCCAACCTCCCCTCTTTCCTCCACCTCCCCATGTTTGATAGTGTTATCTTTATGAGATTTTTTTCATTCACTTTTTAAAGTAACATATGGTAAAATTTACTATTTTTGGTGTATAGTTAGTTTTATGAGTTAAGACAAGTATATAAAGTCATGTAACTACCACCACAATCAAGATATAGAACAGTTCATTACCCGCCCTGTCCAAATTTTCCCATGCTGCCTTTTGTAATCAGTCCAGCCTGCTACCCCCAACCCCAGATAACCACTGCCCTGTTTTATGTTGCTATAATTTTGCTTTTTCCAGAATGTGATAGAAATGGAACAACGGAGTATGTGATCTTTTGAGATTGCATCTTTCACTCAGTATAATTACTTTGAGATCCATGCATCAGTAGTTCATTCTTTTGTATTACTGAGTAGTATTCCATTGCATGGATGTACCACAGTTTATGCATTCACCAGGTGAAGGACATTTCGGTTGTTTCCAGTTTGATAGTATTATTTTTAGCCATTCCATTGGCTACCTTTTAAGTTGCAATCGTATTCTTAAACCCATATTTCTTGAGCCATCATCCACTATCTATGAAGTAGATCTTCTTCAGCATAGTAAATGCTTTTGATTGGATTTTAAACATGATACTTTCATTCATTTACACTCGGTTTTAACTCAATTTCATTTGAGGGTGTAACTTTTCATGGGGGTCGGAGGGGTGGATTAAGTGCTATCCAGCAGCCCTGTTCAGGGCTACAGCTCTTCTAAATGGCTCCTGTAGCATAGACGGCCTTCTCTAGTACCAGACGTGCTTGTTGCTGGGAAGATATACATGTACTTTCTTTTCTGACCATTGCTAACTCAGACAGTAATTTTGGGGAAAAAGACCTTTCTTCATGTGGATTTCAGCTTTTGTCTGTCATGCTTTTTCTGTTCCAGCTGCCTTCACCAGCAAGCACAAAGCCACATTTCAAAGGAGACTGACAAATTATCCCCAGCTGCCAGAAGGAGGTTAGCTTTCTGTGTGTTCTGTGTCCCCCTTCTCCGATAACCAACAGGTTAATTTTCTAAAAGGAACTGACAAAAGCAGAAATTGTCTTTTTACCCCAAATGGTTTTTTTTTTTTTTTTGCTCTTTTAAAAGATGTGAATTTGTAATATTCCTCTCCATTCATGCCCAAATGTATGCTGGGAAATACAGCATAAATGATCACAACTGAACGTTTATTATTTGCAAGATTCATATTAATGCATTTTTAAAGTGTTTACCAGAGCCAAATTATTTTTTAAATTTGTTAGCACAGTGTCTTTCCTCAAAGAGTAGCCATTTAAAGACTGAATGATATCAGCCTTGGCTATAGAGATGTGTATGTTGTTCTATTTCACTTGCTTTTTAAACCATCTTTGTGTATGTACCTTATCTACTTAGCATTTACACTGCATAACAGGAGTGAGTCTAATACCTGCACAGTACCCTACACATAATAGGTGCTCAGCAAATGCCTTTTAAATTAAAATGGTCCAAAATAGTGTTATGTATACATGAGGGTGAAGTATTCTGGATTAATGCAATGAAGCAGGCACTCTCGAACACTACTGGGAATGCAAATTGGCACAACTCTCCCACAGGGCACTTTGACGACATGTGCCAAAACCTTAACAATGTTCTTCTTCTTTCACCCAGTTATTCTCTTTCTAAGGACTTATCCAAAAAAAAATAAAATAAAATAATAGAGATGCACAAAAAATATATAAATATGAAGAGATTCATTGTAACATCTTTTAAAATAGAGGGAAAGTAGAAGCAGCTTAAAAGTTGTCCTTACTACGAAATACTATGCAGTAACATTTATACCATGAAATGCTACATAGTTATTTACAATCCTGTTTAGAAGATACGCAATGAACATACAGTATGATCCCATGTGCGTGCACTCGCTCATATGTGTGTGTGTGTGTGTGTGTGTGTGTGCGTAGAAAAAAGAAGACTGAAAAGAAATAAATAGAAATATTAATACGGGTTACCTCTAGGTTGTAGGATTATGAGTGACTTTCATTGTCTAATTTCTGTAATTTCCAAATTCCTTACAATGAGCTTGTATTACATTATAATCTGAAAAATATCTTTTCCACTTGAAAGAAATAAAGACTATTTCTGATAGATTGAGGGCTTATACTCATAAAGCCCTAGCAGTAAGATATGGAACCATTTCTCAAACCAAGATCAACCCTTCAGATGTCACGTGGAAAGTCACAGCAGCGTTTAGTTTTCAGAAAGACAAAATGAAACCCAGAAGTCTCGTGTTTAAGCATTATGAGCCCAAGTTTGGTATTGAAAGGCAAATGTGTTCATCCTTTTCTCTAGGCCTAGTTAGATTTCATCCTTCTCTCTTCTCATCCGCACCCCTTTTTCAACTGTATAGATATGTGGAACAAATGTTGAGCAAACTGGAAATAAATAAAATCCAATGGCTTTAAAATACCACAAAACCCTCCCTTCCTGTGTACTAATGGCTACCTGCCCACTGTACTCCCCAGAGTATAGGGCTGGAATCAGCCAAAATGGAGGCTTTTCTGATTCAAGCGTGAATACTGCAAATGCTCACAAGAGAGAAAAACTTCTGTCCGTAAAGATTGAGACACAACACGTACAACCTTCTCTCTCCCCTGCGTTCTTAGTTTCATACAATATAAACTAGTGAGCTCTGCTGGGGGCAAAAAAAAAAAAAAAAAACTAAGTAAAAAATCATAGAAGGTGATACAGTATGGACTATTCATAGAAATCTCAGAATCCTAGAGCTTGAAGGAAAACATTCCAACAAGCATAGGGCTCCTTCCAAATACCAGACACTATGCCAGCTTATCTCATAACAACTATCTAGCAATGCATCCCATTTTACAGATGAGGAAATCAAAGCCCAGGGAGGGGTTGTAAATTGCCTTAAATCAGTTTGTTGCCTACAAAGTTTGGGCTAGTCCTACATCTTCCGGAGACTCAGATGAAAAGGGGTTTTCTAGTATAATCTTCCCCTCAGTTCCAAACAGTCCAAATATTTACTGTGCAGTTGTGCTTGGGTATTTTGTTAATAGCTCGGGCTAATCAGGTCCAAAATCAAACTCACAGCCTTCCCCTTGTCTCCCAGTCACCCAGAATCCAAACCAAAATCTGATTGTTTTCTTACTCTCTTTCACCCCACTCTGTAAACAAGTCCTGTCAGTTTTTTCCTTCAAAGAAACCTCCAGATCCTATGCAACCCATAAGACAACCCAACCTTCACCTCCTTAAGAAATCTCTCATCCGGGAGCAGTTAGCATTTGGTCAGCAGCATTCCTTCATGTGACAAACCTATATTGAGTGTCTACCACACGCCAGGTCCTGAGATGGATAATTCGCTTGTTGTATCTCCCCAACTAGACATTAAAAACTCTGGGAGTCTAGAGTATGAGTTTTTCCACAGCCTTTTACATACCTATTGCAGCTCTGGGCATGTATTGAAGACTTGTTTGTTCAAGAGTAGAACAGATTTAAGGAATCTGTCACCAGCTTGGCAGCTGGAGAACTCTGGGGATGCCTTAATCTGTGGTTCTTCCTCAACATCTCACAAGCTACAAGGGTATGATCCACTCATTCAATGAAGACAGCATATCCAAATGTAGCTTTTTAACACCATACCTTAACAAATAAGTAATGAGATTTAACTAATATGAGATGTGGGATCCTCAAAGTCAACTGGGGACTTCTGCCTCCAAGAAGATGGAGTAGATACACTGTTCCCCATTCCTTCCACTAAGTACAACTAAAAACCCTGGATGTTATATGTAAAACAAACATGAGAAGACCAATAAAGATGCAGAGAAGAAGGCCGACTGGCTAAGGACCTCACGAACCAAAGAATGACATGGTAATGCGTTCAACAATTACTGTTCTATACTACAGGAAAAACTGTGACTCCCACCTCACCCCTGCCAGCAATGGCCAAATGAGGAGCCTGACCTTCTACTCCAACCCGGCAGTAACAGGGCAATATCCCCTCCTTTCCCCTCCCAGAGTAGCATCAGAAAAAAAAAAAAAAAAAAAAAAAAACAGCTAAAACAGGGGGTTTGAATAAGATCCAGGGTTTCATTACATAATACCCAAAATGAACAGTATTCAATTTAAAATCATTCATTACACCGAGAACCAGGAAGATCTCAAACTGAATGAAAAAACACAATCAGTAGATGCCAAAACCAAGATGACAAGGATGTTGGAATTATCTAATGAAGATTTTGAAGCTGCTGTCATAAAAATGCTTTACTCAGCACCTACAAACATGTTTGGAACAAATAAAAAGAAAGTCTCAGCAAAGAACTCTAAAGTCTCAGTAAACAAGAATATACAGAGGAGAACCAAATGGCAATTTTAGAACTGAAGACCTCAGTGGCTAGGCTCAAAAGAACAGAGGAGACAAATGAAAGAATCAGAGAATTTGAAGATATAACAATAGAAATTACGCAGAGAGAAAATAGACTGGAACTCAAATGAATAGTGCTTCAGGAACCGGTGATGCTGTAAGAAAAGACGAAAAAGAGAAAAGCTGAACATTTCCAAATTGGGGGAAAGGTAGAAAAATACATTCAAAAAGTTGAGAGAACCCCAAACAGGATGACTCCAATGCACACTCAGACGTATCATAGCCAAACTTCCGAAAACTAAAGACAAAGAAAAAAATCTTGAAAGCAGACAGAGGAGAAAAGATATTACTTACAGGAAAACCATATTTTGAATAAGGAAATTGGCACCTTTTTCAAGTGCTAAACCTGCCAACCCAGAATCCTATATCATGCAAAAGTATCCTTCAGGAATGAAAGGGAAATAATGACATTCTCGGATGAAAAAACTCTAAGAGAATCTGTCACCATCGCACCTACCCTAAATGAGCAGCTAAAGGATGTTCTCTAAACAGAAATTATTAAAAAAAAAAAAGAATTTCTTGGAACATCAGGAAGAAAGAACACAATGAAAATGTGAATAAATTAAATAGACTTTCCTTCCCCTCTTGAGTCTTCAAAATTATGTTTGGTGGTTGAAGCAAAAATTATAACACTGTCTGATTGAGTTTTAAATGCATGTAGAGGAGATATTTAAAATAATTATATTATAAACTGGGGAGGGCAAAGGGACATAAATGAAAGTAAGTTTTCTACACTTCCCCAAACTGGTAAAATAACACCACCATTAGACTGTGATAATTTATGTATATACAATGTAATACCTAAAGGAACCACTAAAATCTATACAAAGATATACACTCAAACCATTACAGATAAATCCAAATGATATTCCAAAAAAATATTCAAGTGACCCGCAGGAATGCAGGAAGAAGAAAAACAGAGAAATGAAAAACAGAAAACAAAAAATAAAATGGCAGACACAGACCCTAATATATCAACAACAATGTTAAATGTAAATCATCTAAATGCATCAATTAGAAGACAGAGATTGGCAAAGTGGATAAGAAAAACATCACCCAACAATATGCACTCTAAAAGAAACTCACTTCAAATATAATAATATAGGGAGATTGAGAGTAAAATGATGGAAACACATATCTTATGCAGACATTAATCAAAAGACAGCATGGGTGTCTCTGGCTCTATTAATATCGGATAGGCTTCGGGTTGAAGAAAATTAGCAGAGACAGAGTGGGACATTATATGTGACAATGATATAATGATAAAATGGTCAGCCCATGAGGAAGACGTAGCAATGCTAAATGTGTATGTGGCAAACAACTGAGCTGTTTTTGAAGCAAAATATGTGAAGCAAAAACTGATAGAACTGAAAGGAGAAACAGATAAATCCCAATTGCAGGTAGAGATATAAACACCCCTCTCTCCATAATTGATAGAACAGCTAGGCAGAAAACAAAGACATAAAAGAACTTAACAATACCATCAACCAACAGGGTCTAATCGACAGTTATAGCACACATTATCCAACACCAGCAAAATACACATTCTTTTCAAGTACCCATGGAACTTGATGGACCACATTCTGCACTATAAAACAAACTTAAACATATTTAGAAGAATTAAAACCACACACAGTGTGTTCTCTGACCATAATGGAATCAAATTAGGAATCAACAACAGAAAGGTAACAGGAACATATCCAAATACTTGAAATTAAATGACATACTTCTAAATAATCCACAGGTCAAAGAGGAAGTCTCGAGAGAAATAAAAAACACATTGAACTAAATTTCAAATAAGAACGCAACATTTCAGGGGCACCCGGGTGGCTTAGTCGGTTAAGCATCTAACTCTTGATTCTGGCTCAGGTCATGATCTCACACAGTTCGTGAGTTTGAGCCCTGTGTCAGACTCCACACTGTCAGTGCGGAGCCTGCTTGGGATTCTCATTCTCACTCTCAATCTCTCTCTCTCAATAAGTAAATAAACTTTAAAAATGCAACATTTCAAAATGTGCGGGACACAGCAAAAGCCATGCTGAGAGGGAAATTTATAGCACTAAATACATACATTAGAAAAGAGGAAAGGTCTGAAATCAGTAAATCTAAGCTCCCACCTCTAGAACCTGGAAAAAGAAGAGCAAAACAAACACAAAGGAAAGAGAAGGGAGGAAAAACCATAAAGAGCAGAAATCAATAACATTGAAAAGAGGAAGACAATAAAGAAAATCAATGAAACAAAAAGCCATTCCTTTCTAAAAATCAATAAAATCAACAGATTTCTAGCAAGACTGACAAAGATAAAAGAGAGAACAAATAACCAGTATCAGGCCAAAACAGAAGATATTACTATCGACCCTGCAGACATCAAAAGGATAATAGGGGACTCTGAAAAGCACAAGCTACCACACTCACCAAAAATAAATATAGTTAGTAGCCCTATAACTATTAAGCAAGTTAAATCCATAATTTTAAAGCTCCCCCAAAAGAAATCCCTAGGCCCGGATGGTTTCACAAAGAATTCTACCAAACATTTGAAGAAAAAGTAATGGCCATTATACATAATCTCTTCCAGAAATTAGAAGTAGTGGGAACATTTCCTATTCATTTCATGAAGCTAATATTACTCTGGTACCAAAACCAAAGCTAGTGTGAGAAAACTACAGATTAGTATCCCTCATAAATATAGATGCAAAAAATTCTTAACAAAACATTAATAGCATATATTCAGCAACACAAAGGAATTATATGCCATGACCAAGTGGGGTTTATTCCAAATATGCAAGTCTGGTTCAATATTCAAAAATTAATCAATGTAAACCACCATATTAACAAGCGAAAGAAGAAATATGACATGATTGCATCCATTGATGCAGAAAAGGCACTTGGCGAAAGTTAACATCCATTCCTGATACAAATCTCTCAGCAAATGAGGAATGGAGGGGAACTTCCTCAACTTGATAGAGGGTGTCTACAAAAATACCTACAGCTAACATTACATTTAATGATAAAAAAACTGAATGCTTTCATCCTAAGAACAGGAAGAAGGCAGGCATGTCCACTCTTACCACCATATTCAACATAATGCTGGAAGTTCTAGCCAGTACAATAGGGTCAGAAACGAAAATAGAAGGCATACAGATTAGAAAGGAAGAAATGAAACTTTTCCTATTAGGTGATAACATGATTATCTATATAGATAATTCCAAGGAATCTATTTTTAAAACTTCTAGAACTAATAAGTGAGTTCAGCAAGGTCACAGGATAAAAGATAAACATATAAAAATCAATTATATTTCTATATAAATGCAATTAATACATGGACACCAGGATCAAAAATACGATACCATTTGTAATTGCCAAAAAAAAAAAAAAAACACTTGGATATATCTAACACAATATACACAAGCCTTATATGCTGAGGGGCGCCTGGGTGGCTCAGTCGGTTAAGCATCTGACTCGTGGTTTCGACTCAGGTCATGCTCTCACGGTTCGTAAGTTCAAGTCCCGCATCAGGCTCTGTGCTGACAGTGCAGAGCCTGCTTGGGATTCTCCCCCCTCCCTCTCTCTCTGCCCCTCCCCTGCTCTCTCTCTCTCTCTCTCTCTCTCAAATGAATAAACTTTAAAAAAAAGACTTACATGTTGAAAACCACAGAATGCTAATGAAAGAATAAAAGATCTAAAAAAATAGACATAGCACATTCATGGGTTTGAAGACACAGCATAGTAAAACTATCAGTCTCCCCAAATTGGTATACAGGTTTCACATAATTCCTACTCAAAATCCTGGCAAGACTTTTGTTGGATTTTATCTAAAATTTATACAGAAAGTCAAAGGAACTAGAATAGCTAAATTTTAAAAAAGAATGAAGTAGGAGGAATCAGTTGGCCCTATTATCTATCTATAGTCTGTGTAGTATTGGCAGGAGAATAAACACACAGACCAATAGAACAGAATAGAATCCATAAATAGACTTACATAAATATGCCCAACTGATTTTTTAAAGTACAGATGCAGTTCAATGAAGGAAAGATAGATTTTTTGACAAACAGTACTGGAGAAATTGGATATCCATAGGCTAACAGAAAAAAAAAATAACCTGGTAGTAGTCAGGGTTCTCTTGAGAAACAGAACCCAGAGAGAGGGAGGAAGGAAACGAGGCAGGGAGAGAGAGAGACTAGAGAAAGAAAGAGAGATTTATTTTTAAGAGATTGGCTCATGTGATCGTGGAAGCTGGTAAGTCCAAATCTTCAGGATAGGCCAGCAGGCTGGAGACCCAGGGAAACACTGATGTTGAAGCTAAAGTCCAAAGGCAGTCTGCTGGAGAATTCCCTCTTCCTTAGGAGAGGTCAGTCTTTTTCTTAAGGCCTTGACCCGATTAGTTGAGGTCCACCTATATTAAGGAGGGTAATCTGCCTTATTAAAAGTCTCCTGAATTAAATGTTAATCTTTTCTTTATTTTTTTTTAATTTTTTTTTAACGTTTATTTATTTTTGAGACAGAGAGAGACAGAGCATGAACGGGGGAGGGGCAAAGAGAGAGGGAGACACAGAACCGGAAGCAGGCTCCAGGCTCTGAGCCATCAGCCCAGAGCCCGATGCGGGGCTCGAACTCACAGACCGCGAGATCGTGACCTGAGCTGAAGTCGGATGCTTAACTGACTGAGCCACCCCGGCGCCCCTTAATCTTTTCTTTAAAAAAAAAAACCTTCACAGCAACATCTAGGTGTTTCACCAAATATCTGGGTACTGTAGCCTAGCCAAGTTGATACATAATTAACTGTCACAAACTTCGTCCTAAGTCTCATACCTTATACAAAAATTAACTCAAACTGGGTCATGGACTTAAATGTAAAAAACTATGAAACTTGAAAAACATAGGAGAAAATCTTCAGGATCTAGGGCTAGGCAAAATTCATAGACTTGATCCCAAAAGCATCACGTATAAAAGGAAAAATCAATAAATTAGACCTGATCAAAACTGAAAACTTTTGCTCTGTGAAAACCTTGGTAAGAGGATACAAGGACAAGCTACAAAGTGGGCAAATGTATTTGCAAACCATATATCTGACAAATGACTCCTATATGAAGAACTTTAAAAAACTCAACAGTATAAAAACAATCCAATCAGAAAATGAGCCAAGGACATGAAGAGACTTTCCAGCAAAGAGGAAATATAGATGGTAAATACATGAAAAGATGGTCGCTATCATTAACCATTAGGGAAATGCAAAGGTGGACCCCAATGAAGTGTTACTTCACACCGATTAGAACAGCTAAAACAAAAAATAGTGACAATACCAAGAGCTGGCGAGAATGTAGAGAAACCAGATCTCTCAGGCACTGTTGGTGGGAATGTGAAACGCTGCAGCCACCCTGGAAAATAGTTTGGCAGTTTCTTATAAAACTAAACATGCAATTACCATAGGACCCAGCAATCATGCTCCTGGGCATTTATCCCAGAGAAATGAAAACTTATGTCCACACAGAATCTTATACATGAATGTTTATAGCAGCTTTATTTGTAATAGCCAAAAACTGAAAACAACCGAAATGTCCTTCAATAGGTGAATAATTAAACAAATTGTGGTATGATGAAAAGGAATGGCCACCAAGTCAGATGGATCTCAAGGGTATTATCCCGAGTGGCAAAATTGTTTGCACGAAGATCTCCATCCCTCACTCTCTACCCCTCACCCCCACCCCCCCCCCAATTGCAAACATTCTAGATTCAGTTCCCTAGGATTTAAAAGACAAATTAGCCAAAAGAAGCACCCCAAGTGATTTCAGCTTTGTGGCAATCTCTAAGGCAATGTTTCTTATATATTATCATTATCATCCCTCATCTACAAGACATACACATCCAAGATGTCAGGATTTTCATGCTATGAGATCCTGCTTCTTTTGACTCATTTTCAAAGATGAAAGATGGATGGGGCGCCCGGCTGGCCCAGTTGGAAGGGCATGAGACTCTTGATCTCGGGGTCTTGAGTTCAAGTCCCACGTTGGATGTAGAGATCACTAAATTAATTAGTTAACTAACTTTAAAAAAAAAAGATGAAATACAAAGACCCACCTGAATTGTGCTGAGATGAAGGGAGAAAATGATGGCCAGTAGCAGCACAGGAAGAAGAGTAGCAGGAAAGAAGGGAAGATAAAACCAAAAGAGTTGCAGGGACAGGATTGTGTTGACCTGTGCTCTAGCTCTGTAGCTTTGGTCTTAGGCATTCCACTGACACGTGCTCGCTATCTTCCCCATCTGCAGCCCCAGTTCTGAGTCTGCAAGCTGATATGGAAATGTCTTTTCTTCAGGGAAGCCTTGCCAGACCCCAAGACTGGGTTAGATCCCTGTGTTATACACTCTCATAACACTTGAACCTAAGCTTGGTGTCGTTTATCACAGTTGTAATGACATGTTTTGAGATTAACTATCTGATGTTATATAATGATGTGTGAGTTTTTCTATTTAATGTGTCTCTGACTTGGGACTGCAAACTCTATTAGCATAGGAACCCTGTCTCGGTTAACATTTTTTTTTTAAGTTTATTTATTTGTTTAATCTCTACACCCAACATGGGGCTCAAACCCATGGCCGCGAGATCAAGAGCTGCATGCTCTTCTAACTGAGCCAGCCAAATGCCCTGTGTCTTAGTTCACTTTTATATATTCCAGCACCTAAAACGGTGCTGGTCTGGAGAAGGTGCTCAGTACATATTTGTTGGATGAGTGAAAGGGAGGTAACAAGACCCAGATTGAATTAAGCATAGTTACTTAAAATCATATTAAGGAATATAAACTTTGATTTGAATTTATTTTCTGTCTTACAAAAATAGGAAAAACATTACTTACCCCACTTACCACATCAGATAAGACTGAGTAGATATGAAAATGCTCTGGAGTAAAAAGCACTGTTCAACGACATGGGCTAATACTAATAAAGTGATGGCTTCATACCCTTTGAGCTTTGCAGGCCCACTGCACATTCTTTGAGGCATGAAATCCAAGCCGTGGATGTGTGAGGAAAATGTGGACGTCAGTGCTCGTGTGGCCATCACTGGGGGGTTCTTTCCACCCACCAAGGATCCCTCCAACCCCTCCAGTAGAGCCCAAGGGTTGGTGGAACCATTTGCTAGTTCAGAGTGCCTGTCCAGGTTAAATAAGGACTGGTACGTATCAAAAATTATGGTTTCTATGACCTATATTTATTTCCCCCAAGGGAAGAACTGAGTTAGTTGCAAGACCACAGAAGATGCGAGAGGAGACTCTCCTTTAGATTTTGATCTTAGGATCCAAATGCTGTCCATCAGGCTTCTCCAGATTTTCCATTCCCTGTCACTCACATTGGAGCCCTCCCCACCAGCCAGTAAGGAAGCACAGATTCTCCCAACGGGAGGGAGGGGGGAGGAGTCACATGTTACACGTCAGTACATTTCAGGGACAAGCCCAACCTGTTTAGCCTTTAACACATAAGCTTGGCTTTTCTTCTCAGTATCCCATGATTCAGCCCCAGGCCACCTAGGCTTCCCCCATGCCCTAGTCCCTTAGGAGAAACAAGGTCCTTGCTGGCTGAGTTCCACGTTCGGTCCCCAAGTTACAGTGCACACTGTAACTCCCCACAGCCACCTGACACCAGAGCTGTTGCTCAACCCTCCCTGTTCCCACGCCTGTGGTGCTTGAATTAGCTTCTCCCTGCACCCCCCCCCCCAACCCCGACTAAGTCAACCTCTTCCCAAGCTCCTCTTCTGCTTTCTGCTGTTCTTAACTGAATCCGTCCCAGGTTTCTCCTCACCTTCTCCAGCCCGAGCTCTCTGTGTCCTTGAGTATTCCTCGGGCCCCCTTTTCCTTTGCTGACCAGATGACAGTGGTTTTCAGCAAAATAGCTAGAGCCGGGAGTGACGAATCAAATCGTACTCAACGACAATCTATGCAAGGCCATTTTATGCTACTTTTCTACGTGCATACTTTTTGTGTATGAACCTTATTCCAAGCGCTCTGGAAAAAAAAAAAAGCACCAGAGCCTTATACATTGGGCTTTTCTAGGCTCAACTGCATTTTTGTAAGCAAGGAAAAAAGCGTATCAGTTCTTAAAACCAAGAAATACGTTGGCAGTTGAATGAAGTGAGAGAAAAGGATAATTGGGAAGCATCTGGCTGGCGCCACCCCTCACCCCTGGCCCCTTTCTGTGGTGTGCCTGGGCCCTCTCTTTATGAAACTGTCCGAGAGAACCAAGGGGTTTATCCTGTTGGGACCCATGAGGGGAGGCTTCATGAGAGAGGTATCTTCCATGACTTCTGGGGGAGAGAGAACCAGCTCTGGAGCCATCTCACCAGGCCTCAGCCCTGGTCACTTGCTAGGATGTGACCCACAGGCACAAGTGATGTAAACTCTCTGGGCCTCGGTTTCCTTCTAACACGGGGATGATAACAGTGCCCACCTGAGAACGTCCTGGACGGTAAATGAGGCAAGCCTCGTAAAGCCCTGGGTGCTGTGCTTGGCATATTGTAAGTGCTCAATAAATGTGAGTGAGGGGGGGGGGGGGGGGGGGGGAGAAGGAGAAGGAGAAAGTGAGGAGATGACCTTGGATTCCACCAAATCAAAGGGGCCTGGCCACCCCTCTGTCTCCTTCCCCTGCTCCCCTCCCTCGACTCAAGGTTCCCTGCCTTTACCGGCCAAGACTGTGCTCCTGGGTACAATGTCACTCTCACCCTCCTGCAATGACCAAATCGCTTTAAGGCGGATGCTGTGCATTTTTGCAGATGAAGCCTGAGCTTGTGTTGGCTTATGGCGAATTTTAAAATTTCGAAGATTATGAGCTTGTTTACTAAATAAATATGTGCATTTGGATCTGTCACGTCCTCCCTTGCAGATGCCTTGTCCCCCTCCCGTTGCTGTGGGCTCCAGAAGCGGGGAAGGGGGGGGCAGTGGGGTGTGAAAATGCCAGTTGTTGGTCTTCTTGGACCCAAAAATTATTTACAGAGCTCAGGATTTATAGTCAGGAAGGAGTTCTTTTTTTTTTTTTTTTTTAATAGAAATGGGCAAATCCTAGATACTCTGTGTATACAAACCTCCTTTCCAAAAGTTATGAAAGGACATTTTAACTTTAAATGAGTGCCCTGTTGGTGATACATTCTCACTGCTAAGTTCCATCACAACGTGGCCTTGAGGGGAAGGTCACACGGAAATTGCCACCTTTGCGTCCTGAAATCCCCCAGCGATGCTGTGCCTCCAGAAGTAGGCAGAGGTCCTTCTCTGTGCCTCTGGTTCATTCTCCCACCCCTTTTGCATCTAATGTCAAAGCATAAGCCGGTAACATATACCGAGGGATAGAATTCAACCCAGGGTCAGGTCACCTTGAACAGTTCTGTACAGAAGTCCAACTTTCAATTCTACCCCCCATGGAAGTTGTCCCCTCCTGCAGCTGCTCTCCACCAGCTGCCTGGCCAGCTGCTATGAGGCCCAAATTACCTCCACCTCCGGGTCCCATCCACACACTCCCTGGGGCTCGTTCGCCTGGCCCATGAGCTGGAATTGCCCATATCGGAAGTCAGCCCTGGTTTTCTCCAGTATTTTTTATTTTCACAAAAAAGGGTAACTTCCAGACACCCCACACTCTCAGCACATGGGAGATGAGATAAAACAAAAGCTTGCTGAATCAGACCCCAAGAACCAAATCGAGCCAGAGATGATGTGACCGTGGAACCAATCAGGAAGTTACATGTGTTCAAAAGGACTGGCTTAATGGGTCTCTTTAAAATATATATATATTTTACTTTTAATCGCATCATGTAGGGTAGAACCCTCACACTCCTTTTCCAATTCCTTGTTGGGTTTTTTTTTTTTTTTTTGGTGGGGGGGAGATGTTTTGCCTGCTTTCATGTGCCATGTGTAGAATCTGTGGGTAACCAGAGGTTGGGTACGAAAACGAGGCTGGGAGCTCACAGGGAAAACAAGAGGTAAAGAATTAAGGATTCAGGATCCAAATCACTGTTGCTACTGTGTTGAGAGGTTGTCACACAGGCAATTAAGTGTTTATTAATTTCCCAGCAATGTAGTTTGAAAATCAGCACATCAAATAAAATATTTAACACCCAGGAAAAGCCAAATGCATATTCTGCATGTGTGTCCCTAAGTGGTATTTTTATGGAAGGAAACCTTATTTGAAACAAATGTCAGAACAGAAGTCGAGCTTATGAAAGGCGCTGAGAAACCACAGCACATAAGGTTTTAAATGTGGCCCGTAAAAAGCATCACCCTCGGCCTCAGTCCCGTCCGTGGTCAGCATGTGTATCTGAAGCATGTGTTCATCTACCTGTGTGTACAGGTGTCTGTACTCATTTGCGTATGTTTCACAGCCAGACCAGGTGGTCAGGTTGCTTCCGTGTGTAAAAGACAAATGGAAGTGGACCAGTGGATCCGTCCCTTCGCACCCGACTGCGTGGTCTCGGGACGAGGAAGGAATCTCAAAATGGTGGAAGGGGTTGTATCTGGAGATCCCTTGAGGAGCTCGCTGAGACCAGTCTGAGAATGAAGCCGTTTTCTGCCCACAGCAGAGAGACACAAGGGCCCTAGCCCCAAAGTGGGGAGCCCTGATCCAGCCTCAAGCCTCTGTCTGGGTATCTTGAAGGGTATTGCATGTAGCCTGTGCAAGAGAAAGGAGAGATTCGGGGTTGGTCACGGTCCACGACCAGGGGAGGCCCCCGAGACAGGGATGGTGTGCAGGCCGAGTCGGGGAGAGCCTGCCATTTCTTTCTCTCCTTTCCCGGATCCTGCCTGCCACCTCGCTTTTTTCATTCATTTGTACATACATTCCTCAAGTATTTACCGAACACCTATTTCAGGCATACGCCTGGGCTCGCCAGGGCAGGAGTATACAGAAGACGTTTGTTTTCTCCTCTCCCTCTCAATGGTTCTTCTCTCCTTCTCTCCCCCCATAATTCAGTGGTAACAGGGGTGGACGGAGGAATATCCAAAATTCATCCCTGTAGGAGATATCTGTGCCAGGAATTTCCGGCAACCCCCAAGGAGAGTGGCAGATTGATGGCACTCTCGTTGGGACTAACAAGGGGGTGGAGGGAGGTGGCGGCGGCGGGGGGGGGGGGGTGGAAGGAAGCCTGTAGCCAGGCCGTCTGCCCAAGCCTATTCTATAGTTCCCATTTATCGGGCCCTTGCTCTGTGCCAGGCCCCATATGTGCAGTTTCCCATACCTCGTTCAATCCCCCAGACCACAAGGTATTTGTTACAACTGGCCCTGTTTTAGACGAGGAAACTGAAGCCAGGAAGGGGAAGTGACTTGCCCAAGGTCACACAGCTAGGAAGCGACAGAGCCCCATATCTCCAACTCCCAGGCCTTTGAAAAACTCAGGTGTGGTTTAGACTTCAGCACAAAAATAGCTGAGGAGCTTCTAAAATGTGCTGGGAAATCTGTTTCAATGCAGTTGCTTGAGTTTCTATATTCAACAGTAGTAAGTTTGTGGCGCCTGGGTGGCTCTGTCGGTTAAGCGTCTGACTTCGGCTCAGGTCATGATCTCGCAGTTTGTGAGTTCGAGCCCCGTGTCAGACTCTGAGCAGATGGCTTCAGATTCTGTGTCTCCCTTTCTATCTGCCCCTCCCACGCTCACCTCTCTCTTCCTCTCTCTCTCTCTCTCTCTCTCTCTCAAAAATTAATAAACATTAAATTTAAAAAAAAAAACAATAATACTTTTAACAATAGCTAATATTTGTTGAGTGTTCCCATGTCAGGAACTCTACAAGACAGTTTTAGACTCATGGTCTTATGTAATCATCACACAAAACTATGAAGAATTATTATTATTATTATCCTCATTTTACAAATGAGGAAGACAAAGCTTAGAAAGTAATATGCCCAAGGTTCCACAGCTAGTAAAACCAGGGCAGTTTCATCCACGTCTCTGTGACACATCAGAGCCACTTAGCTACTATGACTGTCCTGCCTTAAACCCACCAGGACCTCATTACTTTCAAATAATGACTTCCTACTCACCCCTTTTCTGTCCGTATAACAGTTTCACCCAATTGTGCTCTATAAGGTGAGCTAAGTCATTGTCTCCTCCGTAACCTCCTCACCAAGACCACTTACCATCCCCAATATCCAATTAGCCCAACCTGAGGTCCCAGGGATGTGTCCATACAGGAGCATTAAGAACCAGAACATTACAAGCACCAAATTTCCAGTCACCCTTATAGGTTCATGGAATCTTAAGAAGGTGGCAAAATAAAGCCATAAGTTCTTAAATTTAGAAGTAATAAATGCTACTTAAAACTTGATTTAAATTTTTTAATGTGTATTTATTGTTGAGAGACAGAGACAGAGCATGAGCATGGGAGGGGCAGAGAGAGAGGGAGACACAGAATCCGAAGGAGGCTCCAGGCTCTGAGCTGTTGGCACAGAGCCCCACGCGGGGCTTAAACCCACAAACTGTGAGATCATGACCTCAGCCGAAGTCGAACGCTTAACCGACTAAACCACCCAGGCGCCCCTACTTAAAACTTGATTAAAAAAAAAATACCCCCCCAGGTCTACAAACTCCCACAAGCAGAATCTCAAAAAGGGAGACAAGAGAGAAGTCTTCCTCTCTGAAAATCAGTTTATTTTATAAATAATGATAAGGTGGCCCTTTTGAGAGTGTTGCTTATCTAAGAGACTCAGAATCTAAAGGTACCTCATACTGATAAATGAACGTATCCCTTGAAAAAGACCATCCTTTATACTTCTTTAATCCTTCATTCTCTTTCCCCCTTGTTCTATAGAACAGCCCCGGAAGAGCCAGGGAAGCTGCCATTTTGTGCCAAGAGATTCTCTTTCCATTTTCCAATAAAGCAAAGAACAAGGAGTATCTCCCTTATCTCCCCATCCCCTGTCTGGGGTCATGCCCTCGAGGACTTATTCTATTTCAGCTTCTACCTCTAGGCAGCCAGAAAAATTACTCTGAACCACCCGTAGAATGAGCACCTGCTTCGGTTATTGTCCCAATGTGAACATGCTAATCCCTGGGCTTAGGAGAGGTTCGCCTTCCACGCAAAATGGTCAGGCCCTTCTAATGGGTCAACACTGCTGATCTTAATACCCCAGTCTTGATTTGGAACAGGTGGATGCCACAGTTGTTCAATTCTTGTTATGAGCCAGAGCATGGCTCGAACAATATAAGATTCTTCATAAAGAGTCTGACAGAATGCCAGATGGTATTATTGAGGGAAATAAACTCAATTCCTTTCTGTAACATCTCCAGCTAGTAGCTTCAACCAGGAATAAAGAGCACCCAGCCCTGCTGCTTTCTTTATATTCACTAAGTAGGCTTTTTTTTTTTTTTTTTTTTTTTGAACACCAAAACGTTGGTGAAAACCTGCCTTTTGTCAGGGCACCAGGGCTGCCTAGCCCTAGTTGTGTAGAACATGGTACTGATATAAAATTACCCACTGAATCTATATTTGGCTGTCTGTTCCCCTCCCCCCACCATTCTCATCCAAGCCCTGTCTGGAGATTCACAAACGTCCAGGCTTGGTAAATAAAGCCCAGCATTCTTTTTAAAGATGTGATGAAATCAGAAAAAAACACAGTCTCTGTCCTCGGGGCGGAATCGGGAATACGTGATTCCCCACTTCCGTAACAAATGTAAGACTTTGGGAATGTGTGGTACCCTTTTTCCATTCAGAAAGATTTATTGGGTGAGCCTGCAGGCCATTCTTCATAGTTTGGGGCTGCCATATTTGGTTGCTTTGTACAGAAGCCATATACATGTCCCTTGTCAAAATAGATTGGGAGGGCCTGGATATACTGTGTGTCCTCAAGTTCATTATGTTCTGGATATACATGCAGCTTCTGGAACAAATGTGTTACATGGAAATCAGGAATGACTGCTTGTTCTCAAGAAGCCTAAAATATAAGGAGCGATAAAATATAAACAGTGATTTTGAATTATCTTCTCTGAGTGCCTCTAAATTTCTGTCTCTCGTTTATGGCCTTTTTCCCCCCTCCATTTCCCCTGCTTGAAAAGCTATTAATTTCCCCACCTCCCCATCACCCTAGACTCTGATCCCCATAAACAATCTACGCTTTTCACGTCCTCTTTTTTCAACACTCCCTGTGTTTACTTTCTTAGAGTTGGCATATACTAGAAAGAAAGGTATGGAAGCTTCGTGAGCATCGCAGACGCTTTCAGTCCTGTCTTTGCCACTTACTGGTTCTGTGTCTTCAGTGAGTTTTCTAACTTCAATAAATGTTCATTTCCTTCCTTCCTTCTTCAAAAGAATTTTAGTTTCTATGGTCAGGCAGCTGCCTCTGATGAATGGCCCCGTCTAGTGGGTAGACTCGGTTTCCATCTTTGTTTCCCATAACTCAGGAGTGAAAAGAAAACTTTACCGAGTGAGGGGGGCCAAGGAAGCACACACTACCCGCTCAGCTGTGTCTGACTGGATCTGCCCTCTCCGGTCTGTGAATACGCCATCCTTCCTCTTGTCTTTTGCGAATCTTGGGCTATTCTAGAAAGCTTGGTCCTTGCCCCTCACTGCCACTTGCCATCTTAGAGCTTCACTCGGCTCTTCCCAGCTCTGGGATGTTGCTCCTGGATGCCCTCTGTGCTTTGGTTTGCTCAGCAACCTCGGCTGAGTTGGAGTTAGCTGTGTCTCCCTCTTCTGAGTAACTGGGCCACCATCAGATACTGGAGCAGAACTCCGCCACGTATCTTGGTGCAGTAGTCCCTAGGCCAGGCCACTCCAGGGCTTTCTCTTCTTTTCCACAATGGTTCACTCATAATGAATACAACATACAATGTTGTATACGGAGTAAAGGGGAAGAGAAGCCAGGTAGGCTGGTGGGAAGGCCTGAGGCCCAAATCTACTTAGCCAAACTTGATCTTGGCCAAGGCTTTCTGCCCTTCTGGGATCCCATTTCCACGGTTTTAACATGCAATGCCTGTCTTTGGGGACCTTACAGGAGAGCTGCAAGGATCTAGGGAGATAACTGGAGAGAGCACACGCTGTTGGGGGTTTTCTATGCAAAGAAAAGATATCCAAACTAAAGAAAATGTTTGAGGGGCACCTAGGTGGCTCAATTGGCTAAGCGTCCGATTCTTGATTTTGGCTCAGGCGATGATCTCACAGTCGTGGGATCAAGCCCTGCATCAGGCTCTATGCTTGGTATAGAGCCTGCTTGAGATTCTCTCTCTCTCTCTTTCTCTCTCCCTCCCTCCCTCCCTCTGCCCCTTCCACCCACTCTCTCTCTTTCTAAAAAAAAAAGAAAGAAAATGTTTGAGACCTGTTGCCATATGTGACCCTTATATGTTCAAACAAACTTTTAAAATTCTTTGAATTCTGCAATTGTTAAAACATTGCTAAGAAGCATAAGTATAGAAAAGAAGCCATGACTACCTCCCTCCCTTCTAGGTTAAATAGAAAATGTTTATACTCTGGACCACTTGCCCTACAGCTGTGCTGGAGCCTCCATGGATGTAGTTCCAAGGAGCAGAGCCCCAGCCTTTGCAATCCAGTGCAAGAAGTTTGGAAAAAGAACCCTTGGTGAGGAGCTTTCAGAAATCATGCCACTTTTTTTTTTTTTTTGAGAGAGACAGAGAGAGAGAGCAGAGAGAGAGAGGGAGAGAGAGAGAGAATCCCAAGCAGGCTCAGCACTGTCAGCACCAAGCACAACACGGGGCTCGATTTTGGGAACTGTGAGATCATGACCCGAGCCAAAATCAAGAGTCGGACGCTGAACCGACTAAGCCACCCAGGAGCCCAGATCGTGCCGCTTATAGAAAGGCCATGTCAGCTCCCCCAACATTTAGAGCAGAGCGGTGAGCCTCATTCTGAGTATCTTCCTTAACACTGTGACCCGCCGTCCATCTCCCCTTCCACCTGCCTCTTTTAAGCCCCAGTCACAATAAAAACCTGACTGGGGGCTCAGTCCCTGGTAGGTCGTATTCCATAGTCTTCCATGTGTCAGGTTTAGAGGCTCTGGGCATCAATGACATTGTGAGACTCTCAAAGGACCTATATATATAACCTATGCACACATGGGGTGTGCGTGTGTGTGTGTGTGTGTGTGTGTGTGTGTGTTCTCCCATGCCTGTGTTTATAATATACATGCTAATTATGAGCACATTAAGATACATAATTCTGAACACTATGAATGATGATATTATGAATGCACACATGGGAACGCGCACGCAGCATCCTGTAATCGAACTTTAAAGACCCTATGATCTCCCGCCTGCCAATAGGACAGAATGCCCTCTCCAGTCATCCTGACCAGTGCCCATCCTGCCTCTACCTGAATGCCTCCTGAGAACCAAGAAAGCTTGGTTTCATCCCTGCTGTCTCCCTTCACTTTTGGACAACTTTTAGAATAAGAAAGTCTTCCTGCTATGACACTAACCCCCCACCCCGTTCGGTTTCTCCCATAGACGTCCAGCGCCAGCACCCCTTTGACTGGCTCCTCTTATCTTCACGTTGTCTCTGTTCCTTGTCTCACCATCTTTGTAATTCCGAATGGAATTTAAGGCTGTAGCAAGACACAGAGTCAGAACATACATAGCTGCAAGCTCTTATCTCAGGAAGGAAGCATGTGTGTCTGCTCAGTTGGTTGGGAAAATATATTTATTAGTTTGCAAGGGCCGCTGTACAAAGCACCACAAACTAGGTGGCTGAAAACAACAGGAATTTACTCTCTCAGTTCAGGAAGCCGCAAGCCCAAGATCAAGTGTCAGAAAGGCCATGTTCTCTCTGGTGGCTCTAGGAGAGGATCCTCCTTCGCCTCTTCTAGTTTCTCATGTTTGCCGACAATTCTGGGTATTCTTGGGCTTCAAATGCCTCATTCACTCCAGTCCCGTGGCTGTCTTCTCCCATGTGTCTTCACGTTGTCTTCCCTCTGCAGGGTCCCTGTGTCCAAACGTCCCTTTTTTGTAAGAACGTCAGTCATAGTGGATTAGGGTCCACCCCAGTGACCTCATTTTAACTTGATGATTTCTGTAAAGACCCTATTTCCAAATAAGGTCACATTCTGAGGTACTGGGGGTTAGCATTTCAAATATGAATTTGGAGAGACACAATTCAACCATAAATATATATCTATCTCTCTCTATATATATATATTATATAATTAATATAATATAATATAATATAATATAATATATATTAGATACATATAGAAAGAAGGAGGATAGGAGTGCCTGGGTGGCTTGCTTGGTTAAGCATCTGACTCTCTATTTCAGCTCAGGTCATGATCTCACGGATCATGAGATCAAGCCCCATGACGGGCTGTGTGCTGATAGCATGGGGCCTGCTTGGAATTCTCTCTCTCCCTCTCTCTCTGCCTCTCCCCTTCTTGCACACGTGCGTGCTCTCTCTCTCTCTCAAAATAAACTCTTTTAAAAAAGGAAAGACAGTGACCAAGGGTGGGGGTTATATATTATATTATACATATTGGCATATAGTGTATACATATGCATATGTTTGCATATATTATATACATATATTTCAAGTCTTGGCCCTTGAGAAAAATGTCATGAGGATCCTTTATTCTTTGTTAAGGGAATGATAGATTGCCAGGGCAAAGGAGACTTCTTTTTGTCATTAATACATATCATAATAGTATTATATGTCATATATGTATATATCATCAGGGATAATAATATAATAAGTCAGCATTTTGTATTTATTTTAACGTCTGTATGTTACATATTTTTAATGACTTATATGTTACGATATACAAATGATGAACACCAGTTCAACCTATTAAGTATATATATTTTTTGCAATGTGTTTTTTAAGTATAGCTGACCCACAATGTTACACATTATTTGCATATTTTAACCAAATATGAATTGCATAAGAACGTGCCAGGCCAACTCCTTGCCCCAACGATTTGGGACTGCTAGGATAAGGGGCTATCACACTCAGTATCAAACCTTTGTTATATAAAAGGTACGGGTAAAAGAAATGGAGAGTGATATTTACCAATAAAATATGTGAAGATGGGGTCAACTTCGAAGCATTTTAGGGAGCCCTGTGGCTAGGGGACACTGAAACAAAGCCTGAAGTTGGCCTGGATCTCTCTCTTAGCCTGAAGTTGCAGAGTGGCGGGTGCCAGGCTAGCTCAGAGTGAGCCCAGGGTCAACTTGTGGGAGGGGAGACTGAACCCATTTTGCCTCCGATTTCCCAGGAGCCTCTGGTGTTTTGTGATTTCTACCTCTGTGCTCGGGTCTGGCAGCGGGCACGTAGATGTGCCCTGAGGAGGAACAGATACGCAGCCCGTGGTTTAGCTTCCTCCTTCTGGCGGACGGAATCCCCTCCACGGGCAACTTCAGGGGGCCGTGACCATGTGCCTCAGTCAACCCAGTGACTCCAGCAAGCCCCTTGCAGGCTCTCCCAGGACCTTGTAGGCCGGAGGCTTCCCGTTCTGACTACACCGTCTCTCGGTTGCCTGGACTTGGCCTGGCTGGGGCTTGAGAATTTCTTTCTTCCCATGTAAAGCCAGGCCAGAGGAGAAGAGCACCTTGTCTTCTCTCTAGAGGTTGACTTAGTTCACTTGCCCGAGACCATCAGAGTGGGGATAGCCTGTGACTCTGTGGCTGAATCCATTCATGCTGACACTGGTTGTTTGGGTTGACAGAAGGAACGAAGAAAGTGACTGTGGCAGGGGGGTGAGGAGGGTAGTATAAGGAGTTCTGGCTCTCTCTGGAGTGGCTGGCTAAGAGCTCCTTGAGAGGGAAGTGGGTACCATTGTGCTGAGCAGATGTGAAGCCCTTGGCATCAGCAAGCCAAGTAGGCAGTCAGGTAGGCAAGTGGGCAGGCTGGGGACCTTGACCCTTGACCTCTGACAGGGGCCCTGCACTCTACCAAGAAAGACTCTGCTGCTATTCCAGGCCTTCAGCTGGGAGTCTGGGGAAGAAGTGGTGCAGGGGATTAGCCGATAACCAGACTCAGGCCCTTAGGGACCGGGCAAGGAGGCACAGGGGCAGGTGGCTGGTGGTCATTCATTCAATAAATATTTACTGAGTACTTACTATGTACCAGACACTGTAGTAGACCAATACCCAGTTCCTTAAGGAATTTACAGTCCCAGGATTAAGGAATGGAGAAAAATAGGAGGGATGAGGGCAATAGAAGGGAACGGGTCTGGGCTTTCCTTTCTCCTTAGTGCGTATGTCTGTCTGTCCATCCGTCCTCTGTGTGTGTGCGCGTGCATATGCATGTGTGAAATTCGGTCTTCCCACAGCAGCGTACTGGCCACCGAGCAGTACATCTTCAACTACTCCAATATACAGCATGCCTCCCAAATTATAGGCTCTGTAACAATGACCGTCGGCCTTGCTATCAGAGGACCTTTTTCTAAACCTTTGCTCCCGTTCAGGGCCCCAGGGATGGTGAACAGCCTCAGTCAGGGTGTGCACACACGCACCAAGTCGCTACATTTTGGGTGGGGCGTACATAAGATAGCTCTGGATTTGGGAAAGATGCATGTTGCTCAAGCCAGTTAAAAATCAGCCAGGCAACCTATAAAGTCAACTGTGGTTTGATCTGGACTCAAGCCATCCTTCCGCTGGGGCCGTATATGTGCACCTCGCTTTAAGAAAACCTGTACCCCAAAATCCCGACTTTGAAAGGGAGAGAGGAATGTGCCTGACCATTTCTAGAAAGCATCTAGAGCCCTCATTTATTGACACAGGTGTATCAAAGAGGTGGTGAGGCCCTTGAAGGAGCATCTGATTCGATCCTCTGCCTTCTGTTGGTAACATCCGGAAATCATCTCAGGAGAACAGGCCTTTATCTGGTTTGGGCAGACCCCCCGAGACTGCTAATGGGTTACAAACGCAGCCCCGTTGCTGTGGGCTGGGAGTCCTGCACAGACACGAGCTCACCTTGTCTTGTAAAATGAGAAAGGACGCTGGGACTTCGTGGCAAAGGGTGTAGTTTTTCGGAAAAATCAAACTCAAATAAATTATTAGATTAAAACGTAAACTGAATTAGGGGCATGGCTTTGGGATTTTCCTTACATTGTACGGAAATTATGAAATACATCCTTTCATTCAACTTTAAAATTAAACCAACTCAGCTTCTCTGCACGAAAGGGAAGGAGTTCCCATGACCTGATATTTGCAATTTCCACTAAAGTACAGCTTTCTGTATTTATTTGGAAATACTTACGTGCAGTCAGGGTATGGTTTACCCTTGTTATGTAGCCTTATTATGGTTTGATTTCACATTGGACTCCTCACCTTTTAAGCAACTAAAGTTGTGACCCAACAGAAACTTCTCTTACAAGAGATCTTGGGCTCTTACTTATTTCGCAACCTTTATTTGTGCAGGAGATGAACCATGACATTTAAACTATGCTTGATAGCTTAACAGATTATAAGAACAAAACCAGATGGCCCAAACAAAAATAATGCTTTGATTGCTTTCAAATTCAATGTCAAAAATTAAGAACAGCTTTCAAAAATCCTTGACTTTTTTTCCAGAAATGACTTTGGATTTTACATACATAT
Source organism: Panthera uncia (assembly GCF_023721935.1). NCBI lineage: Eukaryota > Metazoa > Chordata > Mammalia > Carnivora > Felidae > Panthera > Panthera uncia. Next base: position 106,569,391 of record NC_064817.1, on the reverse strand, counting down.
ATATACATTACATATTATACATATGTGTGGATTTTATACATAAATATGGATTATATATATATGGATTTTATACATATATGGATTTTATACATATATGTGGATGTTATATATATGGATTATATATATATTATATATGGATTATATTTATATTTATATTTATATTTACATTCCCCCAAATCAGAAGTATATAAACCAAAAATTTAACGATGGTTACTTTGAAGGTTAAGAAATGTTTTCTTCTGTTTTCTGTATCTCTCCACTTTTCTACAGTTACTCTTAGAATCAGTGAAAACTTTTTTAATGACTACTCTTTCATTTAATTTGAACGAAGTCTTTTCTAAGGTTGAGTCAAGGTGTTTTCCTCTGTTGAGAAGGTGGACATTGTTAAGCATTAGCAGTTCATAATTCTTCTTCCGCGCACAATGATGAATAACGTGCGGTAACTTAAACACCATGCTTCGCCAGCTTGCAACACTGAGCTGGACCTGGATTCTTTAGAATTAATGTAAATTCCACCAAAGTAGTTATTTAATTTTCTAACTCACTTTAATGTACCTTCAACATCATTAGTACAATCACAATCCCCACTTTCTTTGAGAGCAGTGAAGCAACTAATTCTTTAAAACTGGGCTTTATCCAAAGAATTCAATTTTAAAAGCCTCCCAAACCTCGAGGTAGCTGGCAGGGCAAAGTCAAAATGTGACTATTTGAGTTTCTGGGCGAAAGAGTTCACAAAGTGTTAGGATTCTTTTTTCTGTTCTTGTTTTGTCAAAGAATCTTTGCTCCGACTCAGATTCTTTTTTCTTCAAATCAGCTGCAAGAGAATGAACAAACTTTGCTGCAAATCAAAGCCCTGACAGTTATATTTCCCTGAGATAATTGCATACTGCTTTGGAGTTTCCTTTTCCCCTCTGTTTCCTTTTGTTTTGACAACAAGATTCTGGGAAAACAATATACAATTGATAACTATGCTGTCATGAGTATACTGAATTTTAAAAATAAATAACTGTCGACCCAAAAAGCTTCCAGGAGCCTATGGAGCAAGTTCTTTTTCCAAACCGTTCCAAAACCAGATGTGGAAATGTTTAGCTAATTCCCCTCCCCAATCCCCATGCAAAGAGTTCATATGTGTCTCTAACGACATCAGAGGAGATGGGGAGGGGGGCAAAAATCCCGTCTGCTTTCACAAAACACAAACAGCACAAAACTAATTTGGACTGCAACTTTTGTCTCTTTTAAAAAGGATCTTTTCTTCCTGAGATTAAAAATGCTCTGTGTTCACGCCAATATTCAGTCTCTTTCCTGTAAGACATTAAGAAATAGAGTTTACATTCCCAGAATGAAACAGTTCATGATTTTTTTAAATGTAAAAGATGAATGAATGAATGAATGAATGAGACCTATTAAGAATTAAGCTTATTAGGGAGTTCTTGAAAAAAATAAAAGGAAGGAGGAAAACGCTGTCAGAGGAACTAATGGAAAATATATATGCATAGACCACATTTAGAAAAACAGAAAGCTACTGTGCTCTGTAGCTACAGGGAAAGCAAACATTTTGCATCCAGGTGCCATTAGTAGCTCTGGGTTTGTCCGCCTCTATAGCTCAGTTCAGGACAGCTTGTACCAATAGCTGAGCCCTGCTTGGCTATACAAATGCACCTAAGCCCAGTGCTTCTGGAATGTCACAGGGATGATTTGCAATCAAGTCAAAATGGGGCTAGGGTAACGCAAACCTTGAGATCTGCTTTCTAAATGCCCAGCTGCCAATGCCTCCCCCTCCTCCTCCCCCCTCCTCCTCCCCCTCCTCCTCCCCCT